>NC_089842.1:227515575-227819575 GCF_035609145.1 Eleutherodactylus coqui
CTTAGCGAGTATGCTCGCTTATCTCTAGTAGTAACCAAGTCAGAGCGTTGTCATGTGGAATCATAGAATGTAATGATTGCACATCATACGGGACCCATGAGAAATCCTTGGACCAACTGATTTTGTCCATAGTTTGTAAAAAAAACTTGGTGTCCTTAATATGTCCCAGTACACATGTGTTGCAAAAAATGTACAGTGGATATAAGAAGTCTACACACCCCTATTATGCTGCCTGGTTTCTGTCATGTTAAAAAGTCTGACAAAGTTGAATCATTTCAGATTAATTTTCATCTTCAATGTGACCCGTTATCTGTACAATTCCACTGAAACACAAAAAAAAAACTAATATAATGTGGTTGCATAAGAGTTCACACCCTCTAATATTTGAGGATACGGTTGGGTTCAGGATTAGCCAATCAGATTTAAGCTCATGATAAATAGGATTCAGTAGTCCGCTGCCATTAGTTACAGGGGTTCTGATTTCCTCCATATAAAGTTCAGCTTTTCTAGGAGATTTTCCTGACATTTTCGTAGTTGGTCGGTAAAGAGCTTACGGAACAGCAAAGGATCTGATTGGTGGAAGGTGTCAGTAAGGAGAATGGGGCCAAAACATCTCCAAGGCATTACATATACCATGGGGCATAGTGAAGACGGTCAGCAAGAAGGGGATTAAATTTGACACAACAGTGACATTACCAAGAACTGGCCGTATCTCAAGAATTTAAGAAAAGACCAGAAGAAAATTGGTCTGAGAGGCTGCCAAGAGGCCTACAGCAACATTAAAGGAGCTGCAGGGAGTTTCTGACAAGTCGTGGTTGTTTAGTGCATATGCCAATCATCTCCCATGTTCTTCATATGTGTGGGTTGGGGGGTAGGGAGCAAGACGGAAGCCTCTTCTAACAAAGAAGAACATCCAAGCCCAGCTATGTGTTACCAACATCCACATCAAGTTTGCCAGAAGTCTGTGGGAGAACGTGTTATGTCTGATGAAAACAAGGTTGGACTATTTTGGCCATAATTCCAAAAGATAGTGTTGGCTTTGTGCCAAACCTACGTATCACCAGACGAACCCCAGTACCCCAAGGGAAGATGGTGGAGACAGCAATTGTGTGTGGGGCTGTTCTGCTGCTGCAGTAACTAGGGCTTTAGTCAAGGTGGAGGGAATTATGAACAGTGATAAATATCAATCCATGTTAGCACAAATCCTTCAGGCCTCGGCTAAAAAGCTGAAGACGAAGAGGAATTTCACATTTTAGCATCACAATTTTTCCATGGACAGGGCTCTGTGAGGGCTTATTTCTTGCGAGACAAGCTGTAGTTTTTATTGGTACCATTTTGTTTTTTGCCGTGCAAGATAAAAAGAATGTTCAACTAATTGTACGTGTCTTTACGGACACGACGATACCAGATACGTGAGATTTTTTTTCTTTATTTTTTTTATGCCAATATGACAAAAAGCCCGAAAAAAGGGGGTTTACATTTTTTTTTACATTTTTAATTTTTGTACATTTTTATTTTCTTTTTTTTTTTTTACACCATTTGTGTCCCTCTGAAGGGCTTACAGCATGCCAGCTCTGATCGCTAAGATAAGGCATTGCAGGACTTCTCTCCTGCAATGCCTTATCGCTTACGGTATTACAGCGATCATAGGTAATGGTAATACAGGACGCCTGTAGGTGGCATCCTGTTGCCAGGGCAACCAGCCGGGCTCTCTGCGATTATATCGCGAGACTCTGGCAATGACACAGAGGGAGCACGCTCCCTCTGTGAACCCTTCTCATGCGGCGATCTACATAGATCAACAGGAGGGAAGGGCTTAGCGGCGGGGGGGGGGGGGGGGGGTGATGCACCCCTGCTGTTGCAGAGGGAGGCCGGATAGTGCGAGATCTCTTATGATCTCACGCTATCCCTATGATGTGAGGGTACGTCCAGTTGCGGGAAGCAGGATGTACCCTTACATGGGAAGGGGTTAAAAGAGGATGATCAAAGTTTTGGAATGGCCCAGCCAGAGCCCAGACCTGAATCCCATTGAAGATCTGTGGGTGGCCTGAAGAGGGCGCTACACTCAAGATACCCACACAAGCTGACGGATTTGAAAAACACACTTGCAGGAAAGAGTGGGCAAAGATTGCAAAGTCGAGATATGCTATGCTGATAGACACCTACGCAAAAAGACCGAATGCTGTCATAAAGTCAAAGGATCAACAAAGTATTAGTTTTAGGGTGTGAATATTTATGCAACCACATTATTTTAGTTTTTTTCCAACCTAAAAGATTTCAGTTTGCTTTTCAAATCAAACTACTAACGACCACTTGTCAGTTAGTATGTATGTATGTATGTATGCTTTTCATGCTCCACTCCTGTTGACGTCATCACAGGTCATACAATATATAAATAAAACACAGAGCCTGACCGACAGAGAACAACCACAGTTAGGGCTCTTAGAAGGGGAGGACAAAAATAACAAAATGAGAATACAACTAAACTGTTATTATCTCAGACGCAACTCCGCAGTCTTAACAGAAGATACCAACCTACCACCACTACAAAGATCAAGTGGGCTTAAGGACCTGCGGTGACATCACTGCAGTGGGAGGAGCAATTCTGCAGTTTGGTAAAAGAGATGCGGTGGGCTGAAGGACCTGCGGTGACATCATTGCTGTGGGGGGAGCCATTCTGCAGTTTGGTATAAAGTACTGTATGCATATTTGGTATTTCAGCCGCACTTAAGCAGCGCTGCTGATTAGAGCCACCTGATTGGCTCTTCGGCACCACGTGACTACACAGCGTGCACGCGCATTGCCTTCAGCAGCCGTGCACTACACATTACACTTAAGCAGCACGGGGTTAGGTTTAGGGTTACCTAAACCTAACCCCAACCCCAACCCCGTGCTGCTTAAGTGTAGTGTGAAGTGCACATCTGCTTAACTGTAGTGTGTAGTGCACGGCTGCTGAAGGCAATCCGCGTGCATGCCGTGTAGTCACGTGGTGCCGAAGAGCCAATCAGGTGGCTCTAATCAGCAACGCTGCTTAAGTGCGGCTGAAATCCCATATATGCGTACTGTATACTCGATAAACTGACAGCAGCCACCAGGACCTGTGATGACATCACAGTCATGTGATTACATGTGTGGGTGGAGTCAATGATCACATGACCAGGAGCTGAGCACTGTATCCACAAGTCTGCTGAGCTGATGTCTGGAAATCGGCATGGATGTACCACAGCTGTGTGTGTGTGAAATGTGTGGGAATCAGGATGCATGCAGTAAACCTGTGTGTGATGTATGGGAATCAGCATGGATGTAGTACAGCTGTGTGTGTCATGTGTGAGGGTCATCATGGATGTAGTACAGCTGTGTGTGCCATGTCTGTGCATCAACATTGATATAGTACAGCTGTGCATATGATGTATGTTAATCAAGATGGATGTAGTACAGCTGTGTGTGATGTGTGGGAATCAGGATGGATGCAGTAGAGCTGTGTGGGGTCAGGATGGATGCAGTAGAGCTGTGTGTGTAACGCGCTGTGTGTGATGTGTGGGGTCAGAATGAATGTAGTAGAGCTGTGTGATGTGTGGGCATAATAATGGATGTACCAGTTAGCACAACTGTGTGGTGCATTGCGCTACCAGAAACACTGGTACTGTAATTTCCTAATTACTAGTGTAATTGTACAGATAACAAGTCACATTAAGGTAGAAACAAATCTGAAATGATTCATCTTTGTTAGAATTAACATGACAAACATGTAGACTTGTTATATGCATTGCATGTCAGGAGGAGAATTGTAATTTGTTTTATTCTAATCAATCAGCTCACCATTCAAGTTTCAATAATTATGTCAGTATTAAAACCTCGTCTTCATCAAACAATGGAGGGGGAGAGCTGGACATAAACATCGCAAGGAGGAGGTTTCCCAATCACAAACACTAGAAACACCAACTGTGTAGGAGACTTTAGAGGTGGTTAATCTCTCGGTAACTATTCTAGACAAGTATCAATTAATTCTGTTAGTAAGAGGCTCAAACCCGCAAAATCAATTTGTTTTAAACTCTTAGGCCTCATGTCCACGGGCAAAATAAGAATTAAAACCCGCAGCGGATTTTAACTCTTCTCCCGCGCGCGGATCCGCACCCCATAGGGATGCATCGACCACCCGCGGGTAGATAAATACCCGCGGATCATCAATAAAAGTGATTTTTAAAAAAATGGAGCATGAAAAAATCCGGACCATGCTCCATTTTCGTGCGGGTCTCCCGCGGGCTTCTATTGAAGCCTATGGAAGCCGTCCGGATCCGCGGGACACAAACATCAGATTTTACTCACACGCTCCGGTTCTTCTCTTCGCCGCGGTGCCATCTTCTCTCAGTTGCGGCCGGATCATTTTGCTTCGGCCCGGCGCATGCGCGGGGCACGTCACCGACGTCATCATGCACATCCGCCGAGCCGAAGAAAGAAGATCCGGCCGCGACGAGAGAAGATGACGCCGCAGCGAAGGAAGTATCCGGAGCGTGTGAGAGGTAAGTTAATTGTGATTTATTCCTATTTTCAGCGCTCATGTCCGCGGGGCAGGAGGGACCCGCTGCAGATTCTCCATGGAGAATCCGTAGCGGGCCTGATTTTCCCCGTGGACATGAGGCCTTAGGGATGTAAACAAATTTGTGAGTAGGAAAAAAAGACGATGTAGCACAATGTATAAGCTATAATGATTACTGTGACGTGATATAAAACACAAATCAATGCAAGTAAAATAGGGAAATACACACTCAGCAGTTCCACTGATCCCAAGTCACACACTTAAGACACAGTACACTTTAGAAGACCGTATAGTTAGAAGACAGCACACACACAGACTTATGTGGTGTTTTATATAGCACTGGTCTGTAACACTTCTGCTCCTCCTCTGTTTGGATTGTCTGGCCCACTGACCGTGCAGCCAGATGTCGTCATCAGTGACCAGAGGAAGTAGTGCGAGTGCCTTCTTCACTCCTACCTTGTTTGCCTGAAAAGAAGACGTACCCCGAAAATAAGCCCTAGCACAATTTTTCAGGATTTTAGGCAGTATTATGGTAGTTCTATTCTTGTACATAGGAGGCAGTATTATAGTAGTTATATTCTAGTACATAGGGGGCAGCATTAGGGGGCAGCATTATAGTAGTTATATTCTAGTACATAGGGGGCAGCATTAGGGGGCAGCATTATAGTAGTTATATTCTTGTACACAGGGGGCAGTATTATAGTAGTTATATTCTTGTACATAGGGGGCAGTATTATAGTAGTTATATTCTTGTACATAGGGGGCAGTATTATAGTAGTTATATTCTTGTACACAGGGGGCAGTATTATAGTAGTTATATTCTTGTACACAGGGGGCAGTATTAGTTATATTCTTGTACACAGGGGGCAGTATTATAGTAGTTATATTCTTGTACACAGGGGGCAGTATTATAGTAGTTATATTCTTGTATACAGGGGGCAGTATTATAGTAGTTATATTCTTGTACACAGGGGGCAGTATTATAGTATTTATATTATTGTACATAGGGGGGCAGTATTATAGTAGTTATATTCTTGTACATAGGGGCAGTATTATAGTAGTTCTATTCTTGTACACAGGTGGCAGTATTATAGTAGTTCTATTCTTGTACATAGGGGGCAGTATTATAGTAGGTATATTCTTGTACACAGGAGGTAGTATTATAGTAGTTATATTCTTGTACATAGAGAGCAGTATTATAGTAGTTATATTCTTGTACATAGGGGACGGTATTATAGTAGTTATATTCTTGTACGTAGGAGGCAGTATTATAGTAGTTATATTCTTGTACATAGGAGGCAGTATTATAGTAGTTATATTCTTGTACATAGAGAGCAGTATTATAGTAGTTATATTCTTGTACATAGAGAGCAGTATTATAGTAGTTATATTCTTGTACACAGGAGGTAGTATTATAGTAGTTATATTCTTGTACATAGGGGACAGTATTATAGTAGTTATATTCTTGTACATAGTGGGCAGTATTATAGTAGTTATATTCTTGTACATAGGAGGCAGTATTATAGTAGTTATATTCTTGTACATAGGAGGCAGTATTATAGTAGTTATATTCTTGTACATAGGGGCAGTATTATAGTAGTTATATTCTTGTACATAGGGGAGCAGTATTATAGTAGTTATATTCTTGTACATGGGAGGCAGTATTATAGTAGTTATATTCTTGTACATGGGAGGCAGTATTATAGTAGTTATATTCTTGTACATGGGAGGCAGTATTATAGTAGTTATATTCTTGTACATAGGGGACAGTATTATAGTAGTTATATTCTTGCACATAGGGAGCAGTATTATAGTAGTTATATTCTTGTACATAGGGAGCAGTATTATAGTTGTTATATTCTTGTACATACTGGGCAGTATTATAGTAGTTATATTCTTGTAAATTGGGGACAGTATTATAGTAGTTATATTCTTGTACATAGGGGGCAGTATTATAGTAGTTATATTCTTGTACATAGGGGCAGTATTATAGTAGTTATATTCTTGTACATAGGGGACGGTATTATAGTAGTTATATTCTTGTACGTAGGAGGCAGTATTATAGTAGTTATATTCTTGTACATAGGAGGCAGTATTATAGTAGTTATATTCTTGTACATAGAGAGCAGTATTATAGTAGTTATATTCTTGTACATAGAGAGCAGTATTATAGTAGTTATATTCTTGTACACAGGAGGTAGTATTATAGTAGTTATATTCTTGTACATAGGGGACAGTATTATAGTAGTTATATTCTTGTACATAGGAGGCAGTATTATAGTAGTTATATTCTTGTACATAGGAGGCAGTATTATAGTAGTTATATTCTTGTACATAGGAGGCAGTATTATAGTAGTTATATTCTTGTACATAGGGGCAGTATTATAGTAGTTATATTCTTGTACATAGGGGAGCAGTATTATAGTAGTTATATTCTTGTACATGGGAGGCAGTATTATAGTAGTTATATTCTTGTACATGGGAGGCAGTATTATAGTAGTTATATTCTTGTACATAGGGGACAGTATTATAGTAGTTATATTCTTGCACATAGGGAGCAGTATTATAGTAGTTATATTCTTGTACATAGGGAGCAGTATTATAGTTGTTATATTCTTGTACATACTGGGCAGTATTATAGTAGTTATATTCTTGTAAATTGGGGACAGTATTATAGTAGTTATATTCTTGTACATAGGGGGCAGTATTATAGTAGTTATATTCTTGTACATAGGGGCAGTATTATAGTAGTTATATTCTTGTACATAGGGGACGGTATTATAGTAGTTATATTCTTGTACGTAGGAGGCAGTATTATAGTAGTTATATTCTTGTACATAGGAGGCAGTATTATAGTAGTTATATTCTTGTACATAGAGAGCAGTATTATAGTAGTTATATTCTTGTACATAGAGAGCAGTATTATAGTAGTTATATTCTTGTACACAGGAGGTAGTATTATAGTAGTTATATTCTTGTACATAGGGGACAGTATTATAGTAGTTATATTCTTGTACATAGGAGGCAGTATTATAGTAGTTATATTCTTGTACATAGGAGGCAGTATTATAGTAGTTATATTCTTGTACATAGGAGGCAGTATTATAGTAGTTATATTCTTGTACATAGGAGGCAGTATTATAGTAGTTATATTCTTGTACATAGGGGCAGTATTATAGTAGTTATATTCTTGTACATAGGGGAGCAGTATTATAGTAGTTATATTCTTGTACATGGGAGGCAGTATTATAGTAGTTATATTCTTGTACATGGGAGGCAGTATTATAGTAGTTATATTCTTGCACATAGGGAGCAGTATTATAGTAGTTATATTCTTGTACATAGGGAGCAGTATTATAGTTGTTATATTCTTGTACATACTGGGCAGTATTATAGTAGTTATATTCTTGTAAATTGGGGACAGTATTATAGTAGTTATATTCTTGTACATAGGGGGCAGTATTATAGTAGTTATATTCTTGTACATAGGGTGCAGTATTATAGTAGTTATATTCTTGTACATAGGGGGCTGTATTATAGTAGTTATATTCTTGTACATAGGGGGCAGTATTATAGTAGTTATATTCTTGTACATAGGGGGCAGTATTATAGTAGTTATATTCTTGTACATAGGGGGCAGTATTATAGTAGTTATATTCTTGTACATAGGGGCAGTATTATAGTAGTTATATTCTTGTACATAGGGTGCAGTATTATAGTAGTTATATTCTTGTACATAGGGGGCTGTATTATAGTAGTTATATTCTTGTACATAGGGGGCAGTATTATAGTAGTTATATTCTTGTACATAGGGGGCAGTATTATAGTAGTTATATTCTTGTACATAGGGGGCTGTATTATAGTTGTTATATTCTTGTACATAGGGGGCAGTATTATAGTAGTTATATTCTTGTACATAGGGGTTACTATTATAGTAGTTATATCCTTGTATACTGTAATACTGTTCCCTAATATTGCCTTCTATGTACATGAATATAAAACTACAGAGCTGAGTCTTTGGTTTATAATATAGGCATTGAAATGCGACCACATTCATGTCTTCTGAAACCAGATCACAGGGTTAATTTAAAAAGTCTGTCCCCATGATTACCTCAGGGTTCCCCCACTGCTCCTTTTCCACGCTTAGTCCCCCTTCAGGCCCTACTTCCTTTTTTTTCTTAAGATGGATAAGTGATTGCACTCCGCCAAACACTGGATGAGGCCAGTCAGCACTGTGCCTAATGATTGGCTGAACGGTCACTTTGCCTGTGTCGAGGAGAACTGGGAAGTACAGACGTAGGGAGGACCAAGAAGCATCAGAAGATCGCGGAGTTGAATCATTTTATTTTTTTTTAAACTCATTCTGACCCTCTAAGGACTGAACAACCCCTTTATTGTATCATTATAATGGGCAGAGCACCATCCAAATACAATTATATTTCTAGTTATTGATTTTATGGGGCGGTATTAACTTTTTAACTTTTTTTTTCAACACATAGAAAATATATCTATTAGGCTGGATGCACACAAATGGGCAGGATTCCTTGAGCGGATATCCACAGTGGATAATCTGCGTGTGATCGCGATAGCGAATTGCATATGGTCGTGTATGCATGCAGATGTACAGCATTTTGTCCGTGCGGAAGAACGAAGACAAGCAGGGAATAACATCAGAAAGTTGCTCAACCCCCTGTAAAGACCCTTCTATCGCCCAGGTGACATTCTCTTGTGGTGAGAGCTGATTTGAGAGCTTTCAGGACGAGACACTGCTCTCTAGGCTTGGTTGGTTTTATACTACTTTTTTTGGAAATAGTATAAACTACTTTAAAAAAAAAAAACAAAAAAAAAAAACAATGCAGGACAGAGTCAGGTGTATTGCTTCAACACTCTGTCCTGCATTATCTTCCCACAAATTCCAGCTTTCTTTATTCCATTTGTTATCTGGTCTCCTAGCAACTTGCGTTTAATCCGCAGTGCATACGCAATGTAATTGCGTATGCACTGCATATCGAACTCATCCATAGTGATCAATGGAGCTCCTACGGTAAAAAGGAACATGCTGGGACTTTTCTTCTGCTCATAGAATCCCCAATTGCTACCCTCACGTGTGAGCGAAACCGCAAAAGTCAATTCATTTGAATGACTGTATCATATGCACAGAAGCCAATCGCGGAAACCTCAATTCAAATTCCTTCTAGTGAGACCGGCCTTAGTACTGTACTCTAAAGTTCTCCAATCCTCCCAAAAATGCCAAACCAAAATTGAAAGAAAAGTTCAAAATGTGTTTATTTTATACAAAAATTTGTACAGTGTTATTCTAAATTTAAGAAAAAAAACCCTCTAATGCCGTACGGTCTCAAATCACTGCAAACTGTAAAAACAGGCTCTGTATATATTAAAAAATTACATTTTACAGTATTCTACAGACATGCACATAAAACAGCCTGCAAAAGAATAAAAAAACAGTAAAATTAATGTACAAAAGTGTTATTTTACAATCACAGCCTCATCAGTAAACCTCACGAAATTCATCACCCATCTCTGGACGTTTCTCAAGTTAGGACACAACAATGTGTCAGCCAGAAGAGGCCAGTCTCGTCCAGAGGAGGTTATCTGGGATTTGGGTAAAAGAGTGGAGTAATGGACATTTTTGCTTTAGATGATGCCATTTTCATATGTTGTTTGGGGTTGAAGAAAAAAAAAAATTGGCCTTATAAAAAAAGTTGTCCTGAATCCACTAGAGCAGCTAGAAAGGATGGCCCGCCCATGCCGACGTGGTAACATTGATGTACCGGCTTCCTCCTTTGACCATAGCAGTTAATTGATCAAAGAAAATTTCAAGTAACCAAATTAGAAAAAGCCTTAAAATTGGTATGGGAGTGATTACTTAACCCCTTAGTGACAGTTAGGGCAGGAACCCGTTTGTCAGTAGGCAGCTAAGCCTTGGCCTTAAAAAGATGTATGTGCAGGTTTAATGCCCATTAGTGAGGTCAGTAAGATGGTGTATTTGGGCAAGGAAGAGTTGGACACTTTTGAAAACTGAACAGTTGTCAAAAACTCAAATTTGACAATACCTGTATACATTTGTGAGATGATAATTTAAAAGACTGGGAATTTGTGAGTGTAGGAGGACTAACAAGCCATTGTAGGTGTTTGTAAGGGCTTAATATCCCAACATGTTGACAACTCTTCATGCAATGGACAGGATCCTTTCTGGAGAAGAGGGAAGAATGGAGCACACCATCGTGAAGAACTGAAGACAGGAAGACATGTCCATGACCATTATCTTCAGGTGGCTCCTCCTACTTTTAGATGAATATGGACCTTTCTCACCAATTTACATGTGTTCAAAGCTGAAACCTTGTGCAAAATAATGAATGAAGTCAGGAATTACATCCTCAAAGTTAAATATTTGGAGTGGAGAAGACTTGGAGCTAAACTAAAGAATGAAAAAAGTTGAACTGGAATCAAAACAAGGCACTAGGCTGGTATAAAATATAGTAGAAGACAAAGTGTACGTCTTACATCACGTGTCAAACACAAGGCCCGCGGGCCGAATCCGGCCTGCTGCCTCATGTTGTGGCCCACGGCGTGCCGACGCTCGTTACCACTGCAGTGATTACCTGCTGGGGTGCCACAGCTCCCCGCTGGTAATCGCGCTGTTACCGCTGATCCCGGCACACACTGACATCAGTGTGCAGCTGGGATCCTCCTACCCTGAGTCCCCTGCCTATCAGTTCCGCAGGAAAGGACTCGGGGAGGAAGCGTGCCGGGCCACACACTGACGTCAGTGTGCATCCGGGCTCAACGCAAGAAGAGGGGGAGCGTCGCTGACAGCAAGGAGGAGGTAAGCATATGGGTTGGGGGAGGGAACTATTATTTCTAAGGGGGGGGGCTCATTATTATTTCTAAGGGGGGGGGCTCATTATTATTTCTAAGGGGGGGCTCATTATTATTTCTGTGAACATAGAAACATAGGTTTCCTGCGCATTCACCACATATTTGCGCGGCCCATTCACTTCAATGGCCTATCGTAGTGCGCAGTACACAACAAAATAGGTCCTGCTGTGTGACAATATACATCATGTGAAGGAACTCATTGGCATCAATGGCTTCTATTCACTGCATATTATGTATGCAAATATGCTTACTGTACTGTCTTAGGGCCCATGCACACGGGCAGAAATGAATTTCCGCCCGTGGAAGCTGCCATAGGATTGCGTTCGAAAACGCAATCCTATGCAGACAGCCGCGATTTGTCCGCGCAGAAAACAAATCGCGGCATGCTCTATTTCTGCCCCGCACAGAAATGTCACTCCCCGGCCACTGGCTCCGCTCTGCGCATGCCCCGGCAGCCGGCACATCACAGAGCCGGAGCAGCGGGGGCAGGTGAGTGCCGCTCTGGTGCCTGCAGGCAGCCTTACAATCGTCCCTTTGAGGATCACCAAAAGCCTGATGTGGCCCTCAGTGAAAAGGAGTTTGACACCCCTGTCTTACATTAAGTGGCAAATATGCTGTTTTATGAAGGTCTTATACAGCTCCTTTGAGGTCATCTACCACACAAGCACCTATTTTGGCAGGTGTACCAATTTGTATGCCAGCCGATTGCCTCAACACATAATGGCACTATCTGACCTGAAGGCATTTGTCAGCAAGGTCACATCTGCATGAAAATAGTTTTACAAACTGATCACTGAAAAAAGGCATCAAAATCCATACAAAAGAAGAAAAAAAAAAAAACACTGAGAAGTGCCCATACTTACCGATACAAAGGCGCAAGGGCAGGCACAATCACCAAGGCCCAGCAGCATGCAAAAGCCAAAATGCTACTCATGACATTTTGCCTTCTGCATGTTTCTGGGAATTGGTGTTTGCGCCTGCCCTTGCATCTTTGCATCAGTAAGTATGGGCACTTTTCAGAGATTCTCGACAATCTAGCACATGGGGACATTGAATCAGAGAAACCTTCATTCTCGATGTCCCTTGTGCAAACAACAACTAATTAGGTTTCATTGAATAAAACTTTTTGCTATACTGTGCAAGACCATCTTCTCGAAGACTGTGGACAACCAATCCAATGATTACTTTCCATGTGTAGAAAGGATTTATTGTGGTATATTAAGGCAAATTTATATAATGTGACAAATTTTTGAAAACTCATGAAAGCACAAGAGTCAGTCCTATGAATTATCTTAATAGAGAAAGCCACAAATGTTGAAGCCAAGGCCATAGAGAAGATGAAGTTTTTTTTCATAATTTTTGCACCCAAACCAAAACAGCAAGCAAATAAATCATAAAATTAAAGTGGTTGTCCAGAGAGTGGACCCATGGTCAACACCCAGTCACGTGGCATGGTCCTTTCATTGCCCATGAAGTCATTGTAGGGGGCTGGCTATTTGGCTCATTTCAATAACCAAGCCAGACCCTTTCTCTGCAACAGGGGTGTATAGGCCCTCTTTCTTGTTCTGCTTTTGTTTATTCCCCCACTCCATGGTTATTTTGCCTATTATGATAATGTACACTAGTTGCTTTAAGCAAGTGGCTGTGGGGGGTGAAGTACAGCATTGTTAATTAAAGTTATTATAAAGTCTAAGTTGTGGTCTCTGCCCATACCCTACATGGGAGGCTCCTGGGAACATGGACTGCCACGTAAACAGTTAGACCTGGTCCCTTGCTTCACTGCTTACTATCAGCATTTTGATCTCCACCTGGTTGACCCATAGCCAATCCGCAACCACCATCATGAGAAAAAGGCTAGCTAACTTGAAATGTTTCAAACCACCAAGACATCATGGGCAATGGAAGAGCCAAAACCATTTGACTTTGTGTTGAAACTGGGCCTGAAATGGAAGCTCCGATACTGCTGGACAGGGTAAGTATGTCCCCTCCCTTGACAACCCCCTCAAGTCACAGTGATCTACTGAATGTTGACAATTATTAGGCCACCACAATTGATATTGTATTGAATTTAATGGGAACAGCGCCTGTATTACCAACCCAGGCCCTGCAATGTGCATGAAGTTGTCTTCCCTCTGCTTCATACACAGCTGCTGGAAGAACAGCTAATCAGCTGGGGTCCCAAGCAGTGGACCACCATCGATCAACTATTGATAATCTATACTGAGGTCCTAAGGATAGGTCATCAATAGTTAATAGGTAGACAACACATATCAAGAAGATGAATATCAAGGATCAAGGAAGAAGAGTATCAAGAGGATTCTCCATTTTGGAGAGGTGTCTGGTGCTGGATGAGATGCGTAGCCTTAGAATTAATTTTTGGGCCAAGTTCAACCCAACCCAATAAAAATAGACGAACATCCTTTCACACATCGATTTACTCATTTGTCAACAAATAAGTTAGGTAGTGTAAAAACAACTTTATTTTATCTTATTTTTTTTTTTACGTCCTTCAGTAGTGAGAAGCTAGAAATTTTAAAGTCCTTTTTTATATTAAAAGTGAGAGACATCACAATGGAGGGAAAAATGTAAATGGATTCTTGTAAACACCACATCCTACTGCCTCTCCTCGCAGAGAAGAGGAAAACAAAAAGGAATTTGAAAATTAAGAAAAAAAAAAAAAAAGACACAAGTGTTACAATTTTTTCCCACCTTTTTCCCCCAAAAAGATGGCAAAATACTAAAATGATCATGTCAACATAAATAGGCAAGCCAATCAGAGGGGCCTATAGACTGTAAACGAGATGACAAGGCTGTTAGTGCACTTCGAGTGTTATGGAGTTAATCCAGAGACATCATATTGGAATGCAACTGTTGGTAATTTCCTGGTTGGCACCTTCGAAACAGAAAAAGTGGTGCGTGAACTAAAACAAAAAAAAAAAAAAAGCTATTGGAGAAGTTTATGACATACTATGTTGGTGAATTTACAATCTCAATGGTATACAAAAAAAAGTTGATATCCTGCCTACATATGTACGGGTACATTTACAGATTTGAAGTTTCTATTTTGTACAAATTAGAAATATTTTTTTAAAAAAACACAGTGCCACAGTTTAGTGGTTTTCAACAAAACCTGCCTGGACTTAAAAAAAAAAAAAAAATTGTAAAATCAACAAGAAAGCTTTTTTTGCCAACCCTCACTTCGGTATTTTTGAAAGCTACTAAGTTATAGAGGATCATCATCTGGAATAAACCACATCCATAGATTCAAAGTATCTTCTGGAGCACTCCATGCTTCAAAAAGCTAGAGGTGGACCTCGGTGAGGACAGCACCAAGAAATTCAGAGGATAGAAAAAGCATCAACTGATAGCCCTTTGTTTTTTGGCACCAAACATTTGTATCCGTTTATGGCCTTTGGCTGGTGAAGATGTTTATCGAGAGGTCCTGAAGAAACTCCGGAGTAGGTGGTCTTATTCCTGAAGTTTCGGCTGATGCAAACAGTAGTAGATCTCAATTATTGCCAAGATGGACAGACGAAAAATAATACTACTTAGGAACCAGACAGAAGCACCGGCTCTATGGTGAGAGTCATTGAGCACCCTGGTAGCGAGAAGAAAGGGGTCTAATTCCCTTCTTGAAATGGAAGTAATGAGATTCCACGTAGGTCCTTAAGTTTTGATGGGTGATAACAGACTTACCAGTAGTTCCTGTTTGGTGCATACCCAAGGAAGGCATGTTGAGGTTTTTGTAAAAAGTCAACTTAGAGTTCGTAAAAAGCCACCAAGGAATAAAGACAACCAGAGATGTACAAAAGTCGTGGCCATCTTTCCTTTGTATTCCACTTCCATGTGGGTGAAGGTCCTTAGATTTCAAACTGAGGTCTCTGACTGAAGCCTCATTACGAATTTATGTGATTTGGGGTCTACAAATTCTTCTGAGAGCTTAAAGAAGGGTATCTTTTTAGTGCTAACCACCAAGCTGAAGTCTTGACGCTTTAGAACAAACACAACACCGTCTTTCAATCCATTGGTCACTGGTTCCTCGCTGACTAAAG
This sequence comes from Eleutherodactylus coqui, assembly GCF_035609145.1. NCBI lineage: Eukaryota > Metazoa > Chordata > Amphibia > Anura > Eleutherodactylidae > Eleutherodactylus > Eleutherodactylus coqui. The sequence goes on from NC_089842.1 coordinate 227,531,065, forward strand.
TCCACTGTTTAGCCAGCCAGCGATCCTTGTGGTACTGGATAGTTGGTCCTGGGCCCAAGTACCTCTCAAGAAAAGCCTGGGGAGGAAAGAGAAACATTTTTTAAAAAGGAGTTAATAAGAGATTCAAAACTTATTGCCTTTTTTGGTGAGGGGGCGGGGGGGAGAACGAACCCACCTCATCATATTTCATAACTAATGGCACATGGAGAACTTCTGAAACTGCACTGATGCCAAGGTGTTATAATTGTGTGAACCATTAACAATTGGACACAGTAAGCAAGTATAGTCAAAACTATTAGGAAAGCAGCATCGGGCACAAAGGTTAATACTGGGGTATAAGATTAGAATTTCGAATCTGATTAGGGTCAACATCTGCATGGAGTTTGTATATGGTTTGCTTATGCGGGTTCTTCCAGGTTTTGTTGTTGGTAAGAAACCCTATAGATAAGAGAGAATCCATTGTAGCACTTTAGGATTACTCTGTCAACATAATGACACAAGCACTCATGCAGTTAACCTGTGTCAATTAAAAAGATTTTGAGGAGTCGGAAAGGAATATTTTTATTTCCATCAATCAAAAACAGTAATTAAAAGGGGTTTTCCGGGCAACTAGTAATGCCAGAATTATGGAGCAGAAACAGGTGCTCTGACCCGTGTAGTGGCCGGTACTGGTAATTATAGGTACAACTCTCAATAAAATTAATGACAGTTGAGATCACAATTATAAGTGGCAGCCACTACACCGGGGTTGGAGCTAACTGCTTCCACTCTGTACCACCGTGTTGTGGCACTGACCGTGGGGTTCCGATCAGGAGATCTGGAACGGCTCATGGATGATGGAAGCATGTCATCCACAGCAATCAAGTGGGTGGCTCGAATGGTCTGGGTACGGCTACTGGACCATAGGGCCTAATTAGCATATGGAACAGGAATTTAAAAAAAAAAAAAAAAAAAAAAAAAAAAGACCTTTTCCACAGCAATGCCAGTATTATAGTTAGTTTAAAAACAAAAAAAGTATGTTTGATTAACCATTTAAGGACTCTGCCTAGTTTGGGACTTAGAGAGAATAATCCAAAAAGATTGCCATAACTTCTTTCTTCTTTGGCATGGCCGTATGTGGGCCTGTGCTTTACATGGCAAGCTGTAGTTTTTATGGTTACCATGTTGGTGTACTTGAATTGTATAGAACTCTTAACTTCTGCTGGGCGAAAATTTAATTCTGCCATAGATTTTTTTTCTTTTGTTATGGCGTTCACCATGCAATGCGACATTAATTTTTGGATTGTCATAATTATACGAACCAACAAGAAAAAAAGTTAGGTCCACTGTATTTTTAGGCTTTTCTACCTTTGCATAATATAAAACCTTCAGCATTCAGAACATTTTATTTTATCATGGACGGAGCTCTGTGAGGGCCTGCTCTTTTGCATGACTAACTAATTTTTATAGGTCCCATTTTCGTTTTAGGATGCATATGAACGAAGGAGGCCTCCTCCACACGGCCAGATTTGCATTGCGGAGTCCACGGTGGACATCCGCATCAAATACCACCCCATAGCATGCTATGGCAAAATAGATTGCGATTTTCCGCTCGCGGAGAAGAAATCACAGCAATTCTGTGCGGCCTGCGCACCGACGGCTTCCATAGAAGCCGTCCATCCTGCAGCACTACCACAGTGAGCAATGCGAAAGTATCATGGGATCCGCGTCATCACATACGCGCAGCGGAGTGCCGGCTAGCACATCCGCAGTGCAGAAAGAAGCCGCCGGACAGGTATGCAGAGGTCACAGGCTGGGCACTGGGTCGAACTCAACAGTGGGAAACCTGCATGCGTGGGCCTACGCGCCCGTGTGCAGGAGGCCTAAAGGGAAGACATACAAAAAGTTTTTAAAAGACCACATAAAATATAAAAAACTATTTTTAAACTTTTCTCTCTCGGGGACTTGAACCTGTGATCTTATGATTTCTTAGATAATACACAGTTGTACTTTTGTACTGCAGTTTATTATCGCTATTCTTTTTAATTAGCAACCATGGCAAACCCGAAGGCCATTGTCTGGCACAGGAGAGGGTCAAGTGTTGTGTACCATAGCCATGATGCAGAACTAATTCTCCCCTGAACCATAGACTAGTGGGGAATAACCCCCTATGAAGAGTCACTTTTTACAAGACGGTAGCCCTGCTGGTAGGTATAGTAAGAATAGCAATGGATCACTTAGCCCGCTTCTCTTTTCTGTAGGTGTGGCTGTCCGGCCCCATGACCAACTAATGTAAATTTACGTCAGGCAGTTGTGAAGTGTGCATGTAGCGGGCTCAGGAGTAGAGTCCACGCCACACGTCAAAAAGGGTCGGACATCGATTTGCAGGAATGCTGCCATCCAATAGGTGGCGCCGCAGAGGTATTGTTCCATCTCCCTTATTTGCAATCCAAACTAAAGAACATTAAAAGAGTCAAAATACAAAAAACTACAATGTTCTACAATTTTTTTTAGTCCAAAAAACATTTCAGAAAAACTTGCATCAACTGGGAGACAAGTAGTCAACTTGTTGGACAAGACCTAACCCCAAGAGCCAGCTGGGGATTACAGACTCAACGCAGCAGACCGTTGTGGTCGGAGCCAAGAGGCGGAGTTAAAAATTCAATGGAAAGGAAAAAAAAAAATTGCAAGGATACAAACTCTATTCTAACCCGTCGCCTGACACATAAGCCAAGTGTTTACGATCTGAGGAATGGTTGTTTTAAAAGGTCTCAGAGCTTTTCACGGCCTTTTATTAAAGGCTTCAGGGTGCGATCCGCGCATCTGCTCGACGTACGACAAAGGCTTCTGCGGAGAGCCCATGATTAAATATGAATGAGAGATGTGAATATTTAATAAAATGTGAGCGTGAGGGATAGTAAAGCCTGCCTGCGTGAAACCGATAGCCTTGTTATCCTACGGGAGTTGACACTTGTGCTGTAGTTCATATTCGTGAACACTAGGGGGCAGGTTTGTATCTTAAAGGCGGAAGAAAAACTAAAATATCAGATTACGTGTAGAGAATTTACAGCTTAATAGGGACAGAGTTTAAGCCACAGTTTAGCAAGTTGTCCTACACAAGCTTAACACCTCAGCAGGAAACGTTTCGTAGGGCATATCAGGAGAAAATAGAGCGGCATCCAGTAACGCTAGCGCCGGACTCCCATTGGGAAATATAGCTTGGAGGACCGACAATTAAGCTGGTAACTGCAGTCAAAAACATTCAGGAATGTACCAGGATGAAGCCAGATTTTTGGATGTTCCAATGCCACCTGCTATCTAGGAATTACTACTTGGACTCAAGCTGGCGGCTTCTCATCTAGCCAAGCAGAACCCTACTGTGTGCCCTGACGAGGCACGAAATTCCTCGGTACCCTGGTTTGGCTTGCTAGCCATGTTACAAGGCCTGTCAATGAGGAAATGGAACAATGCCTCTACAATGAAAAAAAGAAAAAACAACTCAACCTGTAAAAAACAAGCCCTCAAACTGCTACGTCAATGGATGCACAAAAGTTACAATGTTGGAAAATGGGGAGGAAATACCAAAAATTAAAAAAAAAAACAGGTCTATCATTAATGGGTTAAACATCTGGAACCGGAGAGGTGTTTGACATCTCCGACTAAAAATAACTGGGGTTGTCCGACAAGTACTTCAAGTTGGGTCAGATCATTAAGTCATAGCTGAAGAGATAACGTAGATGGGAAGGTCTAGAGTTTGTACAGCAGCAGGTAAGAAGAAGAGGTTCTTCGAGATCTGCTTTGCCAATATTTGGTATAGAGGTTCTATAAATGAGGATACCACCAGCTTAATTTTTTTTTTAACAGCAGAAAGATCCCACTCCTTCAGACATATATGGCCATTAAAAGGTTACCCCCACTAACCTTTGGAGTCATGTCGTGGGTGATGCAGAACTCAAGGTGTTGCAGGATGCTCTCCATGGTGTGGTACGGCTGCTGTTTTGTTGTCCGGAGATACTTCTGCATCGCTCTAGCCATTGAGGCAAAGATAGCCTGGGCAGCCTCTCTGGGGTCCATGATCTCACGTGGGTTTTTCTGGTCCTCTTCCTGTAGCCTCTTAATGTGAGTGAAAGCTTCTTCTACAGCAACTACCAACCTAGGATGACAAAATCAACCATCTTAAAAAATAAACCTTTGCACATTCGAATGTCATAATAGCCACATATCATTGGCCAACCATTCTTCCTACACCCCAGTTTTGGTGATGGTGGAACTTCATAACTGTTTGTGTAGAGGGGACCTCTTCATTTCTATTGCTCTTTACTGGTTTCATTTTGTTTTGTTGTTCCAAGTGTATAATGTGACAGGTTTTATGGTTTATTTTAAACATGGATGAGGTAGTGCCGCACAGGGGTAAGAGCTCTCGGGCAATGCAAGAAGAGGGAGGAGGATTTAAAAAGGGCGAGCTCTGCACACTTACAATGTGTGCTAGTGGGCCCGGGTATCTTCCTACCCGTTTGTTGCTCCATGGCTACGCTACCTTGGAATTGGAAATAATTGGCTGTGCACAACGCCCGACCTACCACGAATGCTGGGGCTCCATTGTGTGGCTAAACAAGTAGTAAACAATGCAGGGCAAACGTAGTGAACCTGACTCTAAAATATGAAAGTTGGCAATGGCCGACATCTACAGGGTGGAGTCAAAAAGACTGATCCAGTGCTATATCTCAATACTGATGTCCTACATTGACTAAGAAGGTATGGAAGCGCCTTACAAAGCTATGGTGCACGGGCCCCTGGGGGTCTCGGAACATGGATTTCAATTGTGTGTTGTGGAGAGAGTTAGGGCCCGTGTCAACGACTGTGTTATGCATCTCGCGAAGTGCCGTGGGACCACTGCTATAGCTGAATTATGGAAAGTACACTGGAAGGGATATCCCTCTCCTACGATAGGGAGAGGTCATCCACCATCTACAGGAGATTCAGGTACGGATTCACGTTGATTCCCTGGAATGAACACCGGTCTAATGAGGTGATCACATCAAATTCCAACTCACATGTTCATACTGAAATCAGCATGGTCTTCTGATTGGGCTCAACTTTTACTAGTATTTGCATTGCATCTGCACTAAATTGGGCTTCACCATTTATTAACACAGTCCCACAATGATAATGTCAGCCCTAGACTGCACAATCAATTGGCTCCATGCATGTATCGTAGGAGGCCACTTCCAGTAGACTTTCCTTACTTCAGTCACAGCAGTGATCCCACGGAATGCAGAGCAACGAAGAAAGTGGATTTTTGCTTCTCACGCACTTCTCTTCCACTTCTTACAGGGGCCACAATACAAAATTGAAATCCCTGTTCTGGGGTCCCCAGGGGCCCGTGTGCCATACCATCCTATAGGTTCATTCATGCCTTCCTATTCAAGTACGCTATGCTTATTTCCATATAGGACACCAATAGTGAGATCTAGCGCTGGATCCGTCTTTTTGACTACATGCTGTATAGCCATCATTGTGCCCTCTTAATAAATTCTGTTGGTAATAAAGGCAACAAGGTGAAACTTTTTGTGAGACCATCACGCCAAATTCCAGGGCTTCACTTGTTGACAATTATTGTAAATTACATCCATCTACGCAGAGTTCATCATTAAGAGGCAGATGATGATAGATGGAGCTGCAGGTCAGTACAGGTCTTACTCGACACCAGTCTGGGGTAAGACATACTCAGCTGACATAAGAGGAGGCAGAGTAATACAGACAAGCTTAAAAGACATACCATAAATCTTCACTAATCCAAGGATGTCTGAACTAGATTAAAACCTGTCACAGATGCTCCGTTGTGGGCCAAAATGAGGATTTTGTACAGCAGTTAATTAGAATATTTTGGCACTATATGGTAATATATGATCCTTCATGAAATGCGGCAACAAAATGGAGATGCCCTTAAAGGGGTTGTCCATTTGTAGACTACTGATAACCTTTCAGCAGGATAAGGAAATAATATTTAAGCAAGTGTCTACCAGAGACCCCAGACTGCAGTTACAAGCTCCGGCCACTATATGGGGGTCGAAGCAGCAGCTTCCACCAAGTACCTCTGTGTGTAGTGGCCAATAACAGGCACGCGATTAGCCGGGGTCTCAAGTGGCGGACCCCAGCTGATCAACGATTGATGAGCTATCCCTGAGAATAGGTCATCAATAGTATTTCCCTGGAAAACCTCTGTTACCAGACAACTTCTTTAAAGTTTAACCAAAATCCTCTCTCAACACCAAGTCTTCAGGGGCCCAATAAGGAACCAAGTTTGGTATTTAAAAGGTTCCCTTTTAAGTTGTTGCTTACCAGTTTTCATTAGTGAAGCTTTGGTTACACGGTGATGCCAGCCTTGCCATGCAGAACCAGTCTTTGGTTGGAGGATGTCCTGCGTAGGAACTTCTATCGATATCTCCCTCCCTTATGCTGTAGCTATAACCTACTGTACAGTGCACAAATAAAACTGCCAAAGATACCAAATAGTTGGCCAAATAATACTGTCAAGTCAATAAAGCGGGGGTACAAGCTCTTGGTGCCCGGGCCATAAGGGCAGTAAGAAATGTAACCACGTATGACTGCAGAGGTCACATCCTTAGGCCGGCCACATTGACATGTCATTAGATTGAGTGGGTTTGCAACATAACCTGTAGTCTGTTCCCATAGTCTTCAATGTATCTCATCCATCTATAACCGGGTACTATTATCAGCATTAGCTATGCCCTGGCATATCATGGTAAAAGTCACCCAGATGGGATTGCCCCATCATTGAAGAGGTTTTGTGGAGTTACCTTGCTTTCCTTTTCCGCACTCTTCGCTCGTGTTCGGCCTCTTCGTAATAATACTCATTGTGGCTGTTGTCTCTCCTCCTGGCGGCAGCCGCTATCACCGCCCGGGACTGACCTGTTGAGTTGTTAGTAGAATTTTCTATAAAAAAAGAAAAAATGGAAGTTAGAATTAAAGAGAACAAGGAAAGAAAATGTAACCCCAACCAAAGAGTTTGAGACATTTGGACATTTTAGAAAGAATGATTTAAGGAATTGATGGTAAGAAATGGAGAACATAGAATGTCACCCATAAAGTGTAAGAGGGGAACTAAGTCACCATTAACGATGTCGTTGGTCTACTGAACTTTGCAGCATTGCTTAACTGGTAGACAAATCTTACAAGACAGGTCTTCATGGTCTTCTGCCTAGTAAATTAGACTGATCAACTATAAATTGCAAAAAAACCCCAATACATTTTGCGTAGTAAATTAACTTGTTCGTGACGGCTAAAACACCTTTTTGTCTTGGCTGACTACTGACAGCCAGGCTCCTGCTCTAACTGCCATTAATGGAGAAAAAAAAAACGTAGGCCTCATGTCCATGGGGTTAAAATCCGCAGCGTTTTTCCCGCACGTGGATCCGCGCCCCATAGGGATGCATTGGACACCTGCAGGCAGTTAAATACCTGCGGATGTCATTTTTCCTTTAAGGCGCGGATCCGTGTGCGGGAAAAAATCCGGACATGCTCCATTTTCGTGAAGGTCTCCCGCGGGGACGGCGAAGCCTATGGAAGCTGTCCGGATCCGCGGAACACCCGTACCATAATTAAAACTCACCTGTCCTGGACGCTGCAGGTCTCCCTTCCTTCCCGGCTGGATCTTCTTTCTTCGGCCCGGCGGATGTATCCGGCGCATGCGCGAGGCACGCTGCCGGCGTGCCGAGCACATCCGCCGGGTCGAAGAAAGAAGATCCGGCCAGGAAGGAAGGAAGAACCGCAGCGTCCGGAGAGGTGAGTTTATTCTTATTTTTTGGCCTCATGTCCGCGGGGCAGGAGGGACCCACTACGGATTCTCCATGAAGAATCCGCAGCGGGCCTTGATTTTCCCCGTGGACATGGGGCCTAACATGCCATAATAAATAACTACGGTATGTAAGCAAATGACATGAAGTCACATGTACCTCAAACTGGTAGCAACAAAAATTGGAAATTTCCTTTAAAAAAAAAACCAAAAAACAATCGATCATCCTATTTTTATTGAACGGTGAATGCCGTGAAAACAAAACCAAAATAATCAAATGGCAGAATTTCTGGAAGGTTTTCTGATCTCCTAACAAATGCAATAAAAAGTTCTACAACATATTATATGCAGCCCACAGTGCTGCCATTAAAAATTAACCTCATCACCCCCACACCCACACCTAAAAAAGAAGCCCTCATATGGCTGTTACTGAGTTATAGCCTTTGCAATGCAACTCTAAGTCACTACGGTTAATAACCAGTAGAAGATCTTTGAAGACTTCTCTCGATAGACTACAAGTTGTGCATCTTCAGCTTGTACTCAATTCTGGTTAGAGTCATCCTAAGGAACGCAGGACTACCCATCTGTTACCATACAGCACGGCGCGTCGCTCCGGCGGCCTGGAGCCCTGTGTCGAGGTTATCCCAGCAGCTGTGGGCGGCGGCGTGGGCGTGTCCGCCCGTAGGGTGCCGCCCGCCCTCCTCCGTTCTTCTTATGCAGCAGTGGGTGGAGTTGCCTCCTCCCACTCTCCGCCCCTGGGCGGAACCTTGTGGTTAAAAGACTGGCAGTGAACTGAGCTCATTGCCAGTTATTGGTTCTGCATGCACCTAGCCAGTCTGTCTGCGGGTCTCCTCAGTCAGTCCCTAGTTGTCGGTCAGCTCCCTCTGGTCCCCTATTACTCTGTCTGTTTGTGTTGGTTCTGTTTGCCTCTAATCTAGTCTGGCCCAGTCAGCACTAGTTGCTATCCAGCACCCTGCCAGTTTGCCTGTGAGTTCCATCTCCAGCCTTGTCAGTTTTGTTGATCTGATTCATCTGCCTCCTCTGTCGGCACTCTGTTCCCCCCATTAGGTAGGTTCCTGCTTGTCAGTCGCCAGGTCCCTAGCCAGGGCAGGGACCGCCGTCCAGTTGTCCGCCTGGGGTTAGCCAGGGCCGAGGCAAGTAGGCAGGGACAGTGGGGGTGCTGGAGATCAGGGCACCCCAACTGGCGCTCGGGGGGCAGAGTGCCGTAACATAATAACTGGCCCTTAAAAACCGTTTGTCATGGAGGCGATCAGTTCCCTCACAAACCAGCTGCAGGCCCTGGTGCCTGTGATCCAGGATTTATCCGCCCGCATGGTGGCCCAGGAGCAGCGGGGGGTGTCGCAGGGGGCGGACGCCGCAACCAGCCCCGAACCCAAGTGCCCTCTTCCCGAGGTGTTCTCTGGGGAGAGGAACAAGTTTTTCGTTTTTCAACAGGCGTGTCGCCTGTTTTTTCGGATGCGTCCCCGCTCTTCCGGCTCGGAGGTCCAGAGGGTCGGGCTCATAATGTCCCTGCTGCGGGGCTCTGCCCAGACTTGGGCCTTTTCCATTCCCGAGGGTTCCCCCTCCCTGCATTCGGTGGACTCCTTTTTTCAGGAATTTGGGGGCATCTTCGATGAACCGGACAGAGTGGGGTTGGCGGTTTCACGGTTGCTGGCGCTGCATCAGGGGTCGCTTTGTGTGGAGGATTATTGCTCCAGTTTCAGACGCTATGCGGGTGATACTGCATGGAACGATAGCGCCCTGAAAGACGTTTTTATGCAAGGTCTCTCGGACGCGGTCAAAGAACTGTTGATCTCCCATCCCGTTCCCGGGTCCTTAAAGGAGGCTATGGAGTTAGCAGTGAAGGCAGATAGGAGGCTCAGGGCTGGGAAGCAAGATAGACCGACCCATAGAGTCAGGGAGGTCATTTGTCCTGTCCCCTCCCCGCCCGTACCAGTCTCTGTTCCCGAACCTATGGAACTGGACCTGCTGGACCCCGAGGAGCGACGCCGGATTCGGTTATTACATCATCTCTGTCTCTACTGCGGGAAAGCTGGACATCGGGTGATAACCTGCCCCCGGAGGCCTCAGCGTCCACAGTCTGAATCGGCAGAAAGACTTCCAGTCCTAGGCGATTGCAGGGAGGGTCGCCTAGGACCTCAGGTACGTCCTAGACTTCTGATACCCTGTCAGGTTAGATTCCGGAACTTCTCCCGCCTAGGGCAGGCGTTTATTGATTCCGGAGCAGCTGCTAACCTGATAAGCATGCGTCTCGTTGAGCCCCTGAGGGCTGAATTTGTGGCGCTAAAGACGCCAATTCGTTTTGCTAGCATTGATGCTACTCCTCTTGCTTCGGGCTTGGTACGATGGAGGACCCCAGTGTTACAACTCACGGTGGGGGGGTCGCCATTCGGAAGGTCTATCGTTCCTGGTAATGGAGAAAATGTCGGTAGACATGATACTAGGGATGCCGTGGCTGGCGTTGCACAACCCCCAATTCGATTGGGCCACACTGGGGAGCTAACCCAGTGGGGGCCATCCTGCCATAGCCATCACGCTTCCCTTCCTCCCTGCCCAGTCGATACCGCACTCAGTCCCCGAGGTCTCACTTACCTTCAAACCCCGTCCGCCTGCCCTGCTGCTGATGTCGCCACCGATGCCCTGCATAGGGGACGGAAGAAAGGGGTGGGGTCTCGTAGGCAGTTGCGTTGTGAGGAGAGTCTGTCGGTATTTGAGCCGTACAGGGTGGGACAGAAGGGGTACCGGTCCTCTGGAAATCGCAAAAGGAGGGGTCGCAGGGGGTTCCATAAGTCGTTGTCGAAACCTGTTGTCTCTTCGGTGATGTTGGTTCTGTTTGCCTCTAATCTAGTCTGGCCCAGTCAGCACTAGTTGCTATCCAGCACCCTGCCAGTTTGCCTGTGAGTCCCATCTCCAGCCTTGTAAGTTTTGTTGGTCTGATTCATCTGCCTCCTCTGTCGGCACTCTGTTCCCCCCATTAGGTAGTTTCCTGCTTGTCAGTCGCCAGGTCCCTAGCCAGGGCAGGGACCGCCGTCCAGTTGTCGGCCTGGGGTTAGCCAGGGCCGAGGCAAGTAGGCAGGGACAGTGGGGGTGCTGGAGTTCAGGGCACCCCAACTGGCGCTCGGGGGGCAGAGTGCCGTAACACCATCACTTCCAAGAAAAGCAACCAATGTTAACTTTTCTCAAGTCCTTTCGAGAGTTGGGGGTGGGTGGTTAGATTCACACCCGAAGTATGTAGCCCCTTGTACAGACATCTTCGAGCTCTCCTTACATCGTAAAAGTTGGTAGGATGAATGCTCCAAGATGAGGGCTTACAAACTAGAGGTAGGCTCAAAGGGGTTAACATGGTCTTAATATAAAAAAAGGGAGCCCGACGTGTCAACCTATATTTCAAGTCAGCACAGAAACTTAATGAGGCCTCAATGCATGTGACAGGCTGGCTTTGAAGTTTCAGAAATTCAAGGTTTGATATTCAACTCACAGTGCCCTAAAGGGACCGCGATTTCAGGAGGTGGAATTCTGCAACCTCCATCATAAAGAGAGGCCCCCTCCCAACAGCTATTCAATGGAAGGAGACCTAGAAGACCAAAGGATTTTTTACTTTGTCTACTATTCTAGACAGTTATAGAGGTCATGGAAGTGAAATGGGTGGAGGTAGCCCCGGCGATAGCTCCATTTTCTAAGAGTCTTTTTGTAGGACCGCATTTTATATAAAAAAAAGCGTTGAGTCTCATGTGTCCACCACAGAAAGTGTAAAATGCCTGTGTGCTATAATCAGAATGTTCCCATGACTAAAAAGAGAATGAGAAGAGTAAATTGGATCCTACGTAAAGGTTCATTGGAATCCTGTGCACCCATTAGAGAATGGCCTCCCTCACAGTTAAGGAAGTTTGCTGAATAAAATACTACCTGTTCAGTCTCCCATTTGGCCACCACTTAAAGGATCCTAGAAGGTTTGACCAAAATCGGCATATAAACTTGGACCTGGCCTTAGGACAAGAGATCTAATGCTCAAAAGAATGCTTGTTTGACTATCAGACAGTGTGATTATCAACTCCCCATGTAAACAGGGGATGTGTTGCTGAGAGAGGATTCTCTATTGTGGGGGATCGGTTGGAGAGACACAATCACTAATTTTCATAGACCAAGTCTGAAATCGGCAATGTAAAGGTAATGTAGATGAGCCCTAAACTCATTGATTGGTGTTTGTCTACTGTGTAAATCTATGAACTACTACCTGTTTGCAGTGAACGGAGGCGAGTGGCTAAAAGAGATCTCAAAGTCCCTTTACACAGAATGACTGAAGGGAAGCTTTTACATGGGCCAACCATCGCCAATAAAAGCAGGACCTGATAAGGTACTGAGAAAGAAATCGCTCAGTTGCTAGTCACTTTGTTTCAGTTCACTGAAATGAAAAGATTAGAGAGTGACTTCTCACTCAGTTTAAACAGGCAGTCGTTCATCTATGAATGACTTCCTGTTCACGGTGAATGGAGGCGGGCGGCCAGAGTAGATCTCCAGCATGCTCTTCTTCCATTTACAGAACTATCACGCCTGTGTGAAAGCACAGGAGCAAGTGTCATGTAAAAGTACTCTAAACCACTGCCAAATCCCTCCAATGGAATCTTATTTGCCCTGAGAAGAAAAAAAAAAAAGGGAGTTGGGCATAATGAAATTCAACATCCCTTGACGCTTCTTGCCCCATTATTTACCATTGGGGAGAGTTGAGACATCCTCACACATTTCATGGTCAAATAGTATCACCAAGATTGCTTGGTTTGGCCAACATTCAATATGGTCATATTTAGAGGTCCGTAATAAGTTGCCCAAGAGGTCCACTCAAGTTGTCATACACTCCAAGTTAAAAAATTACTTTAAGTGTATTCCCAAGGTAATGTGTTACATGGTAAGGTATCAAAGCTTCAGATGATCCACTCGATCTTAACAATACACCAGCCAAGTAGAGTTTTCAACAAGGAAAAAGCAATTATTTTCTTCAAGTTGTCGAGAGAAGCTGATTCACCAAATGTATATCATCTAAGCAACTTGATCCAATCTCAATGTAGCCGATACTATAACATTGGACTGAATGCAACAGTACAACAAATCAATATCGGAAAGGCTTTTTGTTCAATGCCCCTTTTGGCAGACATTTTGACATGGCACATTGCCGTAGAACAGTGTTCCCCAACTCCAGTCCTCAGGGACCCCCACAGGTCATGTTTTCTGGATGTCCTCAGTAATGAACAGGTGATGTAATTATTGTCAGTGCCTCAGACATTGCCACAAGTGTTCCTACTATAAGAGATCCTGAAAACATGACCTGTTGGTGGTCCCTGAGGACTGGAGTTGGGGACCCCTGCCGTAGAAGAGTCAAAACCACATGAAACGCTCATTCATCATAAAATAAAAATTCGACATGTTTTCTAAGACAAGAGTTGCCCAAGTTATTAGAGACTGCAAGCGACAAAGTCAATGTTGACACGGAATCATATATAACAGATTAGAGGACATCAGGTGAAGACATTAAGGAGAAGATTGGGGTGTTCTAGTGGGGGGAAACAACATCTCACCCTCGAGGGAGTAGACCTTGAAGCCAGACATTTTCTTGGACAGGATGGATTTTGGCAAGTTCAGGAGAGCAGGGTTGTAGACAGGGAAGTCGTGATAATAATTTTCCAAAATCCATACAGCAACTCGTTGGATACTGTGAGAGGAAAACAGGACAGGGTAGGACCAGGTGCCAAAATAAAATAGATATAAATTTGTGTAGGGCAGGAGGCAAAAAAAAAAAAAAGGAGACACAAGGAGAATACGAAAGGGTCACGGGAACCAATGAGGAAAAGCAAAACACATTACAGAAAGAGCCTGCGTGAACAAACAGTAGGAAATGCACCACCCTATACTGGAGCGCCAGTAAAGAGTCATTAAGGGTACCTGCTGGCACCGCAGAACAAGAGAACCAAGTATGCTGGATACTTCTTAAGTAAAACCTTTTTACCTGAATGGTGAAGGAAGAGATCAAGAGGTGTCCTAATATTCATTAGTGATAGAATAGGGAAACCTGAACATTAATAGGTTTAGGAAGCTACACCTAAAGTCTATGAGCAGCCTTAAAGGGGTTCTCCAGTTGTAATCTATTCATGGCCTATCCTCAGGACAGCTTGCAAAGGGCCCCTGCCAATCAGCTGTTCACCAGGGCAGTAAAATTATACACTGAGCTGATTTTTTGCAGGAAGCAGACAGCGCCGTTCCTACTGCAGTGTCCAGGCTTGGTATTACAAGCCAAGTTTCTATTGAAATGAGTGGGAATTCGGCCTGCAATACCACGCCTGGCCACTTTAGCAGATGCAAAGCTGTCCGCTTCCAGCAAATATCAGTCCAGTGCACAAGTGTCCTAGCCTGGCAAACAGCTGACCAGTGGAGGTTCTGGGCAGCAGACCCCCACTGATCTACTAATATTAGCCTGTCCTGAGAAAAGACCACCAATAGTTTACAACTACACAACTCCTTTAAGTGTTACTATGTTCCCAGAATCACACGCTGCTGTACTTTCAACCCATTTGGATGCAGTTGTTCTTGTCCCTGGGGCTACATTTAGTTCTTCCAAGATGGCCAGAGAAATTCTAATCCACACTGATCCCTACTGGTGCCTCAGACATTACCGGCTGCTCTGGTTGGCCAGTACTGTTCATTTGAGAGTACCAATGTGCAGTGTGCATCAAATCGTGTTAGGCCGTGTTGGAAAAATGAAGAGGGGTTCGAAAAGAAATGATGACAGCGGGGGTCCACTTCAAAAAGGAACACTAAACCTAGAAATGAATGATTATAGTAAAGGGGAAATATAGGTGCACTACCATTTCAAGAACATGCAGAAATTACTGCAAATCCGTCTTGGAGAAATCCCACAGAGAATACCATTACATCTCCTGCTGGGTGGCTCCATGTATGGCTGGAGCAAGGCTAGGCAAAGGGGCAGGGCTTAATTTTTTATCAGAGGGGAGAGGCTCCTGCTGCAGTCAGCTGTATTACATCCAGGCACAGAACAGTGAGGATGTCGACAAGGAAAGAGACATGGCCAATGTCCTGGAAAACCGATTTCTTTATATATAATTTCTCAGTTTAACCTCTTAGTGACTGCCAATTCACCTTTTTACTGATGCTAGAATGGGCTTTAAAGCTGCACATACATCTTTTTAAAAATGGTGGCTTGGCTGACTGACAGCTAGGCTCCTGCTCTAACAGCCAGGAGTAGAGAAACCTCAGATCCTGCAGTTTAATCCCCTTTACATTTCACAATCGATAGCAACTGCAGCATGTAAGCAGATGACAGGGGAGGGGACTTCTTCTGTCACCCATCCACACCCTCCACAGTGATCACAAAGTACCAATGGGTTCCCATAGCAGCCAGAGGCTTGACAAAGACCTACTTAACTGCCCTGTAACTTAGTCTATTAGATCCTGCCTCTGGAAAAGTACAATAGGCTGATGTCAAGGATATAGTAGTATGCACTACATATGTAATGCAATGTACTATCCTAGTGAACAGATGATCGCCATTTTTTAGTTTCGAGGGACTAAAAAATAAAAAAATTTTAAAAAAAAGAATTCAGTAAAAGTTTAATTTAGGGGGAAAAAAGATAGTTTAAAGAAATAAAATTCTGGTATTTTTTCCATTTAAAAAAGGGGTTTATGAGGAAATTTTCATTTTTTTTTAAAGCAGCAACATATAAGTGTTACTGCTTTCATAGCAACTCTGACAATAAAAATATTTATCTCACATAAAAATAAATTTTAAAAACTAATGCCAGAATTGCCATTTTCTTTTTGTTCGCCTCAGAAAAAAATGCAATAAAAAAAACAATCCAAAAAGTCACACGTAACTTAAAACGGTACCAATAAAAGCTACAACTCTTCCTGCAATATAAAAGCCCTCTCTGAGCTCCACTGCCGGAAAAAAAAAAATGTTCTGGGTCCTAGACTGCGAAGATGTGGAGTCAAAGGTTTTTTCTTCAAAAGGTTTTTTTTCAGTGTTCAAAAGTAGTAAATAAAATTAAAATTATAAAAAAAAGTTATGTTCATTTTTACTGAATGATGAACACCAGAAAAATGAAGCCCAACGAACAATTGCAGAATTCTGGGGAGGAGGAGGGGATGAAGTCACCCATCTTCCTCTCATTAAAAAAAATGTTATAGAAAAGTTCTCCAACACATTCTAATGCACCCCTTGTGGGGGCTTCTCCCACAAAAAACAAGCCCTATACGAGTATGTAAACAAGTTATGGGTCACCAATGAATGAAAATCGCTGTCACTAAGAGATTACATTGTAATAGGCGATCAACTAGGATCATAAGGAAAGGAGGAGATGAAGGGAGGAAGCGCTGCGATCTTCTGTGTTTAGTGCTCCTTTAAGAGTGGTTTGCCGTCTCCGTAGTGCAGAGCATAGTTATCCAACATCTTAATGAGGACTTGCCCTCCGCTCAGCAGGACTGGCTGTGTAGCTAAGCAGCTGAAGCCCCACTGGTTCTGGTGCAGCTCGTGTTTTGGGTACTCCTCCGTTAGTTGTGAAACGGTTGATGACGGACATCAGCGGGCTGAAGGAGTCCGATGTCACCTGCCAGACCCGATGACCCCAAAACATGACAGGACCTCTTTAAGAAGACACTAAGGGTTCAAACCAAGGGTGTACATACCATGGAAGGAGACCCTGCAGATGTCATGGAGCTCGTGGCGAGAGAGGACCCTCTCCTTGCTGGTCAAATGGTGTTTGTTGTGGGGTGGAGAACCTGTGCCAGAACAGTGCTGAGCTAGCCCTGGCTTCTTAGGAGTGCGCAGAGAAGCCAACACTTACATCCTGGCACTATAATGGCTGCTCCCCATTTTACCCATTAAATCAAGACCACTGTCTATTTTACGCTGGTTCAAACATGTATAAAACCACTTTAAATGGGTTGTCCACTTATAAACTACTGCCTCCATACTAAATTTGCAGGGGTCTGCCATCCAGAAACCCCTTCCCCCCAATAATTAGCTGTTCAGACAGAGGTACTCATGCATTGATCTGATTTCTGCAAGAAGCAGACAGCTCTATTTCCACTGCAGTGGCCAGGCTTGGTATTACAGGAAAAGATCCTATTCATTTCAATGCCTGCAATACCAAGCCTGGCCACTGCTGAGACAACAGAGCTGTCTGCTTCCTGCAGAAATTATATCAATGCAGAAGCATATTAACTGGATGAACAGCTAATCCTGGGCGGCAGACCCCCGCAAATCTATTGATGACCTATCCTGAGAACAAGTTATCAATAGTTTACAACTGGATAACCCCTTTAATAGGCATGTGTAGTATCAGAAAAGCATGATTGATTTCTTCCAAAGATAGGGCCCCCCCCGTGTCCACAGGTTTTGCACATGGTATTACAGCTGGGCTCCACTGAACTGAAGTTGAGCTGCAATACTAGACAAAACCTGTAGAAAGAGGTGGTGCTGTTTTTGAAAGATTCTGTATATCTCCTTCAAGCTGTGAAAGGGGTCAGGTATAACTGGTGGTATGGTGGTGCGGTGGTGCATTTCCTACTAGAAAACAGAATAACCATTACGTTATAACCTTTTTTTTACAATTTTGTAAGAAAAATGTGAAAAACATTCCAGTTGCAGAGTCTAGTAAGTAGGAAAATCTGCAGGGAGACACATCGACTTCTGAGATGAGAACTCCCTGACCCCCATTGGGTGCATTATGGGCTACATTTGTTTTCAGGTTCATTTACATTCCGCTCATTTCCCATTACCGCTTTTGCATAGCTCATTAAAAAAATTCTGTGAGGTTACTATGGCAACCCTTTTAATAACCACAAAAAATTTACATTACCAATACAAATGATGGAGCACAACAATAAACAAAACTTCCTCCATTTCATCATTTACAGCTATAACAATAAAAACTGCTTTTAGCGCCACCATCGCCATGCGGTCTAGCGCTAGATTCTTCCTTCTAATAGTCAATTTTCACTATTCTAATCTAATGGCCACCTGTAAATCACGAGGCAGAACTGGCTGGCATAATGCTAGCGGTCAAGCATGGTTGACTATGGTAATCAAGCATGTCCAATGCAAATTTCATTTCTAATGGATCATATAAAAGCAAACAAATAGTTTTATGGTGGCAGCTAGAAGATTACAAGGGGTCATAAGCTTAGGTGTGAGGACTTATGCAGTGAAATGGGCCAAAAATCGATTCTTCGATGGAGTTTCCCAACATTAAAGGTAGTAGATGTTGTAGAAATGTCTTACATATTTGAAGTTTTTGGGAGCCTTTCTACTTTAGGCACCATGCTCATGGCTGACTTACCTTAAGTGGCCAACATTGTAATGTCTGCTCGCTCCATCCGTGGACCTGACAACCTTGATGGTGAACTGAGGCTGGAGTTGTCTCAGTTCCAGCAAGACAACGGCCAAGTAGTGAACAAAGAGAAGTGCATCCACAAGCGATACGGCGTACTGTACTATCCCCTGGTAATTCCTCTCCGCCGTCGTCAAGATACGGACTGCGTAGAAAAGCCAGTAGGACACCACCAGCAAGAAGATGAGGACCATGATCAGAGCTCGGAAGACGAACACTCGAGGGAAGAAAGCTTTGGGCCGACGGAAGAAAAGTGCCCAGCTGCCAACAAGAAGGATGAGGAGTTTGAAGGCCACGGAGATAAATAGACCCTCACAAGGTGTACCACAGGTTTCCAGATCCCACGGTAAAACTTTGGGCAACAGCATAAAGGCTATAGGGGTCAGGAATGAGATGAGTGCCAACGCTCCACCGATGATGACCCCAAAGTGCCGGGAGCAGTCCAAGTTGGCACTATCCTCCATGTCCTTAGTGATACGTGTGATGTCATCATGGGATATGCTGTGTTCAGAAGTCCCTGTGACAACTGTAGTGGTTTCACCCCAATTGTCATCCTGTGAAAAAGGGGGAAAAAAACGGTTAGAAATTTAGGTTTTAGTGGGAAATTTTTGAAAAGTATCAAAAGAATTTTCTTCAAAAAGTCATATTTTGGGGGGAATTTTTTAATTTGCAGTTTGTTATGTAAAGAAGGTTTAGATTTTGTTTTTTTTCTACCCCTTTAAGAAGATTTGAAACAATCAAAACCTCTCATAACCGAAAGTGAGTGAACAAGTCTCACCCTGTCAGGTGGAAGGGCGGCCAATTACACAGCCCCGAGTGATTTCATTGTGGAAGAAGCTTGGAATAATCTTGGTAGAACGATTCTCGCCTTCCCTGGCTCCAGTCCTTCGTAAACGCCTTGTAATTGTACCGTAAATGACGTTATTGGCATATGTGAAACTTTTAAAAGAACTTCTTTTAGACAAGTAGGTGCCAAATTTTCAAAAGAAGATCAACTAATTGGCCGTCCGAAATGGGCAAAGCTAGAGCACATGGACTGGCAATAATAAAAAAAACTGCACCATTGTACCCCAGAGGTCAGCGACCCACTGAGAGATTTGGGGAAGTACCACAGATATTGGCGCCCTCAATATCATATAGTGTACAAATAAGCATATAGTGCTTAATTAGAACTGCCATACAGATGGCTAAATAACACTGTTACATAGTGCTGCTAACACATACACGGACAAAAATATGCTATGCAGTAAATACCACCATATGGTGAAAATATGTATGTATGTATGTATGTATGTATGTGAGTGAGTGAGTGAGTGAGTGAAATACAGCCATATGGTGCTTATATAACACCATCATACAGCAACCAATTAAGTTTCCTATATAAAACTAATCTAGTAACGCTGTCCAGTCTTTAAATGCTACCACTCTATCCTATTTGGATTTGTTTAGATGATAGTCATGGTCTGCCAGGCCATCTGTGGCGCCCCCTTCAGCAGCAACAGCCTACATGCACTCCTTCGGGTGGTCCCAATTTATTCCTTTACAAGTCACAATGTAATGGAGCTTAGGAGAAGTTTGCTGGATAATGTAGTTCCCACAGTAGGGAACATGGCCACAGCACATTGTATCCTCCTGACGAGACCGGGAAACAATGACATCACCGCCGCCCAATAGAAGAGTCCTAACAATTACCCTGTGCACCGCGATGCGACTTTGGATCAGCTCATTAGCTCTCCCCGGCAACCATCCAGAGGTGCACAGGTCCGGGGGCACCTCTCGCCTACGTACCCAGCTGCCTGGTAATATTAACCCTGCAATGTGACGGCTTTTAGGACGGCGACTGGAAGTAAAGTATGCAAGAAGGAAGGGAAAAAAATAAAATAAAATCAATAAACCCTCCTGCTAATTACCTCTGCAGACACTCATGGAAAATAATTAGCCACAAGAGCTGTCAAGCGGGAGGAGGGAGGGGGGTAGAAGAGGTGGCGACGCTTCACGGAGCGTCAGAAAATTTGGAGAGAGCATTGAATATTCCATGTAGGTGGTGAATGGGTTAAATGCTTGTTTGCCATTGAATATGGAAAATCCATGATGGAAGCAATGAATGAGCGCTGCTGTCAGCGAACAATGCCAGCCGCAGTCAGGAGGAAAGAGGATGGAAAAATGGCCGGGACGTGCGTGCGGCGGACAGTTTACAATGCTGGAGAAAACAGAAGTTAGAAACCGTACCCGTTCCTCTCCTCTCGTGGACTCGTTGTCTAATAAAGGTTCTCCGGGAGCTTGGATAGTGACAGACTTATCTCCCCGGCTGCTGCCCTCCCGACTTTTAGATCGATGCCTTTCCCTTCGATCTCTACAAATGAGAAAGAAAAAGGTTTAAAAAAAAAAAAAAAAAAAAAAATCAATTCTCAAATACTAGAGAAGCCTGAGCCTTTATGCTGCGCCGCAAAAAACACATATTTTACAGGTATTGAAAGCACCAATACACAGGATAACCAACACACACTTGAACCATTGGGACTTGTCTGAAATGCCAGAGTAACAGCGGCCCCCCGTAGTAATACGGGTCCCGCCAGAGGCCCCTCCCCCCCCCCGTAGTAATACGGGTCCCGCTGGGGACCGGGGGGGGGGGGGGGGATTGGGGGGGGCCCAGTATTACTGAGGCCCCCCCCCGTAATAATACGGGTCCCGCTAGAGGCCCCCCCCCCCCCCCGTAGTAATACGGGTCCCGCTAGAGGCCCCCCCCCCCCCCCCCGTAGTAATACGGGTCCCGCTAGAGGCCCCCCCCGTAGTAATACGGGTCCCGCTAGAGGCCCCCCCCCCCGTAGTAATACGGGTCCCGCTAGAGGCCCCCCCCCGTAGTAATACGGGTCCCGCTAGAGGCCCCCCCCCCCGTAGTAATACGGGTCCCGCTAGAGGCCCCCCCCCCCCGTAGTAATACGGGTCCCGCTAGAGGCCCCCCCCCCCCCGTAGTAATACGGGTCCCGCTAGAGGCCCCCCCCCGTAGTAATACGGGTCCCGCTAGAGGCCCCCCCCGTAGTAATACGGGTCCCGCTAGAGGCCCCCCCCCCCGTAGTAATACGGGTCCCGCTAGAGGCCCCCCCCCCGTAGTAATACGGGTCCCGCTAGAGGCCCCCCCCCCGTAGTAATACGGGTCCCGCTAGAGGCCCCCCCCCGTAGTAATACGGGTCCCGCTAGAGGCCCCCCCCCCGTAGTAATACGGGTCCCGCTAGAGGCCCCCCCCCCCGTAGTAATACGGGTCCCGCTAGAGGCCCCCCCCCGTAGTAATACGGGTCCCGCTAGAGGCCCCCCCCCCCGTAGTAATACGGGTCCCGCTAGAGGCCCCCCCCCCCGTAGTAATACGGGTCCCGCTAGAGGCCCCCCCCCCGTAGTAATACGGGTCCCGCTAGAGGCCCCCCCCCCCCGTAGTAATACGGGTCCCGCTAGAGGCCCCCCCCCGTAGTAATACGGGTCCCGCTAGAGGCCCCCCCCCGTAGTAATACGGGTCCCGCTAGAGGCCCCCCCCCCCCCCCCCGTAGTAATAGTGTTGCCCTGTAGTAATAGTAATCAGGGCAGCCCCCTATTCTGTCTCCTGCTTCTATGATGCTCATATGCCCCTAGAGGGAATTTAGATAACCTGCACAATGGCACCATGACACAACTATACAATATAAGGCATGATGGCTGTCTAATTAGTTGGTCAACAATATTAACACTCGCTTACCTGGCCTTCACACGGGCTGATATAGACAGCATGGACGACTAGCGACTGTTCATCCCCCATACTGTTTGGTTGCCATCAGCAGCTCATTCTCAATGATAATTTTTTCGAGCTGCATAAAGGATGCGATCACCCAAAAAAGCATTTGCTTGTCAGTCGGTGATCAGTGACACCTCCACACCGCTCAATGATTGGGCAAATGAGCGCTCTTACCAATAGTCCTGCCTCATCATAGGGCCAAGTAAAAGGCCGTTAACTGGGCAATAATCATTATTCTTAGTTCTTATTGTAGGCTACAAGCTTTTAGTACTACCGTAGTTATACCTCCATGTGGGCCTATGAGCAACGTGGGCTTCCAAGAAAAAAAAAGCAGCCATTTTCTTGGCCAAACCAAAATCTATTAGGACCAATTCGCAGTATTTAGAAACAAATATATTATAAATGAGTAAGATATCTAAAAAAACACTTAATCCTCCAACATTAGAAGTTATGACTAAAGTAGAATATCTCACCTGTGTTTGCGTGAGCTCCGGGATTGCCCGGATTTATACGAGTACCCAGAATATTGGGACTCGTTATCCATGTTTTCAGAGTAACGACCTTTGTGGCGATCCACGTTGACGGATTTCGGTTTCCCTGAACCTGGAACTGCAGCCAACACTGCTGCCGCCTCTTTCAGCACAGGCTTTTTTAGGCCAAAAGGCGCCGTCAGAAAATCGACTTTCACCTTGAGGGACTCTATTTTGATTGGAGGTCTTGGTCCGTCTCATAAGAAAAAGTATGGGGACCTAAAGTGCAAAACAAAAAGCAATAAATACACTTAGGAATTTAGAAAAAGTCTGCAGAAGCAACCAAGTTTATCAATGTTTTACTGCTGTCAGGGGGCCTACCCAAATCAGCCCATATCAGGACTACCCAAGGAACCAATTTGGCTTTTTAGTGGCCTATCTGCAGCGTCTGAGCAGCAGGCCCACAGCCGAAGAGATAGCAGGGTAGATTGAGGCCTTGTCACGGGGCTCTTCTATCTCCTTCCCGGGGGGGGTAGCACCGGTGTTTGTCACTCGTGACGCCACCGTTCCATCCTCTGCGGTGAATCCAGAAGTTAGGAAATAGGCTACACGCAGGGATAATTTTCTTGAGCAGAACCAGAAACGATTGGTAAAGCTCCTTTACTCAAATAAACTGTTACAGTCCAAAACTTTACACAAGCCAGCAGAACACTGATGCAGACAAAATAGTGGTGTGACAGGGAGGATTCACAGAACAGACAAGTTCACAGTCCCAGTTATCTGTAGGGTTCTGTTTTCGACCACTCTCTCCAGCTCTCTACTGGTCAACACTCACATTTGGAAGTAGCACTCAGCGCTGTCTGGCAGTCTCTCCTACTCACTAAAGATCTTACTCTTCCACAGTCTCCAACTCAGACTCTTGCAGGCTTGTCTTGGCAAGACCATTGGCAAAACTCCCTCTCTGCACTCTCCCTTGGACCAACTTGCATTCACCTTGCAAACACATATATATAACATGATCACGTGACATACAAGATACATTTTCCAGACATAACCCATTCAGTGCTCTAGAAGCGCAATACACATCAAATGCACACACTTTGAAGACCCGGACAACACAAATGCAGAAGACAAACTCATGCATACTTATGGAGGTGTCCCGTTAACTCTGGGCCACTACATATCCATAAGAAGTTCTCACAGAGAACAGTAAAAAGCATTCAAAAAAGTTAAGGCCCTTTTACAGGGGCCAAGAATCCTCATCTGAATATTCATTCGCCCGATCAATGGTCCATCTGAATATGCTGGTGGTCAGCTGATGGAGCTTACATACTGGCACATAAAGGATGGCTTGTTAGCAGCACATCCAACAATTGTAAGGATCATTCGTCCCTATACTAGCAATCCTTTGCCACTGAATGCTAGTAACAATTTATATAGCATGTTCATCGGTGTTTATTATAGGAGACCGATTCATTCTTAACCCGTATAAAAGGGCTCTTAGGTGCAAATAGCAAATTTCCAAACTACTTTGGCAATCTGAAACATGGCGATTGGCCTAAGCCACAGTATTAAGATTCAGATACTCTACTGTAAGGTGGGTAAGGATTGTTATGGTTTTTTCTCTCTCTATCCTGGTGTGAATTGGTTGGCTGTATCTTTAAGAGGGGACAGGAAAAGAGGAACGGTGTAGAGTAGGACGTAAGACAAAAAGTGATAGAGAATTGGGCCTGGTGCGTGCGAGGCGGAGGTGAAAGGGAGGGTCTCATTTTGGTGCTACAGTGCAGCAGTAATGGTCCTACGGATGTTGCCCTCTGGGGAAGGAACAAATTAATTGAGGAAAGCTAGGAAGCGTTGAAGCCAGGCGGCAAGTAGTTCCTCCGTTCCAGCCCTCCTGAATACTGTGAACCCGTATCAACGAATTTTCAGCAAGACAATCACGGTCAACAGGGTACAGGACAGTTTGTACGGATCTCTGTTTCCAAAGACTGAGTTACCCCAGATTACCAGGACACAAGTTCTATAATTCTTGTTAGTGTTAAAAAAAAACAAAAAAACCCACCATTGTTTGTGCAGCAACATCGACCTCCTTGGGTTATATCAGTTATCTACAGAGTCTACAAGCCATGGCTGCTAATCAGGCCCACTTCAAAGTCCGACCCTCAATTGAACCAGTGTGGCCAGAACCAGGTCATAAATCTAGTGCTGCAAATGGCCACATATGTAGATGAAGTGACTATAGCCCTGTCAAGTCACATTTGGCCTGACCCTGCCTACTATGGAAGCAGGTCATCTCGACTCCAGTTGGGCTGGCACTGATCCGGATGAGGAGAACACTGAAGTGTTGCCTGCGGTCTCCTACACCAGTGTTCCAAAACTCCAGCCCTGAGGGACCGCCAACAGGTCATGTTTTCAGGATTTCCTCAGCATTGCACAGGTGATGTAATTATTGTCAATGCCTCAGACATTGCCACAGGTGTTCTTACCATAAAATATCCTGAAAACATGACCTGTTGGTGGGCCCCGAGGACTGGAGTTGGGGACCCCTGTCCTACACTACATAGTGCCAAACTATCTTTGTGTTAAGAATACCAGTTCTTAAGAGTGGCCATACATGGTCATTCGGTCTACGTAAGCCTTGCTCGATACCCCCATGCACTCAACTTGGCCAACTGTGCATGTGTTCTGCATGTAGGGAGGGGAAAAGAAGTGTTTGGTAGTGGCTTATCTCCCCGAGAACAAAATATCTGCCTTCGGAGGACAGTCGGGAGGCACACGCACACACGCACACACGCGCGGTCTTCCAGTCCTACCAAAATGAGTAGGGTTGGCCGATCTACATCCAAGTTGTTTGACCCCCGTTGAGAAACACAACAACGTCACGTCTACCTGTCTACATTATACGAAATGTACGTTTAAGTCCCTTCTAACAATTTGACTGCTTGGACCCCCAACAGAAATTGCATTGAGAATACTGAACATAAAAGGTCAATATGGTCATAAAGATATATATCTAAAGTTATATGAGATAAATGAAAAGAGGTAATCAGTTGTAAACGATTGATGGCTTATTCTTAGGGTAGGCTACCAATAGTAGATCGACAGGGTCCACTGCCCAAGTCACCTTCCAATCAGCTAGTTTCTTGTGGGGAAAAAGAAAAAAAAAAACAAAACACTGCTATTCCCTCTGCAGTGGCTCAGCCTGGTATTGCAAGTTTCTGTCCACTTCAATGGGAACTTGCCTGTAATACGAAGCCCTGCCACTGCAGTGGGGATGAAGCCTTCTGCTTCCTGCAGAAATCAGCTCACTGCACGAGCCTACTTGCCCAGCAAAATAAAGGCCCTTTTAGACAATTTTTGCTAAAAAAAAAAATTTAAAAAAAAATTTTAAAATTGCAAAAAGCCATCTTTTGAGCGATAACAGTTGTGTCTAACTGAACTGACATTGTGCAGTTTTCGTTAAGCCATTGCTGATCGCTGATCTTTCAGCATGCTGAAAGATCATTTATCAGGAATTCACAGCGGGATACAGCTGATACTATTGTTTCAGCTGTATCCCGCTCCCTGATGACAGGCTGGGTATGAAGAACAGAGCCGTCCAGCTGTGTTCTTCATACCCTGCTCAGAGCGCTTGGCTGTATAACAGCTGGGCGCTCCGTGCAGAGAACAGCTGGATGCAGAAGACAAGCACGGCCACCCAGCCTGTCTTCTGCATCCTCCGCTCAGAGCGGTCACTTATATAACAGCTGGGCGCTCCGAGCAGAGAACAGCTGGATGCAGAAGACAAGCGTCCCCCTTGTATTCTGCATTCCCCGCTCTGAGAGCAAGGTGATAGCTTAATGTTAAAAAGCACACAACGATTATCGCTCAAAAGATTTTTTGAGCAATAAGCCTGATTTAGACAACAATTAAAGGGGTTGTCCTGAGAAAGCAAGTGAGGGTAAGCACTTCTGTAGGGCCATATTAATGCACTTTGTAATATACATTGTGCATTAAATATGAGCCATACAGAAGTTATTCACTTACCTGCTCCGTTGCTGGCGTCCCCATCTCCATGGTGCCATCTAATTTCAGCGTCTAATCTCCCGATTAGACGCGCTTGCGCAGAAGGGTCTTCTCCCGGGTCTCGGCACGAGCGGCGTTCTGGCTCCGCCCCCTTCTACGCGTCATCGCGTAGCTCCGCCCCGTCACGTGTGCCGATTCCAGCCAATCAGGAGGCTGGAATCGGCAATGGACCGCACAGAGCCCACGGTGCACCATGGGAGAAGACCCACGGTGCATCGTGGGTGAAGATCCCGGCGGCCATCTTGGTAAGGTAAGTAAGAAGTCGCCGCAGAGCGGGGATTCGGGTAAGTACTAAACTTTTTTTTTTTTTTTAACCCATCCCTTGTGTTTGTCTCGTGCCGAACGGGGGGCCTATTGAAAAAAAAAAAAAAGCCGTTCGGCGCGGGACAACCCCTTTAAGTCCCAAATAGTAGGTTCTCGCTGATCTACTATTAATGGCCTGTGCCATCAATATTTGACGGCCCCTTTAAAATGGAGTGCATTCCTTGAAGTTACCGACACCTGGGAACCTTTAAACTTTGATGGGATTTTACTCCATGAAAAGGGAATGTACGCGCTGAAGTCTGCCGGGATACGCCCAATTCTTTATAATTAAACCACCATTACGCAATAAAAAGAACTTCAAACATAAAAAAGGTAGGAACGATGCGTGAGCCCACCACCTGCAGAACCAGTCCGCTGCGAGGAGACTTTCCTGTCATCCTGAGCCAACCAAAGACTCTTAGTCTTATTTACTAAATCAATGCCCCCAAGGCAACTTCCAGTTTAAGCTACTGGGAATCTCCACTCCGTATAACATTTGCATTCGACCTTCTCTACAAAAGTCGTACCAAGCTGAGTAATGTAAACTGATGCAGTAATGAGTTTCCTCATAAATCATAGTAAATCTATGAGATATTAATTAAGGGAAGGCCACTAAAAATTTAGTTGTAGCACCCATTTTATGGGAAAAAGAAAACACAGCTAGTACTAAACCTCTTAAAGGGGTTGTCCCGCGGCAGCAAGTGGGTCTATACACTTCTGTATGGCCATAATAATGCACTTTGTAATGTACATTGTGCATTAATTATGAGCCATACAGAAGTTATAAAAAGTTTTTCACTTAACTGCTCCGTTGCTAGCGTCCTCGTCTCCATGGTGCCGACTAATTTTCGCCGTCTAATGGCCAAATTAGCCGCGCTTGCGCAGTCCCGGTCTTTTTTCGTGCTGGATGCCGGCTCCGTGTAGCTCCGCCCCGTCACGTGCCGATTCCAGCCAATCAGGAGGCTGGAATCGGCAATGGACCGCACAGAAGCCCTGCGGTCCACCGAGTGAGAAGATCCCCGCGGCCATCTTCAGCAGGTAAGTAAGAAGTCACCGAAGCGCGGGGATTCAGGTAAGCGCTCTCCGGTGTTCTTTTTTAACCCCTGCATCGGGGTTGTCTCGCGGCGAACGGGGGGGGGGGGGGTTTGAAAAAAATAAATAAACCGTTTCGGCGCGGGACAACCCCTTTAATGCACTTTGTAATGTACATTGTGCATTAAATATGAGCCATACAGAAGTTATAAGAAGTTATTCACTTACCTGCTCCGTTGCTAGCGTCCTCGTTTCCATGGAGGCCGTCTAATTTTCGGCGTCTAATGGCCAAATTAGACGCGCTTGCGCAGTCCGGGTCTTCTTCTTTCCTCAATGGGGCCGCTCGTGCTGGATGCCGCCTCCTTGTAGCTCCGCCCCGTCACGTGCCGATTCCAGCCAATCAGGAGGCTGGAATCGGCAATGGACTGCACAGAAGCCCTGCGGTCCACCGAGGGTGAAGATCCCGGCGGCCATCTTCAGCAGGTAAGTAAGAAGTCACCGGAGCGCGGGGATTCAGGTAAGCACTCTCCGGTGTTCTTTTTTAACCCCTGCATCGGGGTTGTCTCGCGCCGAACGGGGGGGTTGAAAAAAAAAACACCCCGTTTCGGCGCGGGACAACCCCTTTAAGGCACACATGTCAAACACAAGGCCCGCGGGCCAAATGCGGCCCGCCACCTCATTGTATGTGGCCCGCCGGCTGTGCAGCATGTTCCCTCACCCTCCGTGCTGCTGTCAGTATCAGATAGTCTATCAGCTTGTTCTGTCTAGCAGAGCAGACACAAATAGAGGAGTGCCGATAGCACACTGGCCACGGAGGAGGGAAGAAGCCTGCAGATAACATGATCCCTGGTGCAAGGAGAGCAACGCTGAGGAGAAGGAGCAGCAGCAGGATAAGAGCCGGTCAGCACTGATCTCCTCTCACCAGCCTTCCCTCGGTTCATGGCAGCAGATCCGGGGAGACAGCAGGGGCCCCAAGTATGCAGGAGGGCCCCAAAAAGGACTGAAAGGAGCCTGTATACCCGCCATTGGGACCATATTGGATGCAGGTGAGTATACAGATTGTTCTGCCTGGTATATAAACATGTGTTTGCATTGTGTATAAAAAAGCAAGTGTCCGTGTGTGTGTACATTATAAAAGTGTGCGCCTGTGTATATACATATATATTTTTTTTCATGTGCGTCTGTGCAGGTATATATATTTATACCTAAAAGTGTGCGTATATAATATTGTGTGTATATATAAGTGTGTGCCTGTGCACGCACGCACACACGGATCAATATTACTACTCGGGCCACTATGGGACGACTGACTTCGGGGGCCATTATGAGGGTTACTATTACTACTGGGGCCACCATAGTAGCACTATGACTACAGAGGCCATTATGGGGGTCACCATTATTGCTGGGACCACGATAGGAGCACTGTGACTACTGGAGCCATTATGGGTCAACTATAGGAGTTACTTACTACTGGGGCCACTATAGGTGACCCTATTACCACTCAGCCACTATGGGGTTTTCTATTACTACCGGTATTACTATATACTAGTACTATACTATAACTATACAATTACAATCGGCCCTTTCAAGGCAACCATAAGGCTGATGTGGCCCTCGGTGAAAGAGAGTTTGATACCCCTGCCTTAAGGACACGGCCCTTTTCACCCCCCACAACTCCCATTTTCGTCACCCCTTCATTTAAAAAAACTCTTATAAAACTCTTATTTATCCATCGCCATCATTGTCTGAAGGCTTATTCAGAAGGCCCCCGGCTGCCATGACACCTGCACAGTAACCTACGATCTCATCCTGTAGTGTTAAAGGGTTAAAAAGGCAATATACTTTCCTCTTCAGTCAAGTTGGTTGGCCAAAAGAGATCATCTAGCTTCAAAGAACATGTACTACAAAGAGGGGAGTAGGGGGTGGGGGTGGAATATTAGGAATTGCTGCATAAATAGGTCGATTTGTTAGTCCAAACTCAAAGGAAGAAAATCTAAGGAGCAATTTGGTCAAAAAATTGCAGCTCTGGCAGATAGGACTACAAGCATGTGTAGTGGACTACAAGCATGTGTAGTGGACTACAAGCATGTGTAGTGTCCCCAGAAGAACATCCTGGACCCTTCCTTAATGGTCATACATGTATTGTCCCATGTGGATGCACTGTGCAAAGCGGTCATGTTAATTTTCTGTATGTATGTTGCACAGCTGCGGCGTCTGAAGGGTTAACTCCCCTAAAACCATTGCCTGTCAGCTCTGCTGCTGAATGTATCTATCCTACTGTGTCACGTGGTACAAGTGAGGATATAAATGTGGTGTCTGACAGTGGGAAAAGGTCCATCTTCTGCAGTCGGTGCTAGAGAAGGGTTCCATCTTACCTTACAGTGTGTGGGAACGGTGGCGTCACGACGTGATATAGGATCTTTATGCCCCAAATTTTAAACCATATCCTGCGAGAGGGAGGGGCAGGAAAGGGCCGAGCGAGAGGGAGGGGCAGGAAAGGGCCGAGCGAGAGGGAGGGGCAGGAAAGGGCCGAGCGAGAGGGAGGGGCAGGAAAGGGCCGAGCGAGAGGGAGGGGCAGGAAAGGGCCGAGCGAGAGGGAGGGGCAGGAAAGGGCCGAGCGAGGGAGGGGCAAGAAAGGGGAAGATGTACAGTTGGCCGGTATTAGTGTATCTTGACGCCACCAGGAAGCTAGGGGTTTGACAGTGGGAATGCCCCTCTCACACCCCCAGCTCCCGATTGGGCGACATCAGAAAGGTCCCAGCAGCATACTGTGTATTGCTTGTTGGCTGCCGTGGACGGTTAGCGTTAGGAATGATGTTCCTTTTTGCCTTACATTATTTGTTGTAAATAATTACATGTTAAAAGATGGAAATATTAAAAACTAATAATGTAAGCCTAAACATAACATCAGCCCTAACCCTAACCGTCCACAGCAGCCAGCAATCACAGGAAACTGCAATATATCTCGCACTGCCGTGGATATCCAGCCGGCGGCATGCAGGACATAATGGAGGTCCGGAAATCCGCACAGAGGCGGCGGGACGGCAGCTGTCAAGTTGTCTGTGAGCGAGGATATGGAACCGCAGCCTGGACCGATCGGTGACTGTAGCTGCAGCAGTGGAGAGCGCAGGTTCTGGGAGTAAAGAGCAGCATGTGGGAGTTTAGCGGCGGACAGCAAACAGCAGGAGCAGGGATTACAGGGGCGGACACCAAAGTCCAGGCGCGGGGAACTGTTTTAGGAGCCGGGATGCCAGATGCTGCACGGGGGAAGCTGTATTGGCACGCAGGGAACCTCACGCAGGGACCATTATTCACAGCAGGGGAGCCAGGTGCGGAGACCAGTATTAACACCTGGGGAGCCAGTAGGAGTGAACAGCAGCGGTGGGACGGTATAGGGGCACAATTAACACCCGGGGAGCTGGGAGAGAAAACCTGCAGTGGAGATTTGAGGGCCGCCAATGCAAAGCAGGAGCATACAGTAGTATTCACAGGGGACAGGATAATTTAACTGTGCTGCCAGGACCTGATGCCGAGCCTTCTCTGCAGCCAATTAGCTTCTGGGGGCGTTACTAAGCAGTCAGCCTTGTCTACACCAGGACTTCCTGGTGGCGTCAAGATACACTAATACCCAGTTGGCCTACCGGGATGAGCAATCATAATTCTAATCATTTGCCCTGTAAACGGATTATTGGTTCAGGTAAGAGAAAATTAAATGAGCACCGATCAACATGCACCAAAAATGTAGAAAATATTAAAGCATTCTAAGTTTTACAACAAGATTTCCATTTAGTTGATTCAGATGCATAAGATTTTTTAGGCGCATTTTAAATAAAGCAGCACAACTGCGTGTTATCTGTCACACTGACCACATTATCTGCATGCTATACATATTGGCACATAGCAACTGTCACACAATTTATGGCCAAAGCAACTAACCAGCGTGACAGAAGTTGATAAAAATTCAGCAGTTAAGCCAAAATATATATATTTTTAAAAAGAGTCTATTTTTGATTTCTACAGCTCCAGAATTTTCCCCGCAACTGTAAATGGCTGCATTTCCCTCCGTTTTTAAAATTGCCAAGAATATATAATGAAGGTAAATTAATTAAAGATGCACAACATGTCTGTGAGAAACAGTTGGCGTTTTTTTTTTCCCTTGCGGGTTTAATTTGTCAGTCAAGAGTGGAACAATATAAAATTGGAAGCTGTAATATCCAGCATTGTGCAAAAATAAACACAGCCCTAGTAGTAGATTCCTGTGATTAAATGTAATAAATACAATATTTTTTTAATTATTATAAATATATACTAAAAACACAAAATCTACATTTTTTTTTCTTTCCAAAAGCATTTTATTAGAGTTCTGGCTCTTTATTTTATTAAAGGTAGCCAACTTTTCGGAGTAGGGAAAAAGAAAAAAAAACACTTCTTAATTTAGATGATGCCAATGAGCAACTTCCCTTTAGATGCTACCCTTTACCAGGTAGGTAAAGTCTTGACTGACTCCTCAGGCGACGTCACATTGTGAGGTTTTCTTGGCACGGTTTGCCATTGCCTTCGCCAGTCATCCTTTTAACCCCCAACAAGCTTGGTACTTATTTTACCAACCTTGGAAGGATGGAAGGCTACCTGAACCACACGGGGATTGAACCTGCAACCTTCAGGTTGTGATCAAGAGACCGTATTTTTGCTGTCTTAACACTCTGTGCCATTACAAGACAGACCCTTTAATGTTAGGGCTTCAAAAAAACATGGCCGGTTATGTCTGATGAGTGGGGTACACCAATTTTAAAATGTTTTCAAAGAACATGAAGCAGGCAACCTGCAAGCCTTTTTGGAAAGTCTGATCATGCAAATTATGAATTAATCATACAAAGAATACATGTGCAATCTATAGGGTCACCACCTTGGTTATAGGTCTCTATCATAAAGTTTAACAGTAGCCAATGACAAAAAAAAAAAATTAAATAGAACCTATAAGCTTGGCCTTTAATTATGCCTTCCACACATCGTTCTACTTCTGGCTTACCAGGACATTTTGAGGCTTCCAACTATTCTGGCACGGTGGCCAAACGGAAATTGCAATGAAGGAATTAGCTCAGCTATAGAAGAATCAATGGTACTTCTCAGTGGTCCAGAAACACTTGACAGAGTCCTTATGACCTTTAGGGAACGCCACCAATTCAGAAAGAACAAAGCAGTACTAGATCCAACGCTATAGCAAAAGCCAGGGGTCAATATCAGCCCTACAGTGTAGGATGTGTGTCAAGTGTAGGCCACCTCCACAAAACAGTATAGATTTCTGGGAGGCCACAATACTGCCCCCTATGTACAAGAATATAACTACTATAATACTGCCCCCTATGTACAAGAATATAACTACTATAATACTGCCTCCTATGTACAAGAATATAACTACTGTAATACTACCCCCTATGTACAAGAATATAACTACTATAATACTGCCTCCTATGTACAAGAATATAACTACTGTAATACTACCCCCTATGTACAAGAATATAACTACTATAATACTACCCCTATGTACAAGAATATAACTACTATAATACTACCCCTATGTACAAGAATATAACTACTATAATACTGCCCCCTATGTACAAGAATATAACTACTATAATACTGCCCCCTATGTACAAGAATATAACTACTATAATACTGCCCCCTATGTACAAGAATATAACTACTATAATACTGCCCCCTGTGTACTAGAATATAACTACTATAATACTGCCCCCTGTGTACTAGAATATAAACTACTATAATACTGCCCCCTATGTACAAGAATATAACTACTATAATACTGCCTCCTATGTACAAGAATATAACTACTATAATACTGCTCCTATGTACAAGAATATAACTACTATAATACTGCTCCTATGTACAAGAATATAACTACTATAATACTGCTCCTATGTACAAGAATATAACTACTATAATACTGCCCCCTATGTACAAGAATATAACTACTATAATACTGCCCCCTGTGTACTAGAATATAAACTACTATAATACTGCCCCCTATGTACAAGAATATAACTACTATAATACTGCCCCCTATGTACAAGAATATAACTACTATAATACTGCCTCCTATGTACAAGAATATAACTACTATTATACTGCCCCCTATGTACAAGAATATAACTACTATAATACTGCCCCCTATGTACAAGAATATAACTACTATAATACTGCCCCCTATGTACAAGAATATAACTACTATAATACTGCCCCCTATGTACAAGAATATAAGTACTATAATACTGACCCTATGTACAAGAATATAAGTACTATAATACTGCCCTCTATGTACAAGAATATAACTACTATAATACTGCCTCCTATGTACAAGAATATAACTACTATAATACTGCTCCTATGTACAAGAATATAACTACTATAATACTGTCCCCTATGTACAAGAATATAACTACCATAATACTGCCCCCTATGTACAAGAATATAACTACTATAATACTGCTCCTATATACAAGAATATAACTACTATAATACTGCCTCCTATGTACAAGAATATAACTACTGTAATACGGTCCCCTAATCGCATGCTTTTTTCCCCCCCAAATAGGTAGTAATGCCCACCTTTACCTGTAGTCATTAGTAAACACTCCATCACTCCTAACTTTAAGCAATCCTTCTATAGTGTTGAGTGCCATGAGGTTGCGTGAATCAGGTCTTTCCGGAAGGGTTTGTGTACATACTATAGTTCTATTGTAGAAGCCTTTTCATGAGTTATTTGCGTTGTGGGAATGTTTCCCTGAAGGCAGGAGGTCAGATATGACTATAAGACTGCCACGAACACTGAGAATACCAGGAAAGCATCAAACAGAGTGAACCAAGAGAGCCTTCAAATGTGGTTAATAGGTGCTGGCTATGGTTACAACAAGACACAATTGAACAGTGTTCTCTGCCCGCTGCCACATCAAAAAGCAACGCAACAACATAGGGCCATAAAAAAGCCTTACGATTTCCTGCTATACGGGTCGCCCTGCAGTGTGTATACTTGAGATACGTAAATTCCTCTAGACTGATCCTCCCGGGAATCGAGCACCAGTCCAGCAGGTTTCACCCACAAGGTCATAACTCAAGATTTATGTCCTGTAGTAGTCATGAAAAAGGTTGTCCCATTTTGGATCCCTCCTAGTTCGCTAATGAGACTTGCATATCTTCCACCTCGGGAGGACCATTGGTACCTAGGAATGCTCATTTTAGTCACCGTGGTAGTACAGAACAGAGAACCCATCAGGATCGATGAGGATAGAGAAGTGGAATTAAGAAGTACCCCAGATTTCAGTAGAAAAATTAGATAAAGGCCCGTTTACAAGGACCGAGCATGCCGATTGGCGCTTGTTCACAAACGGCAGATGATGGGCTTTATGGTGACCCTCACTGATCAGACTTAAATCCTCTATCCTACGGATCGTTAAGATAGGCCATCAATATCAGATCGTAGGAGGTCTAGCTCCCAGTAGCCCCACTCACCAGCTTATTGAAGGAGCACAAGATCCCCTTCATTGTTTATCAGGCACAGCTCTGTACATTTTGCAGTGGCTGCGCCTGGTATTGCCTCCTAGTATCCGGGAGTCACACCCTCACTGATCGAATATTGATGGCTTATCCCAATTATAGTCCCAGAAAACCACATGTAAACATTCCATATACATCTGCAGGACAAAAAAAAATGATAATCCTCCAGAGCAGAAATCCTCACTTAATGCATCTCTGGGCTTCTAGAAGGGGGAGAAGCTGATCCCCATTAAAACGCTCAAATTGGGCAACTCCCCAAAAATGTAATGAAAAAGCAAAAACATAATTACCAAGTTATGATGAACCAACCCAAAAATCTTTACTACATTGATTAAGGAGGGTAAGGATTTTGAAGAACATCCTATGTGACACCTTCTGCGACGTGTACAGCAGCGGCGACTGGAGAAAACGAGACGATGCTCAGTGACCACAGAAACACAGCCAAAATAAAGAAAGATCTAATCATGTCCTGCTTCCAGCCACTGTTTTTGGATGGACAGGGTCAGGATGCTGCAGTCAGTGAAGGCTTTTTTTCCTGAATGCCAGATTTTTCGCATCTATTACCATGGAAACCCAAAAGACCCAGTCTCCATACACCTCCCCCACATGCACCCTTTTGGTTTCCTAGGTAATGGCAGCCAGGCCTAGAAACATTCTCCCAAGCAAGTGCATGAAGAGAAGCGTGGTAGAGGAAGGCTGTAGGGTAAGGAAGGAGCGAAACTGGGGAAGGTGGGGGGGCACAACAGCCTTTATTTTGTAACTCTTCGCCCATTGTTCAGAAAAAGGGATCAAGTTTCTCCAGGGAGACGACCATGAAAAATCCTGGAGACACAAAAGAAAATTTTACACCAACCCAAGCCAACGACACCCAGTGAAACCAACAACCAGGAGGCTGGTGGAGCAGAAAAACAAACCAAAAAAAAGACAAATTATAATGCAATATGGACTACAGAGAAATGTGAAAGTACGACATCAAGCGCTCACATTCCCGTTCTTAAGTACTGAATCTGGACAATCAGCATAACACTGAGATTTACAAACTCTGCCCGACAAAGTTTGAGAGCCACAGTCTGAAGGTGACACCTTAGATCACTCTTGGCCAAATGAGTAGACCCATCACCAACTATATGGATGGCTGAGTCGGCATGCTCATTGGTTAGAAGGAAATCTGGTGGTGGGTTATCTTTTGTGTTGTTGATAAATGCTTAATCGTTCTTTCCCCGAATACATAATTAAGAGATCCAGGAGTGAAGTACAGTCTATGAGGCCTTGGGCATGTTGGGGCCTTTCCTCATCGCATGGGAGTCCTTAGGACTCTGGACGCCATCTGCCAAATAGGTCACTGGAACTGGGAAGCAGCAAGCATAAACCTGGTCACAGGACTGGAATTGAAGTAGAATGGATTTCACGAAGAGGAGTGTTGGTGCCACATTAGTGTGACACAGACTGAAAACAAACCGATAAACAGCAGAGACCAAGTTAAGACTACAATCTCTGGTTTGCCAGCCCAAAAGGTTGCCAAAATACTTTTTTCCGCAGTGATTTGGTGGGCAAGGAGAAGTTCCCAAGTGTGAGAGAACCATGCCACAGCTCTTTAATTATCTGTTAGGGCTGTTACTGATTCCGTTGGGCAGTAACGGTCAAGAAGTGCCTCTGCAATTAGTTGTTGTTGAGTGTCATATCTCCACCCACAGCTTCGTGAGCCACCTGTCTTGTTTCCACCTCCAATTAAAGGATTGACCAGTCCCACTGAAATCATCAGCCTGGCTGCCATCCATTTAACATGCTCAGGCACCTTTAGACTTTGGGATCCATCCCGATTTCCATTTAGATGTGAACAAAGCAACAGAAAGACCCTTGACTTACAGTGGATTCCATTGGGACGCCTTCATAGTTTCCATCATTTTGAAAGGAAATTAGGTTAGTGTCATACATGCACTGCTATTTCTGCCATCGGAGGTCGCAAAATTATCGCAGTTCCACCTCAACTCAAAATTAAATATGAAATCAATGATGGTATGATTATGTATGGAAGGGTAGGAGGAGAGGAACATCCAAGTTTACCAAGACAGTCTGACAGGTTGCTACAAGAAGTC
Source organism: Eleutherodactylus coqui (assembly GCF_035609145.1). Classification (NCBI taxonomy): domain Eukaryota; kingdom Metazoa; phylum Chordata; class Amphibia; order Anura; family Eleutherodactylidae; genus Eleutherodactylus; species Eleutherodactylus coqui. The sequence goes on from NC_089842.1 coordinate 227,568,573, forward strand.
TTGTCCCTATAGTTCTAGGAAGATGCATTTTTGGCCTTCGACTTTTTTCTCTTAAAATGTGAAAGACGTGCGAGAGCCACATTAGACACTACTTCAAGATGTACTGAGAAACCTAAAAGCACATCAATGCTGAAAAGCAAGTCTGTGCATTGTTTGCCTAATAAAAAAGGCATTGGGCATCCATACTTTGCTTCAGCAATGAGCTGCAATGGTCCTCAAGCACCATTAAATGTAGGGTGGTAGACTTTTTTCATTAGGCTTGAATATGATGCAAAAAATATACCTACAAGGCACATTCTGAACGAAACCAGGAACTAAAAGCTGGAGAAACTTTGGAAATTGATAAATTTGAGCACAGAATTGTGTGAATCCGTGGCTGGTAGAATGAGGGCATCACAAGTGGACAGTGCTATGAAGCATCGGTGGCTACATGTTCTACATAGGATTTTTCACATTTTGGGTGGCATATGGACTTCTCCACCTGTAATATGGCACCAGCCCTCTCAACCATCCTGGATATAGTGGGACAGTCCCAGATTTCAGATGTTATCACACCATCTCAGGAAGGCTGTCTTCAGGCTGCTGTCATCTTAATTTCAACACTCCCCCATCTCTGTAGCTGTCCTAAAGTCAAAGTGTGACAAGATGTGTGCATTGGCACAAACGTCACCAGTTAGGACCCAGTGCAGTGGCTCCAGAGAACAGAGAAGAAAATCGTCATGATCCCAGAAGTTAAGGCCCGTACTTTTCAGTATGGAGGTCCTTACAGTGCATTAGGGGCATCACCGGGGGCAATTTTAGCCATGTGTGTGGTGGTGGTGGTGGTGGTGGTGGGGGGGGGGGGAGACGACACCTTTTGTGAAGGGAGCACTAAGTGGGCACTAATACTGTGTGCCATTCAAAGAGGTCACTATGATAGTGTTTGGGGCATTATTAGTGTGTGGGGGTCACAAAGTGGATTGGATGGGGGTTAGAGGCATGGCTTAACATAGCACAATTTGCTGCAGTGTGCTACACAAACAGCTATTATCCATTTTCATGCTTTGGAAGTTGAGGCATTATTATTGGACAGCCAGTGCAAGGCCACAAGGAGACCTAAAAACTTTTCATCAGGTTTTCATCAATACTTTACAACTCTCTCCCCCTAACCCCAACACCTTACCCCTCTGTTCTTGCCATGTCTATAAGCATATGGTAGGATGCATGCAAACGAAACATAGGAAAACTATTAACTATATTTAAAGGGGTTGTCCCGCGCCGAAACTGTTTTTTTTTTTTTTTCAACCCCCCCCCCCCCCCCGTTCGGCGCGAGACAACCCCGATGCAGGGACTGAAAAAAAGAACAGCACAGCGCTTACCTGAATCCCCGCGCTCCGGTGACTTCTATACTTACCGGTTGAAGATGGCCGCCGGGATCCTCTACCTCCGTGGACCGCAGCTCTTCTGTGCGGTCCATTGCCGATTCCAGCCTCCTGATTGGCTGGAATCGGCACGTGACGGGGCGGAGCTACACGGAGCCCCATAGAGAACAGGAGAAGACCTGGACTGCGCAAGCGCGTCTAATTTGGCCATTAGGCCATTTTAGACGGCGAAAATTAGACGGCAACCATGGAGACGAGGACGCCAGCAGCGGAGCAGGTAAGTGAAAAACTTTTTATAACTTCTGTATGGCTCATAATTAATGCACAATGTACATTACAAAGTGCATTATTATGGCCATACAGAAGTGTATAGACCCACTTGCTACCGCGGGACAACCCCTTTAAGCTGTTTAAATGATTTTACCATATAAGTGGCCGACTCTTAATACTAGAACATATAAGCCAAGCGCCAGGCTTAATACATAAAACCTGTGGAAGCGGTTTAGATGGCTGCGCGATAAGACAGATCTATGTGAAAATCTGCCCCTCAACACTAGGATAGGCCATCTACATCATGCAAGAGAAAGGGTCTCCCTTAGGACTGCAGCCAAAAAGGGAACCTACCACTGGAACAAACCCTGTCAAGATTTTTTCATTTTATAGATGCCTGGGCAATGCCAAGTTAGACTTGGGTCCTCTCATGCCTTTTGGTACATTGGGGAAACAGGAGAACGCCATCATTGGCAACCTAAGGCAGCAGTTCTGGCATCATCCCATGAAGGTTGATGACAGCTCTGCCCCTGCTAAGTTCTCCTTAATGTATGTCGCCAGGTGATCCTTTGCCTTCCCTACCAATACCTTCCCTTTTTTGGAATTTATAAGACAGCGATTATGCCAGTCTTATCTCAGACAAGACACAAAATATGAGAACCAGCAGCGCTCACTCGGAAGAGGCAAACGCAAATAAGAAAAATTCTGAAATTAGTATAGGAAGGTCTATCGGGCATGCAGTGCCAAAGGGTACCACATTATAACCCAGAAAAGCCTTCAGACAAATGCTCTAAAATACCACTGATGCCCATCCTAGGATCCACAGAGGAGAGACGCCCAATTCACACATTGCAAAGGGGATATATAGGTAAACCAGAATATTTTTTACAATAGGCACTAAGTGAGCCGGACAAGAAAAGGGGGGATACCCAAAATAAAAAATAGAATTGCAAGTGATCCATACTAAAAAGGGAGAAGGAGCTAGAAGGAAGTCCAGCTCACCCCCCATAACATCTAAGGAGGCACTATGAATTTCCACTTCAATGCATGGTAATCCCATATTCAGAAGTAACAGGAAGACTTTATTGCAGTAAGTAGACATCAGCAAAATAAGCTAAACACGATTCAGGGGCTTTAATCCCCTTCCTCACCGTCAAGAGCCATTATTAGAAAAGTACTAACATATATAGAAAAAATTTGCATCTGTTGCGCCAGATATTCAGTGGGTATACCACTTAAACATTGAGAGGCAGACATGTTATATCTGGACACCTAGGCAGCATTTGGGCAGTATACCTGCTGCATGTCTGGAGCAAGCAGTGGGCATATTTTATTTTGGATATTCCCCCTTTTCTTGTCAGTCTGGTCTCAGGGAGGTGTAGAACGTGTCCAGCCAAACATAGTTGGCGTGTGAGGACTCGCGAGTGGAGTGGCTGCATATCACAGTGGGATAAATTTCTTCATTCGTAACCAGTTCATGGAAAGTGACCATGTACGGGGCAACGAATGTGTTGTTGCTAGAAAACGTCAAGTCACAGGTTAATATTTGTGGCCACTTTCCACGTTTCAGATGCATGTAGTGCAGTCAATATGACGATAGTGTTCAGAAGGTGTATCTGTGTCTATAATGGCAGTGAGGCAGGAGCCCATATAAAAGGAGAATACCAAAGTGATGCTCAACTGTGACCACAGAATTGCCCATAGTGGTCCTGGAAGAAAAATAAAAATTCTAGCTTGATGCATTTGTTCCACCCTTCCATAACTGCTCAGGAAATTACGAACCCCCTTGCACCTTGACTCCTTGAAACAAACAAAAAAAAAAATTAAGAATATCTCAGTCTCTTAGGAGCCTTGGGCAGGGTTCACATCATGTTTTTGAATGCAAAAGCTTGAAGACCCATCAGTTGAGTTCTTGTTTGGTAGACCATCTTGGTGGCGTGCTCCCTTTAGACGATTTTGACTTGTACAGTAGAGAAGTAGAAGGCTTCCAATAAGAAATCCGAGAATTGCTAAAAAGTAGTATCCAACTAGGTTGTGCCACTAGAGAAGTGTTTAATAAAGGTGTTGGCAACACATTAAGCAGGACCCCCAAATGTATAAGACTTTGAAGGCATCTGCAACTCCTATTGATAGACCACTGGTTCAAAATGGTTGCTCGAGAGCTGGTTTGCAAAGTGTTGACCTAAGATCAAAAAGAAAAAAAACAAAAACGCTGCACCACCAAAAACGGTTTAGCCTGGGATCTTTGTTCAAATCTAGATTCGATTGATCTTCCGATTTTGGCAGAATAAACTAGTTGAACGTAATTTAGCAGCCAAAACCTAAGATGGTGGACCTGGCCCCAAGAGACAACATCATGAATCTCAGAATCAGGTGGATACATTTACATGAGGACTATACATATAAACCATTTTTATACATTTGGTATAGCCACCATCTCCAATAGCTCACAACTGGTCTTCAATAAAAACTATTCGCAGTGCTCTGGAGAACCCCTTTAAGAGGCCCCCAGTACGTAAAATATTAGCATCTTAAATATATACAGTATGTCACAAGGCCAAGAACATTCTGAATCATTTTGTAAGTTTTATGGCCAGGCTAACAATTTCCAGTTGCAACATTTTCTTCTTTAATGAGCTGCACATGATCAATAAGATATAGGACGATTCACTGCGGTTTGGTTTCGGATGCAAATGCTTCTAAGCCGTCACCATTCCAAGACGGAGAGTCAAACACACAACACGCCAACGACCGAAAAACAGCGATGGCCAGAAACTTACCGAAGGGCTATGCCCCAGCGTAAAGGATCTTAGGGCCCTTCTAGGATTTGTTCGCTTCTCATTTAGTTTATGCATGCAGAAAACGAGGGATCGGTCTGTGTAAATGGGCAATGATCGCTTCTGTATAAAAGCACAAGAACTGTTCTCACTGGGGCGACCTGCCGGGAATCTGCATCCAACAGGTCATCCCCACGTAAAAGAGCTCTTAGTCACATGTCCGCCCTGGCCAAGCTCATGTACCAATACTAACCAAAGATGGAGGAAGTGTAGACAAACCAAACCACATGTTCTTGTTTTATGGTCCATATCTCTGTAGCCCTGAAACCGCCACTTAGAAAGATCCCACACCGTATGTGGATTACGCACAAGCAGTCCGATGGGTGGAACATACCTTAGGGTCCTTTTCAAATATGACAATTATTAGGTAAAAATGCCCAACTTATCCTGTGAATAAGGGTCCCGTGTCGCCCTCTGCTCCTCACTGCACACCCCACAGTGAGGAGGACATTGAATGGAGGGGCGGTCACACATATGCAGCGCCTCTCTATTGATCTTCAATGGGACTGCCAGAGATAGCCGAGCGCTTGCACTCTGCCATTCACATCAGCTTCATTGAGAGGAATGGAGCAGCACTGCATATACACAAACTGTCAATCCATTCAATCTCCACATTACTGTTGGTCCAGCAAGTGAGAAGAGGGAGGACTTGAGACCCCTGTTCTCAGGATCAGTGGGGGTCTCAATGGTACCAATTAGACTACTCACCTGTATTGTATGGATAGATGCTAAAAGTCAATTGTGGTACTACCACTTTAAGGCCAGCAATGCACAATGCCCGAAGACAAATTTCGGCCTGCTGTACTGGACCAGACTATCAGCTGACAGACAAGGGTCCCGAGTGGCGGACCCCCGTCCTCATGGCCTATCCAGAGGATGGATCATCGGTTGGAAAAAGGGCAGAAAAAACCCTTTACAATTACATTGCAAAAAACAGGCAAATTGATCAAGTTTGTAGTGTGGTGGAGCTCTGAACAAACAGGCGATAATTAGATGATTTCAGAGGATCACATCAAATCACCTTGTGTAGAAGTCGCCACAAAAAAAAAAATTGGAAAAGAAAAAAAAAAAAAAAAAAACAACACAATAATATACGAAATGTGTAATATGTTCAATCATCTAAAAAAATGTAACCATTAGCCGCTCATTTCTACAGGTGTCCATAGAACTAATGGTTATACGTATAATTGCTCAAATTATAGGAATATTGGTCAGATTTAAGGGCGAATTAACAAATGCCAAGCTTTATATATTACTAACAGAATTACGCGGCTCCGTACAGGTATATTTCGTGAAACTGTTTGCATGTGCGGTTAAAAGCTTTGTTTGCTACCGATATGAAGCCAACAAAACAAAGTGCAGTCCGTTCAAGGAGAGTAAAGAAAAACAGATGGGTTTTTACATGCAGAAATCTGATGTCTCGCCAATGGTGTCCCAGAGGGATGTTAAATAAAGGGATTGTCTGGTTACTGGAGAACCCAGCCTCAATAGGATCCCCTTTAGTAAGATACAGAACTATTTTTACCCCACCCACCCCCCCCCCATGGCCACCGAGATCCAGCGCTGCAGCCCCGCTGTGGTCCCGGTGATTGTTGTGACAGATGTCACAGGAAATCAGGTGACTGCTGCAGCCAATGAGAAGCTACAACACCACTATTAGTTCTCCTGGCATCAACGCTTACATCCTGAGCACGATACCAGGAGTTCAGGAACGTGAATGTCTGCTCTTTATGCACGACGAATGACTGGACCAATCATTATATATATATAATCAAATTTTAACAGCCCCAACCCTTTGGAGGAAAAGGACTATTGTTAGCCACCAATCTAAAAGCTGGGAGAGGGGATAAAATTACAGTACAGCAACCTAAGCCAAACTCCTGTCACCAGGCAATGACTGCCATCAGGTCTTCAGTGGTGCCAGACAGATTTTTTACATTGACTTGCCAAAACAATTCAAAAATATTAAGTTTCATTTGGACACAAGTAATGGTAGCAGAAATGGAAGGAGGATGTAAAAAAAAAAAAAAAAAAAAAAAAAAAAAATTATATATATATATATATATATATATATATATATATATATATATATATATATATATATATATATAAACCTCCACATTTTAATCCTTCCTTGATTAAATAAAACCCCACAAATACTCCAAATCTAAGAACATACCAACTGGTTTTGCCCAATACGTTTTAGAAAATTAGCCAGTAATTTAACCCCTTCGTGACCGACTGTAAATTTACATTGCTGCTGCCTGGGCTCTGTGCAGCAGTGACGTACATCTTGGTCATCCACTCCCCCAGAGCGGATCAAACACCCGAAAACAGGCGGTTACCAACAACCGCTTCAGGTCCCAATGACATCATGGATAGCCAATCACAGTGCTGGCCAGGAAAGTTTGCATATCAACCCTGCGTCAACCTCTCCCCTTCTCATCTTTCCTCCAATCACACACACTGACAGAAGAGTATGTAGTAATCTTATGACAGTTTACAAATGGAAAGGCGCTGAAAGATGACTCAAGAAGGCATCAGACTATACCCCAGTGTTCCTATAGTCCCAGGACAACAAATATATATTATCTGGAGGGATAACACAACAATAGCTTAGAATTACTTATAGTTTTTGTTAAAGAGTCGGGGGGTATGTTTCGCCTTGTAGAGAGCACCACAAGGGTGTATGAAGTGTTGTAAGCCATGCAGTGCTCCCTGGAAAAAAAACATTTAAATAGGTGATGGAATAATCCTCCACAGCGCCACCTATTAGAAGGCAGCTGTCCTGCAAGTCAATGTCCAACCTTTTTAGGTGGCACGGTGGAGGATTATTCCATCCCTTGTTTAACTTTTACCCAGGGAGCATTAAATGGTCTATAAGCCTTTCCACATCTTCTTGGTGCTCTCCAGAAGAAAAAAAAAAAAACAAAAAAAAACATTCCCCCCTTCTAGACTCGCATCGATTGCCTTCAGTTGCCTAACTAAAACGTTCTATGGCAACTTTATACTGGGACCCCCTGAGGTACACTGCAAAAGAGATCATCCTTCAATGGGTCCTTAATGTGAACTGTTAGCAGTAGCACTGAGCCTGCCTAGGCCCTCCTGCTGCCCATGAGTCGCACTCCATATCTGTGCCAAGACACAGTTGGCCACACACTGTTAGCCGATACTCTTGGCATCTCACCCAACGGCTGCTGCGTTCTAACGATTTGGAGGAGGACACAAGAGTGATTGACAGTCATGGACCTGCCTCTGGATTGGACTGGAAGGAGTGACGAGTCCGCCTCAGGTACCTCCTTCACGCTGCTAAATTCAGCCAACACAGGCCCCCTCCGTCCCGGGTAATATGCCCTGTGACTGCGATTGTTATGGCCTCTCAATCCAGCTAACCAAAATCCTACTCTTAAAAAGGCAGGATCCTCGAAACAGCTGTCTGTACATTAGCATTCCGTTTCGGCTTACATTCATAGTCAGGTTGCAAGGCCTGTTAAAAGGTCGTAAATTGGGAGGTGTGGAGGATTATTCCATCGCTCACTTGTATGGAAGGTTTTATTTAAAGTTACTAAATAAATATGGCTTTCCCAATTTAGAGAACAGACAACAGAACAATATATATGTTGTACATGGGCACTCACCAGGTTAGTATCGCAGGCAAGACGGTCTCAGAATGTGAAAGCTATTCCTACGATCCTTCATGCATCTTAAAAGTGGAACTTGGGTTTAAAAATTTGAAGAAAACCAAAAAACACATTCCCTTAGTTATTCACCATCGATCTTTCTTGTAGGTGACTCTTTGTTGTAAGATCAAAAACCTGCAGGGAAGAAGAAAAAAAATACACTAAGTTAAACAAAGTACCCAATATACATACACGGATTAAACTGAAGATGATGGTGGAAGAGAACACTTAAAAATGGTTTTAAGAAAAGCAAAAAAAAGTTAGACTGAAACATTAAAACTTTCCTAAAGAAATAAAGATCAGATCAGATCACAGACTGGAAGAAAGTTAAAGCTTTGTTACAAAATGCGTCACCTTTTCTCCACTCCCTAAAAACCATGATTATGAAGCCTCGACAGAACCCAGCCAGTTTCAGGGCGCAGAAGTGCAACCATAATACTGACAAGGCCCTCGGCCCAATCGGGAGTCTAAGGCCTCATGTCCACGGGCAAAAGAAGAATTAAAATCCGCAGCAGATTTTAGCTCTTCTCCTGCCCGCGGATCCGCACCCCATAGGGATGCATCAACCACCCGCAGGTAGATAAATACCCGCGGATGGTCAATAAAAGTGATTTTTAAAAAAATGGAGCATGAAAAAATCTGGACCATGCTCCATTTTCATGCGGGTCTCCCGCTGAGACGGCTCCCGCAGGCTTCTATTGAAGCCTATGGAAGCCGTCCGGATCCGCGGGAGACAAAAATCAGATTTTACTCACCCGCTCCGTTTCTTCTCTTCGCCGCGGCGCCATCTTCTCTCAGTTGCGGCCAGATCATTTTGCTTCGAGACGGCGCATGCGCGGGGCACGTCACCGACGTTATCCTGCGCATCCGCCGGGCCGAAGAAAGAAGATCCGGCCGCGACGCAGAGAAGCGGGAGGTCAGTTAATTCTGATTTACTCTTATTTTCAGCGCTCATGTCCGCGGGGCAGGAGGGACCCGCTGCAGATTCTCCATGGAGAATCCGTAGCGGGCCTGATTTTCCCCGTGGACATGAGGCCTAAGGATCGGACCTCATAGCATGATGGGGTTCTTTGAGGTTTTGAGTTTGGATCAGCAGAGCCACATTTGGGCCGCGACAGTTTCTGTATTACAGATGCACAAAAGCTCTAGTTATACGGACGAGTGGCGCAGCCCAACCGCAGATCTACTGACTCAAACTATCATAGAACCCTATGAGCAAATCAGTAGACCGGCAGTTGAGCCGGGACATTCGTCCATATTACTGGTGCACAAATACACCTATACTGTGCCTGTCTGAAACTGACCATAAAGTGATTTAAATAGGTTCAAAAAGAAGACAGTAAGTGGTGATATCAGCCTACTAATTCTTATAGTCACATTTATAGGGACATGACACCGGCATACTGTTCAACCCTACATACATGGTGGGATTCAGCTTCTAGACTTCACCATTATACAAAAATGTTAACCTATTTGTAAGTGCATTACGTTGCTGGAATACCTGATCATCGTAGGGATACATGAAGTCCATAAAGGGCTAAAAATGGACACCAGTCAGTGAAACGTAGCTGGTGCTGGTTAATAATCGGTTTAGGCAGACGGGCGGACTCAACCCATGCCATGGGAACACTCCACACCAGGATAGAGCCACCACCAGCCTGCACAGTGCCTTGTTGATAATTGGGGTCTATGAAACATACCAACCCAACAATTAGCCCAAAACAACTGGTATCATGACTCATCAGACCACAGTACATGTTGCCAGTCCTCTAGGGTCTATTTAGCAACCTCATGAAATGGTCTTCTGGGGGCAAATTCTGCAGCTTGTCTTTTCGCATGGACAATTCTAGCCAGACGTTGCTGGTGGCAATCATTAAGCACCCGTGGGTGGTCACTGCGCTGTCCACTGTGGGTGGCAAGGTCTTCTATAACGTATTCCTCGTGACATTGTAGATTGAGGAATGTTAAATGCCCACACAACTTCAGAAATGGAATGTCCCATCTGTCTGGCACCCAATATAACACCTCGTTCTCCAACTCCTCTAATAATTCACGCCGCCTGCCATGAGCACGATAGGCAGTGCTCAACCTCACTCACAAGATAACACCCCCAACTAATACAGGTGTGGGCGTTCCCAAGCCGTCCCCTGAGGTAGCGCCACTTCATCATCAATTTACAGACTGCCATCTCAAGACTTTTGGCACGTTAGTGTAGTTGATGTATAGTATTCCAGGAGCTGCCAACATGATGAATGAACAGACCAGTACAGCAACGGACACACATTAGCACTTAACATGGACAATGAGCCTGTGAAGAGCTAGGCATGCCGGGTAGGAGCTGAAAGACATAATTAAAAAAAAATATATTAATTCTTTCCTGGCTCTGGGAATCCAAGCAGACATTAGGAAATCCTAGATTGCCAGTCCCACGCTCACATGATGAGAGTTCATTACCTCATCTCAACCTCATCCATCATCAGCAGCTCTTAATGTCTGCCTACTGACCGGCAGCCATAAAAATCCTCAGTATCTCCCCAGCATTCCTACTGCTTTCTGGAAGTGAGCTATGAAATATTATGCCGGGGGTACAGCGACAGAGGAATTTCACAAATGCAAAATGAAGAAAATTGATTTAATTCAGCAAATGGAGACAAAAGGTTTGCACAGAGTACAAGCAATGGGATGGACCTTCAGATGTTTTAGCAGCATGTTATTCTGAGAGGTATTGGAAAAAAATGGGAGAAAAACGCATAAGTTCCAGCAAAAACAATTGGAGATTGAGAAAGAATTAAAGGCCGAAAGTAAGAAGACCAAAAAGGCAGAGGACTACTTTAGGTCGGGAAGCCTCATCCTAAAGAGCTCCAGTCCATCTCCACAGCCACAGCCTTGGAGGAACCACCAACATATACCGCGGAAAATCATGCTATGTCTTATTTTCAGGGTATGTCTTATTTTCAGGGAAACAGGGTAAGTGCACAACTGCTACCATATCAGCAAAACAAAATCATTTCTCCTAGTTCTACCATACACATGAAAGTTCAGCTTGGCGGAAAGTTTGTGTGTTTAGGGAGGTAAGCTGCCTCACTCTTCTCTCTTGGGTAACAAAATCTAGAGATCAAGTTCAAAATACCAGATCCTTCTTTTCCCCCCCGACATAATCTGTTGGCGAAACGTTAAGTTGCTCCAATACACATCAGATAGTCGCCGGCCCCGCTGTTATCAATGGAAATGGACAACTAAATATTAACCTGTATGAAGGCCTTATGTGTTGGCCTACTCCGAGCAGAGTAGGCCACTTGGGTTTCTTCTAGAGATGAGCGAGCGTACACGCTAAGGGCAATTCCTCAAGCGAGTATTGCCTTTTGCGAGTACCTGCTCGCTCTTCTCAAAAGATTCGGGTGCCGGCCGAGATCTTTCTCTGCCCCTGCTACCCCCTGCTCACCCCCGCTGGCACCCAAATCTTTTGAGACGAGCGGGCAGGTACTCACAAAAGGCTATACTCGCTCGAATATTTGCCCTTAACGAGTATGCTCGCTCATCTCTAGTTTCTTCCAAAAGGTAGAGAAAAGATCAGCTTAGCCACTAAATTGGTGGAGGTCAAAGAGATCATAGAAGTGGCTATAGTCCTGGTTTTCTGCTCCACCTGAGGACACCACAAGGCGAAACGCGTCGGGGTGGCTAGAGAGCAGCTTTAAAGAGGGATTTGGAGGTGCTGATTTATTAATTTCCAGATGGGCTTTTGGAAGGTGACCATCCAGGTCTGCGTTTTAGTGTGTACGCTCGTATATGCACAATTACAGACGATACTTATTGATGACTTCTGGTCACATCTCACTGCCACCATCATTTGCCCCTTTATTTTAAATTTCATTCAATGTGGTCTTTGTCTTTTTTGAATAACATATTTATATGAGATTTTAGGGGATATTACCTATGGGTATCCCCATTAGTTTCACCATAGGTAAGAACCCGAATGGGGAAACTAATGGATAAAGCCAAAAAGGAAAAATGTTACCCACAGAAGGGAGGCAGCCCAAAGATGTCCTGTCGAACAGGAGGTGCCATGGTGACAATAAAGCAACACGATACAAAAAGCCCTTTCACTAGGCCAATTCTGGGATGGATGTAAAGGAGGGTGATCAACAAGAATGCATTTATTTACTTTAGTTATCGCCGGACTGAGAATCGCTGCTATGGGGATGAACTACCTATAGCATGATCATTTGTCCCGGTAGGTCAGTTGTAGGTCTCTTCGTTCACACAGGAAGATGTACAGCTGACCAGTGAGCATTTTGAGGTTTACTGAATATCAAGGATCAGTTGACGAATGAACATAGACATCTGATGACTGGACACTAAAAAATGTTCATGTCCAATAATCGGGCTATGTAACAAGGCTTTAAGGGCAGCAAACGTACAAGGACTGTATCCAATAAGTGAGGTGATCCAGAGGGCAGCAAGTCAACCAATAGGCCCCAAAAAGACACTAAAAAAGGAACATGAAGAGATTAACAGGGTCAGAAGACAATACAATGGAGCATTTGCATTTCAAGTTACCATCAATATACCCCTTACCTTTAACCCAGGGAATCTAGTATGGTCTCCTCTAGGGTCTACAAGGAGTTAAAAAGTCCTACGACACCAGAGAATAATGTGGCTTTCTATTCATGCAGTGACCATTGTAAAAAGAGAAAGAACACAAACCCAGGTATGAAGAGAAGGAACAAAGTACATTATCCGTGAAATGACACAGGCAGTGAGACAAAGGACGGGAGACGGGTTACAAAGCTCAGGCCTGAAGGGCAGGCTGTGGAGGAAGCCCGAGACAGACTGGAGATGCCAGATATATCAGGCCTCATCCAGAAGGATCTCCACTGATAACGGATATCACAAATCAAAGAGATGGTAAAGGATCTGTGAAGTCAAACTCCTTGGTATATGGTGGGGTTGTAGCAGGGGTGATCTATATTCTTGTCAGAGTGGGGGAGGAAGCCCTCTGCTAGGGAGCTACGCTACATGCCTAACAACTGGGGATGCTCCACAAAGCAGTTTAGATGGGACGGCTGCGGCCCCACTGGCATTTGGGCTCCTGATTTGTCTCAGATTGACAAGTTTGATACAAAGATGGTTGGATTCCCGAGCAGAGGCAATGTTCTTCTCACTCCCACATCACTACTCATATGGATAATACCAGCGTGGTCTCCGCCATTAGCCCCACAAGTGGGCATAAAGAGGTATGCGAATGCCAAGTATTAGCAGATCGGGACTACTGAACACAGTTTTTCCCTTGCCCAAGTGTTAAGGCAGCAGTATGCAGACCTAAGCTCTCACTCACGACCTGAAGGTTGCAGGTTCAATCCCCTGTTCAGGTAGCCAGCTCAATGTTGGCTCAGACTTCCATTCTTCCGAGGTTGGAAAAAATGAGCACCCAGCTTGCTAGGGGGTAATAATTACCTGAAAGCGCTGCGAAATAAGTTGGCAAGGCAACGCAACACACACTTTTTCCGTTCAACTATTTTTATTAATAGTTACTGAGCGTCACAAGGGCCGCCTGAGATTATACTTCAAAGCTATTCTTCACATCAACAAAGAACGTGTCTTTATTGTAGCCACAAAAAATAGCACGATATTTCGACCAAACACCATGGTCTTTCTCAAGTTTGAGAAAGACCATGGTGTGTGGTTGAAACGCCGCGCTATTTTTTGTGGATACAATAAAGACCCATCCTCGTTGATGTGAAGAATATCGTTTTGCACCTTATATGCTGCTCCGGCCTGGTTTATTGCGGATTTGCGTTGGATTGGGGAGTCCATATCCTTACACTGAGGGTGCATGTGTATCCTATATGCTTCCATACACTGATTTCACGCATCCACACGCCCATCCCTTTTACACAGATGACTGACGGTCGTTCCAATGCCCAACAGCCAACCCAGCGATAATCACTCTGGGGGCTTTCACACAACTCACAGGAAACAGGCCGTCGTTCAATGACGAACAGCGACCTGTTTGCATGGAATGATCGTGGTTTGATTTTTAGGGGAAAAACAATAAGTGAACGAATGATCATTCATTATTCAGTCACTGGCCACATTCACTGGTCAGATTCTCATGACTCAACAAGAATATGAATGATAATCATTCCATGCAAAAGGGCCCTTCACTTCAAAAGGTGGTAATACATTATTTTATTTGAAGTGCTGGGCTAACTGATTCGTATGGGTGCGTGCCAACTCTCCCCCAACTTATGATGTCGGGGAATGGGGAACGATCAAGCAGGAAGAATCTCAACATCCAATATTTACCCTTGGGAACAAAAGTAAGTTGCTGCTAGAGATGTTCGCCTAGGGTTCTTTTATATGCAGTATACAAGATGAACGAAACCAGTGCTAGTCTACCTGGCCATTACACGGGCCGACTCCACGCAAACAAGTATGCAATCACTCGTTCCTTCATAGAGAATCATCGCTGTTGGCACACGAAGATGTGCAGCTGACAGTGATTTTTTGGGGCTGCAAAAGGAGGTAATCAGCCAACAAACCAGCATTTGCACTTTCAATGGGTGCAACTTCATAAAGGGCAATAATTGAGCCAAGGAGCATTCATCCCCAATCGTCAGCCTGTGTAGAAGAGCATCGACTCTCCCTTCCCACCAAGACCACATTATGGCTTGGCCGACCCACATGTATGGATATTAGGGCGTAGAATAACTATCAGCCAAATGAGAGTCTGACATCTATGTAAGGTGTACGGCACCATAAGATACTTTAAGGGATTTTCTGGGACTTGAGTCTATGGCTGTGGGATGGCGCAAAATTAAGAACAAAGGCACACTATCCTCTTTTGGTGGCTCCCCATCCAGCGCTGGAGTCCCGTTTTCCGCAACAAGCACAGAAGGCAATCAATGTATATGCGAGTGCTCAGCCAATCATAGGTGTCAATTCTGCACATGGCCAAGTGGTCACATGAGCAATGAGGACTGCGAGCCTCTTCTGGATTCAGAGCAGCAGGGACGGGGGTTCTAGCACTGCATGGAGGGGCACTGAAGGAGGAGAGTATGACCTCTATTTAATTTACACCATTCTGCAGTCAGAAATTTTTTTTAGCCTATTGTGTTCCGAAAAACCCCTTTAGTATTGTACTTTGATAACACGTCTTAAAAAAAAACACACAATTTCCTAGTGAACATCTAAAAAGGAATGCAATATACTCTAATTTAAAGCACCTGACTTAGGGGGAAAAAAAAAAAAATACAAAAAAATCCACACAAAAGTAATAACAAAAATATGTGGATAAAATGTAATAAAAAAGGGAAGGAAATACTTCAAAAAACAAAAAAAAATTATGTTTCATTTAATTTCAAATATATTGGTAAAGCTGGAAATAGGGGGGAAAAAAAAAACAAACTGAGAAAGAAAAAAAAAAAAAGCCGGGTTATACGAGAAGCTGTGTCCAGAACAAACCAGATCTCCGGCGTATTGTAACCACTGTCAAGTCTGTTTAATAGTGCGTGCACATGTAGAGGAGAAGACGAAGGACCCCCAAGCCCCCTCCTCCACTCTTAAACCACAGATCTCCACTCAGAGAGCAATAAATTTAATTTCTGGCCAGGGAGGACGGGACATTAGCAATTCTTAAGCCTATTGTCACAACATTATCACCACCTACAGAAAGCACTAAAATATGGCTCTTCTGTAGAGGTCTTCGTTGGACTTCATTGTAGTCTGAAACTAAGAAAAGTCACTTCAAATTGTTCGGATTTAAAAAAAAAAAAAAAAAAACACACGAAAAATTCAAAAGCCCAAGACCGGCACAGGAGCACGAAAATGTATACATAAAGAAAAACACCACGAAATAGTAGGAATGTGGAAGAGCAGTTGACAGAACAGAAGCTTACATGTAGCATTCTTGTTAAACAATAGTGAATATGCCGCTCCAGAGATGGAGGCCGGGGAAATTCCTTCCCAGAATTGGCCTTATTTGGGCCTTGGTAAAACTGTCTCATTGCTCGAAACCAGCCTGACAGTGCAGACAGAGTAGAGAGTCTTAAAGGGGTCCCAAAAAGGGATCTGTCGCAGGTGGAGATATATAGCAACACAGGATTCAGGATACAACGCAGCAGATGGAGTAACCAAAGTGTACACAGGATTCAGGATACAACGCAGCAGATGGAGTAACCAAAGTGTACGGTATTTAGTGAAACACAAAATAAAAACTGAGCAAATGATAGAATAATTAAGGCGTGCGATGGAAGGTTTCCCATTCAAATCAGTTCTCTGTTGGCATCAAATACGTGCTTGAGGAACGCAATTTCACATATGCAATGCAATTTTGAATGAAAAACACTTAAAGGGGTTGTCCCGTGCCGAAACAGTTTTTTTTTTTTTTTCAATAGTTCGGCGCGAGACAAACCCGATGCAGGGGCTTAAAAAAAAAAACCGCACAGTACTTACCCGAATCCCCACGCTCCGGTGACTTCTTACTTACCGTGCGAAGATGGCCGCAGGGATCTTCACCCTCGGTGGACCGCAGGGCTTCTGTGCGGTCCATTGCCGATTCCAGCCTCCTGATTGGCAGGAATTGGCACACGTGACGGGGCGGAGCTACGAGGACCAGCTCTCCGGCACGAGCGGCCCCATTCAACACGGAGAAGACCGGACTGCGCAAGCGCATCTAATCGGGCGATTAGACGCTGAAATCAGACGGCACCATGGAGACGGGGACGCCAGCAACGGAACAGGTAAGTGAATAACTTCTGTATGGCTCATAATTAATGCACAATGTACATTACAAAGTGCATTAATATGGCCATACAGAAGTGTATAACCCCACTTGCTTTCGCGGGACAACCCCTTTAACATCAGCGTGAAAAACGCACATAGGCAAGCAAGATACAGAGCTTCTTGGTCTGAAGTCACCGTCGGTTGTATGAACGCGGCCTAAGGGTGTTTTCACATCTGCTTTGGAATCTTGGTTTGGAGGTTCAAGCCCTTTCTGGTTGGCAGCAGCACACGCACCTACCTCAATTAGGAGGTAAGGCTTCTGGGTAAGGTAGAAGGTGCACACTTCTAGCCTGTTTCTGGATCCATGAACCATATACTCACAGTCTTAGTAGAAGGAGCAGCATCCAGGGGCAACAATGAAGATAAAATGATACTCCCATCCGAAACGGACTTCAGCTTTATTATGCCTAAAATGGTTGACGCTTGGACCGCTATCTGCGATCTTTGTCAAGTCAACTTGAAAGCGCTGCGGAATACTTTGGTGCTATGCAAATAAGATGTGTGAATGAATGAAGCCCACTAATACAGTATGTGGTCTCTGCTGTCGCCACAATTTGTCTGCCGTCATTTGTATAAAAAGGGTCAGAAAAAAAAAGTTAAAATAGCAAAAATAAAAAATGTCATCAGTTTTCTAAACCAAAATTAAAAAGGGATATTAAAAGTAGCCGAAAATATTTATTTTTTCCGAGTACAAACCAAATATTTTTATTTCCTTAAAATAACCCAAATGTCTTGTGAAAATTCTGTATATTTCAAATCTGCTGAGTGTGCGCGGCCGGGAGGCGGAGGGCAAGAATATAAACAGTTGTGTGTCATGGGAGCTTTTCTCACTCCGTCTGGAACAGCACACTGTAAAAGATTTATAAGTCATCACTGGAGCCGCCTTGCCAGAACTGTTGCAATCTCCGTCTTAAAACCATGGCCAGGGTTCAAGAATTTATGCAACTGTTACATTACAGGTTAATTTTTTTTTTTTTTTTTTGTAAAATTTGTGATTTTTTTTTTTTTTTTTTAATCTATTTTTCCTATTCATTTTCTCATGAAATTCTCTGACAATTGGAGTCGTGGAATACACAGCGGCCCGGGTGACAGGAATCATTAAGTGTGGTAGACTGTAGAGAGCCGCACGCGGTCTGGGGCCTATTAGTATTCAAACCCACCAATCCCACAAGGGCTCTTACAGTCTTGCAGGGAAATTATTTTATATCCAACGTACAACACAAAAAAAAAGAATTTATTTTGGAGAATATCAGCGACTATGGGGGGAAAATATTTAATCCTTTTTTTTGTCATTTTTTGTAAAGAATGGTTTTAGGGATTTTGAAGGCCTCAGACAGCCCCGGGGAGCGAAGCTGGCACATTGTAAATAATTGATAAGGCCATCCTGTGTGTGTAATAAATCTTACTGAGAGACTCGAGAACAGAGGATTATGGGAAATTTCAATGCCAAGATCAAAAGGCTTTTGTCTCAGACAAGACGGAATCTCACTAAACCGTCACACTGTGACATCTCTCCAGCTATACAATCCAGGGGCTGAAAAACACTTGGCCTAGTCAACAACAAAAAAAAAAAAATTAATTGAAAAATAGTCTGCGGATCAGATAACAAACAATCTGCAAATTAAAATTTATGAAAATTCTATAAAAAGAAAAAAAATCCCCCCGTGATACTTTTGGCTCCATTTAGTTCTAAGCTGAAAAAGAGATACATCAACAACCGAGGCAAAATAACACAAGTTCTTACAGGAATATAAAGCGGAAGGAATCCATAACCAGAAATTACAGGATTTACTCACTCATAAAATGCCAAGTTGCAAAAAGAGAGACAAAGCAGAAAAAAGAAGAGCAAAAAAAAGAAAAAAAAAAAAGAAAAGAAAAAATAAATTAAAAAAAGAAGAAAGAAAAGAAAAGAAAATTTTTGTACCACTTTTTAAACACAAAGTTAAACCCGTTCCAGAATTGTGCAGCGATCTCCCAACACTGCCGTATTGTATGAAGTAAGAATAAAAGAGACATAATTCATAGCCAGCCAATAAAACTCTGCTTTGCCAGCAGCCGCCTCATGAACCAATCCCGGGACGGGAACGTTCAGCCATAACGCCCTAAATCAATCAGAGAAACTCTGTAGCGACTCATGTTTAACAACGCCAAGGCTGCCAGGGTATAATCTTGTATTGTTCTACTGTTTAGTTCCTTCCAGCACCCGGGGGCATGAACCTTTCACCCTTATAGAAAACGTACTGCAGGGATTGTACAAACTACAACTTTTTGGCAGCGAGAGGGGAAGGAATCGGGAGGTCAACAAAATATTACACACTGAAACAAAAGACCCCCCCATTAGAGAAAATAATGTTTAACCACTTCCATTTTTAACCTTTGCTGTCTTAAAAAAAAAAAAAAAAGTAAAAAAAATGTATATATAAAATCTGGATTATTATCGCACCAGCCACGTCTCTTCCGGCCAAACTTCCTGATCTAGATATTGTGTTCATGGTAAAGCTGTAGAAATAACTGCTGTGTGTATGTCCAGGTATATACTGTACATGCGATACTTGACGGTTTTTCGAGAACCCCGATGGTGACCTCTCCCTTCCAGCTCCTCATGTGCTTTTCCAGACAGAATTCACATCCTGTGTACAAAGCACTGCGTATTTATTATCAAAGTTGCACAGTAAATGAATCGTGTCAGCAGACCACTGCTTAGGACAAGTTCGCGGTCTGGTCACTATAGAAGAGATTAGCTTGCAACGTACATTGAGATCGGAAAGTCTTTAAACCCCCCCCCCCCTCCCCTTTTACATTTAAACGCTACAATATAACAAAATGTAAAAAAAAATTAAAGAGTCAACCCCCCCCCCCCCCTCATTCTGCACTTAGTACCCCCGTAATGACAAAGTTACAATAGTGGAAATCTTTGGTAGTTTCTCAGTTGACTTTTGCATTCAACTGAGAGGCCTCCCATTTCTCTAAATATTGTTTTTTGAGATGTTTCTACACCCTGATTGGAGTAACCTGTGGAAAATTCCGTTGATTGGGTATTTTACAAGATACCTCCCCTGTCTATATATGGTCTCACTGCTCACAATGCATATCAGAGCCAACACCAAGCCATGAGAAGGAAAGAACTGCCTATAGATCTGGAGAAGCTACAGAAACTATTCTGCTGCACTGAAAGGTCCCAAGAGCCCAGCTGCCTCCACAATTCTTACATAGAAGAAGTATGGAACAACCAGAACTTTTCCTAGAGCTACCGACCCGCCAAACTAAGTCATCGGGGAGAGAAGGACCTTGGTAAGAAACTTGTACAACAATCCAGTAAAATCAAATGTTGCCCAATCTGACTAACATTGACGCATTTTTCATACTGTTCACTGTGTAGCACATTCTGCCATGTACTTGTACATCAGCTGAAGCTCTTCTGGGATGGTGAACATTTTATGGACCAAATCAGTATTTTTGCCAAATTTAATCTAGCAACATACAAAATGTCTGCCCCTCCCCCCCCCCCCCCCCCCCCCACTCCAACTCCAAGACCAGGCTTAATTCATTTTCCGTCCCCCCACATCCCCATTCAAGTTTGTTCGATCACAACTTAACTCCTAAGTATCTTCTTGATCTAGGTCTCTGGGAAAAAAACATTGCCCTGAAAATGCCCTTCTCATCTGTAATTACTACCAATTACCCAACATGCCGGCAGAATGACATTATCCAGCATCTGCCATTACTCCTGACACGTACATAAAACAGAGCTGCATGGACAACAGTCATTAGGTAGAAAAAGAAAATCTGTTGGGTATTAACTCAAGTCAAAAACATCAGTGGCTTGGGGGGGGGGGGGGGGCCTCGCTGAGTGGATCACACGTGTTCAAATTTAACTTACAGGGTCAAGAGTCTAAACTAGGTCTATAGCCAAAGGTTAAGGACGAGTAACAACAAGAAACTGTGATAGGTGGAATAGAAGTACTTTAATTGACCTTCTAGTTTCTGGACTAAGTTCTGGCCTGGGAGGGGATATATTACCTGCAGCTGTTTTCTCTGCCGTCACTCTGATCTGACAGTTTTGGGTCCCATTTTGGGATATCCAAGATGTCTGCAGCACTTTTCTAACTACCTAATGCACACTGTCCACTGTTCAGATTGGCCAGTGCTGATCACATAAGCAGTGCTGGCCAATCACAGAGCACGTCTAACACTACCAATGTACTGTGGAGATAAGGTGGTATGAAGATTGTGTCTGTCACCTTGGATGACTGAAAGTAGGACATGGAACTGGTGGATCAAAGGCATAGCACAGAAGAACTGCAGGTAATACACCCCTCCAGTCCTGATGAAAATGTTGTGCATGCTAACCTTTTTCAACTGGTAAAACTGCTGGAACTGAATGGACCCCATAATAGTCAAATGGGATCCATTCGTTACAGTTTGGGATAGAATTTGGTCCCAGAACTGGAGGGTTACTTCAAAGAAAGGTTCCATTTCAACTTATCGTCCGAGATGTTAATGGGCCTATATAAAAGACTGAATTTAAACTTTGAGCTGTCCATTAGAAGAACTTATACTTCAAGACGAACCATCACAGACCTCTCATCCAGCCAACCACTACTCTGTCCTGCATCAAAAAAGGACAAACGCCCCAAAAAAGCCTGTCTGAAGATGAGTTTCTTTTCCTTCTGCAGAAGATTCTTGTTTGGCTTATATCCATAGTCATATTGAATGGCCTGTGCCAGACATTGGAAGAAGACTTCCCTATAAGCAAATACGTGATGCTGTGGAGGTCCTTTCCCATCTCTTAGTCGCATGCTTTTTCCCCAAGAAGCATTGTGTGGCCTATATAAAATACTTTATTCCCCCAAACCAACATCCAGACTTTCAAAATATAACAAGTCAGGGTCCATAAGTTGAGATTCCTAGCCATCTTCCCTTTTGACAGTCCTCCATCAACAATATCAGTGGTTTTAAGGAAGATGTTCATTTCCAGCATCCTACCGACTGATTGAAAAGATACTCATTCGATAGAGGAGACATGGCCAAAAGGGGCGACTGGTGTCACCTCAGACCTCAAGAATATTTCAAAGAAAAATCACAAGTCCATGAACAACAAAAGCTAAAAACTACAACGAGGAAAAGACTCAAAAGTAGTGAACATACTCAACCTCATTTTGGAGTAGATCTATTGGGCATTAGCACTGTGCCACGGCTTAGCTTGCCATGGTGGAGGTTGGTGCTGCCCTGTTTCAGGGCAATACGAAAGCAGTTTACATGATCAATGAACCAACTGCAAAACACAGTGAAATCTACTGGTCCGTCTCCTAGACAACCTTAATTACAGTCACGTGTGGCCAAGTCGGAACTTTTGGCATGGTCTACTCTTACCTACATCTTAAAGCATGCATTTGTGCACACAGTTGAAATGGGTCTATCTTCATCCAACAGTGATATGTTGAAGAGGTTTGGACACCCCATATCAAAATCATGATCGGTCCCTACCCCCATTGAAGAGTCTCATATTAGGAAAGGAACGCAGATAAGAGAAGGTGGACCTTCATGCTGGGTCTTCCTCGTTTTCAAATGGTGGCTATAATAGTCTGAGGAAGGTTCAACAGGACCTGGGGACCACCCTTTGAAATTGGAGGTCACTGGAGGAAAAAAAAAAAAGCAAAAAACACACACTTATTCTCAGCATCTCTTATCCAGTAGCTGTTCGACTGACGTACTGGAAACACTCAACGCTATAATCCAGGTTCTTTAAGACTTATCACTCGCTGAGTTGATCCTACACTGAAGAATCTTCGTATTAAGAGATATAAAGAAACAAAAAAAGTACATCATAGCCGTGCATCTAATTCTTTCCATCAAATGACTAACCTTCTTATAGCCTGAAGTATAATTATGAGAAGATTTAAGAATTACAAGAGCACAAATAATACACACTCGCCAAAAATCCTCTGTCAAGAGATGATTTGCTATACAGAGAATTAAGACAGTGATCTCCTCGTGGCAATCAAATCTTTCATCGAATGCTCTTCTGACTAATCCCAGGCCTGCTGCTACCTGTCTATAGATTCTGTCTAAGGCTCCATTCACATCTGGGTCGGGGACTCCATTTTTCAGCCTATGGTGCAGTTCCATCATGGAACATGTGCAGGAACCAAGCGGAACCCATTATAGTCAAACTGGTTCCATTCGGCTCAGTTTGGATCCATTACAAGATGGATCAGTTCATCCAGGGGATTCACTTTTTCTGTTCTCATAACTGAATCCGTAGAGCAGATGTGAACAGTGCCTAAGAGACGTCTTTGGGTCCAGAACCAAAAGGAATCACCCGAGAACGGAGTTTCCTTAATGGGTTTATGCGGACATCTACTCAACATTATAAAGGTGCCAAGTCACAGTCGTTCATTTAGACCCCAGGAAGTACAGATGTATAGCACAAGAAGAATTTTGTGCTTATTCCCTCCAAACCATCCCAGATTTGGCAGGGAAATCCTGAATTTTGGGGTTTATCCTGCTGCAAATTCTACTTCCCTGCAAATCATACTGCCAGACCGGGCTCCAGTATTCGGTCCATTTGCAGAAGCCTCTTAAACCTTCACACACAACTTGCTGGTTTCCGCAGTCTGTAAAGACCATAACTTGACTCTTGCCCCTCGAAGTGTAGGGTTTCTAGAGCAAGGTGGAGGGGTCAGGTTATGCTATGTAAAGAGCACGGCAACTGGTAAGTCCTATGTGAGGGATGAAGAGGCTTCTGCTGCTGCCAGATACCGGAGCAAGGCCTGGTGGTGGGACAATGGGAGACCACTATTACTATGGGGGAACACAGAGGTATTGGAGGAAATAGTAGGATGGAAAGCATGTGCAGAGACAATTGGTGGCTGGAAGAAGTCTTCATGGTGGCCTGGACCAAAGAGAATAAAAACTATAATGGACAACTCCAATAGGAAGAATTAACTCTAGCTCCTGGGCACAACCATGAGCAGGTGTAGTGAAGAAATGAAGGGTGAAGGCATGCTTAGCCTCAGCATGGTCTTCTCATTTTTAGTCTGACCAGTAAGGTAGGCAAGAGGTCTGGGGCAGGAGAGAGCTGTATATGGGAGGTGTCAGTACTGATTTTTGTCACCAGGAGGCACCATTACTAAGGGACCAAAGGGCATAGCTATAATATATATTATACACGCAGCAGTACTGGCCACTTTTTTTTTTGCATTGTTCGAAAGTTGAAGGGTGGTACGCATAAGGCACAATGCACATGGGCGGATTTCTGCTGCAGAACCCGCAGCGGGCATCTGGCCGCAGATTCCGCAGCAATGCAAAATGATTCTTCCAGAGCTAGAATCGCAGCATGCTCCATTTTGGTGCGAGACTCACACGGACAGCTTCCATGCAGAATCCAACCGTCTGTGTTCATTCGGCCTATTGCAGATGCACAAATTAGCTTCTAGGGTCACTAAATTGTTTTGCTCTTTACAAAAAACATACATTGTGTTTACAGAATACGTTTTGGGGTTAATGCAAAAAAATTAAAAAAATTGCAAAGATTATTTTTGACGCTCATGAAAAAAAGGTTTGTTTTTTTAATCCGGTCATCACGTAGCAAAATTGGATGCTGACAGATTAAGACTAAAAAGGGTTTTCGCCCGTTTTCCTCATTACAAGTAGCAATCCGCACAAAAGGCAACATGTAGCCAAGGACGGAGCCATTGCAACCTGCTGTCCTGTGGAGACCGGCCAGCTGCTTCCACCGCACTAAAACCATTTAGTGTCATCCATCATTCTCTCATGCAGGGTCCTCAGATGAAGCCCCCCTGAAGAAACCCATCCCCTCACCCAACACACAAACAGATCTGACATTAGCCAGCCAAGATGAAAGAAGGAGCACAAAGAAGTCCTCCACCTCCCGCACCAAATTTGGTTAACCCAAAAGCCCATGGAGACAAACCCTGAAGGACAAGCTGCATAAACAAACAGTGCGGCTGTATATGCTGGGCATGTAATCCTGCAGGGCCTGTGCCAGGGAAGGAGGCACCTCACATATATGCAAACCAGGCGGTCCGTGCCAAACAGCTTATTGAAAGGCGACCAGATGGGCCATTAGAAAAAAAATACAAAAACAAATTATATTTTTGTATTATATACACACACATATGTTTTAGGCTGGGTTCACACAGGGCGGATTTGCCGCAGAAATTTCGCGCGGAATTTCGCCGCGGCAAATCCGCCTGCGGCCGCTAATCTCGGGATTAGCCAGCCGTGTGGACGAGATTTCTGAGAAATCTCGTCCACACGGGACGGCCAATCCGCTGCAGTAAGTCAGGCTGAAACCGCGACTGCGGCGGCCGCAGCCGTGGGTTCAGGATATGCAGCATGACTATTTTTTTTTTATTTCCGCCACGGCCGCGCTCTCCTCTATGGGAGCACCGGCCGCAGCGGAAGAGCGAGCGGCCGGGCCGCTTCGAAGCCGCCGTGGGTTTTTCCGCGGCAGTTCTCCCGGCGGAAATCTCACGGTTTTTGCTGCAGCCAAACCGCAGGATTTCCGGCAGGAATACGCCCCGTGTGAACCCAGCCTTAGACATTTCATGCAAATTGCCGTTGTCCGTGGGAAAGAAGCCTTAGAGACCGGAAACAAAAAGTTATAATCAGCCTACTACATGGAGGCGAGTAGATATGTTGAGATGTTCTGCACAGGATTACAGCCTGTAATGAAGCAGGATAGCTCCAAGAACAGGTAAAGATGAAGAGATCGCAGGAGGGCGCCATCTTGGTAGCGGTGTAAGGGGCAGCACGAGCGGATTAACTCCTCAACAGTGTACAGCCTTACTGTTCACCAGAAGTACAAGGATTGTGTATAGTTGATTGCCACACTGTCACTTTAACCACTTCCCGGCATGTACGTCACACGTTTGGTGTGTTGGAGTAATCCCTCAATTTAGGGGATGCTCAAAGGGCATCAAAGCCTCAACCAGATTTGCCCAACTGTCGGTATGGCTCTTCGGATAACACAACATGAAGGAAGTAAGTTCTTCCAAAGCTTTTCTGAAGTAGCAGCTCATTCACAGCTATTTTTATTGCAAAAAGTAGAACAAAGAAAGGTTTAGTGGTCCAATCACAAGGGACAACACCGAAAGTTACACCTTATACCAGTAGAAAAGTAGCAAATCATGACAAAAGTTTAATATTGACGAGTGAATACATAATGGGACGTGTGCATACATTACATCGATTAGAGTTAGTAATTTAGACACAACGACCAAATATAGTCTCTAGGACAGTGATGGGCAACCTTTTGAGCTCAGTGTGCCTAAAGTCGCCCAAAAAACAGAGCATAACTCGGGTGGGGTGTCACTTCGAGAAAAAAAAAAAATCCATAAATTTGCGATATTTATAATCTCAATAACAAAAATGTATAATTATAACGTATAACTATTTAGTAAACCCAAAACACCCATAGTACAGGCCCTCACCTCTCCCCCTCACTTATTTTAGTAATGATGAGCCCCTAGCAATGACAGTGCCCCCCCAGCAGCAACAGCGCCCCCCCCCCCCCCCCACAGTGGCCCCCCAGCAGCAGCGACTGTTATATCAGTGAGGGTTGATATCCTGCATGGTGGGTCACCATCCATCTGTGGCTCGCATATTTGGTATCGTTCACATGTGCAGGCCATTATATGCAGTCGCTCCTCCCCAATCTGGGCTGGGTTGAGTGGGTGACTGCATATTAGCCTGCAATCAACAAGTTGCTCCCCCAAACCATTGTCTGGCTGACTGCATATCTTTAGGGCTTATGGCGGTTGCGCCTGCCCTGCGGCGATCGTGCATATGGCGACCGTGTCTGCTTTGCAGACTATCAGGTATTGCATTTTTGGGCCTTTTCAGTGAATATTTTTTTTTCTTAAGTTGAAATTTTCCCTAGTTGTATCAACAAAAAAAAAAACAATTAATTGGTATTGTTCTGTCCATAAAAGTCAAATTTAAATATCACATCAATCAAACGCCACCAGAACCTCCCCAATTGTTTTTTTGTTTAACCGGTCTTCATATAAAATGGAGTATAAATCTATCAAAAAGTTGTATGTATCTCAAATGGCAACAATGAAATACTACAGGCCCCCCCGGCCCCACGCACGCGCACACGCACTTTCCATTTTAAATCCATTTCTCTGTTCCAAAAACAGAACACCCCAGTGCAGGTGTGTGTGGGATCTTACAACTCTGATTAGTCCCTTACAGATACACGATTACTAGGCAAGTTTACTGGTACTGTTGTATCTTGTCACCACTGGAAGCTAGGGGTGTGACAGGTGTTAGCAGGAGTGAATGCCCTTGTCATGCTCTTAGATGCCGATTGGGAGACAAGATGCAGCAGTAACGCCCAGGGGAGCAAGCAGCACACTGTGTATCCCGACACAGTGGCAGCGCTGCGAGGCGGACGGGAACAGTGAGCGGCTGCCACTCACCAGCGGTGCTCGGAGTCCCGGTTAGCCCCTCAGCCCAGGAATTACCTCACATCACTGCTGCACGATCTGCTTCTGTGCAGCTGCACCACTAGCCCCTATCTCACTGTGGGAGCCACAGTATCTCCGCGCATGGGCCCCCCCCCCCCCCCCCCCTCACTTTGCTGTCAGTGTCCCCGGTGTGGATGCAGTCACTCTCCATCGCGCTGTTGACGCACGGTCTCTGTCTCCCCCTTCGTCCTCCGTCCAGCTGCAGTGTCTTGCACACCAGGTTAACAAAGTTGGTGCTATACCATGAGCCAATGGGAAGCTAGGGGCATCTACTGCAGCCAAGGCTGTCAGTCCCTAGCTTCCAGTGGTGACAAAGTACAATAGTACCCATTTATGGAGGGGCCAGGAATAGGTGTTCTGGGCCACTACATACCCATTTACCCTTCTTGGACCATGGAAGGGGGTGAGAATACACAGTTTTGAGTTAGAAAGACCATATACCTTCACTGGCTGTTGGCCAAACAATCGTTCGGCCAACAGCTATTGAAGGTATATGGTCTTTCCGTCTCAACATCTATTTCCCCTGACTCCCATGTACATAAAGGCTTGGTTCTGCCAAGTGTTAATGCGTTCTACATGAGGACAGTGGAGAAAACTGCAGCAAGACAGCTCTGGCAAAAGGTTTATCTCTGAGAAAGGAAAGGGGGGGGGGGGGGGGGACAAGGCTGCATTTTATCTAAATTAGGTGAGGGGAACGGGCAACCGACAGCCACCTCTGGCAGCAACTTCTAGTCTTTCTGCCAGTTCAGCAGCCGTGACACATTAGATAGTTGACTAACACCACTAAAATTGGTGATTTGGCCAACATCCATCTAATGTGCATGATCAAATTTAGAACTGCATGCGGCATCTTGGCTCTGCTGAATAAATTAAAAGGGCACACAGCACGTCTGGAGGCCATTTAATGCTGAGCGGCATAAATGGTTATTACTGGCGGTATATAGAGTCAGGAGGGCTCCAGAATTATCTCAAAAAAGGTTCTAAAAATTTTGTCTGGTGGTGGTGGTGGGGGGGGGGGGGGGGGGAGATAGAAATCCTGGACAGAGACAATTTGCCTCACTCCCTCCCCCCCCCCCCTCCCTCCAACATACTGACAGACAGTAATGGCGACATCCAGTCCAGGAGCGGGTACGGAAAGTTATGAGTTTACCCATCTCTGAAAGACCAGGACATGTAGACGTTTCCTTCACACATTGTCCTTTTAGACACAACTGGCTCCGTAAACGGGAACTAATCTGCTTATTGAACGGTTACATTGGTTTGATTAAACATTTCGGAGCATCAATATGGCCTCCTATGACTAAGTCTCCCATAGCTGGTGTATGTAGGCCATACTAGGCCACAACCCAGGCCAGTATACCCTGATCCTGGTCAGGAAGGCCTGCTTCCACCACCTTCTAGTTATGTTGACCGGGGGGACACTGTTCACGCTCAAGGAACTGGGCCTAGTAATACCAACCCCTTCCACACCCTCTTCCGCTCTGCCAGACTTGGGGGACACCACATCACTTGCCCCCAGCCACCACTTGCCCCCGTATCACCACATCATGAATAATTAAATTGCAGGGGGTGGAATTCTAGGGTCAGAAGATGATACAGGGGACACCGCTACAAGGCTACATATGCACTTTCCTGATTGCACCCTCAGGTTTGGGCCCGGGCCCAGAGTTATTTGGAAACCTGTAAAACACTATTATACATACAAGTCACAACACAATCCTAGCTTTAAAAAAAAAAAAAAAAAAAAATTAAAAAAAATTAAAAATTTTATTATTTTCAATTATTTGTTTATTCTGTTGCACGTTGCTATTGCTAGATTATAGAAATCTAACACCGAGCAAGAAGGAAGCCATCGATAAACAAAGGCCGGAGCCGGTTCAACAAGTTTCCATGTAACGTTCATTTGTGCCACGCTGACTGCCTATACAAGTCACTGCAAGGCACGTACGACGGATCCACAACACAGAAGCTGACGAGGGCAGATTAAGTAACCGAGTGAAGGTCAAGTTAATTGGATCTGAACACAAACAAACAATGGTGTCCGTACCCCGCCGGGCCAATCCCGCACCTCTGATAGACAGCCCTTTATTCAGGTCCCAGGAAAGCGTCGGCTCTAAATGAGCTACCCAAGGTTACGGAAAGAAGAGGAAATGTCTGCGAGACGGACAAAGGCTTATCAAGAGATCAATAATATCGATAGTTTACAAAAAAGTCAATTAACAGACGCAGTGTTCATGAAAAACACATTCACCGAGACCCGAGATCAAGACCGATCGGAGAGTTCAGCCGTGCCAAAGTGTACAACTTACTGACGCCATAGGCAAATATTACATTGTAAGGATTCTCACAGTCTCCAAGCACTACTTGTAATATAAGGGGGGGGGGGGGGGGGGGGCGGTATTACTGTAGTTATATTCTTGTACATAGGGGCAGTATTATAGGAGTTATATTCTTGTACATAGGGGCAGAATTATAGTAGTTATATTCTTGTACATAGGAGGTAGTATTATAATAGTTATATACTTGTACATAGGAGGCAGTATTATAGTAGTTATATTCTTGTACATAGGGGCAGTATTATAGTAGTTATATTCTTGTACATAGGAGGCAGTATTATAGTAGTTATATTCTTGTACATAGGGGGCAGTATTATAGTAGTTATATTCTTGTACATAGGGGCAGTATTATAGGAGTTATATTCTTGTACATAGGGGCAGTAATATAGGAGTTATATTCTTGTACATAGGGGCAGTAATATAGGAGTTATATTCTTGTACATAGGGGTAGTATTATAGGAGTTATATTCTTGTACATAGGGGCAGAATTATAGTAGTTATATTCTTGTACATAGGAGGTAGTATTATAGTAGTTATATTCTTGTACATAGGGGGCAGTATTATAGTAGTTATATTCTTGTACATAGGGGCAGTATTATAGGAGTTATATTCTTGTACATAGGGGCAGTAATATAGTAGTTATATTCTTGTACATAGGGGGCAGTATTATAGTAGTTATATTCTTGTACATAGGGGGCAGTATTATAGTAGTTATATTCTTGTACATAGGGGCAGTATTATAGGAGTTATATTCTTGTACATAGGGGCAGTAATATAGGAGTTATATTCTTGTACATAGGGGCAGTAATATAGGAGTTATATTCTTGTACATAGGGGTAGTATTATAGGAGTTATATTCTTGTACATAGGGGCAGAATTATAGTAGTTATATTCTTGTACATAGGAGGTAGTATTATAATAGTTATATACTTGTACATAGGAGGCAGTATTATAGTAGTTATATTCTTGTACATAGGGGCAGTATTATAGTAGTTATATTCTTGTACATAGGAGGCAGTATTATAGTAGTTATATTCTTGTACATAGGGGCAGTATTATAGGAGTTATATTCTTGTACATAGGGGCAGTAATATAGGAGTTATATTCTTGTACATAGGGGCAGTATTATAGTAGTTATATTCTTGCACATAGGGGGCAGTATTATAGTAGTTATATTCTTGCACATAGGGGGCAGTATTATAGTAGTTATATTCTTGCACATAGGGGGCAGTATTATAGTAGTTATATTCTTGCACATAGGAGGCAGTATTATAGTAGTTATATTCTTGTACATAGGGGCAGTATTATAGTAGTTATATTCTTGTACATAGGGGGCAATATTATAGTAGTTATATTCTTGTACATAGGGAGCAGTATTATAGTAGTTATATTCTTGTACATAGGGGGCAGTATTCTAGTAGTTATATTCTTGTACATAGGGGGCAGTATTATAGTAGTTATATTCTTGTACATAGGAGCAGTATTATAGTAGTTATATTCTTGTACATAGGGGCAGTATTATAGTAGTTATATTCTTGTACATAGGGGCAGTATTATAGTAGTTATATTCTTGTACATAGGAGGCAGTATTATATTAGTTATATTCTTGTACATAGGAGCAGTATTATAGTTGTTATATTCTTGTACATAGGGGGCAGTATTATAGTAGTTATATTCTTGTACATAGGGGGCAATATTATAGTAGTTATATTCTTGTACATAGGGGTCAGTATTATAGTAGTTATATTCTTGTACATAGGGGGCAGTATTATAGTAGTTATATTCTTGTACATAGGAGGCAGTATTATAGTAGTTATATTCTCGTACATAGGGGTCAGTATTATAGTAGTTATATTCTTGTACATAGGATCCAGGATTATAGTAGTTATATTCTTGTACATAGGATCCAGGATTATAATAGTTATATTCTTGTACATAGGGGACAGTATTATAGTAGTTATATTCTTGTACATAGGGAGCAGTATTATAGTAGTTATATTCTTGTACATAGGATCCAGGATTATAGTAGTTATATTCTTGTACATAGGATCCAGGATTATAATAGTTATATTCTTGTACACAGGGGGCAGTATTATAGTAGTTATATTCTTGTACATAGGGAGCAGTATTATAGTAGTTATATTCTTGTACATAGGGAGCAGTATTATAGTAGTTATATTCTTGTACATAGGGGGCAGTATTATAGTAGTTATATTCTTGTACATAGGATCCAGGATTATAATAGTTATATTCTTGTACATAGGGGGCAGTATTATAGTAGTTATATTCTTGTACATAGGGGGCAGTATTATAGTAGTTATATTCTTGTACATAGGGGGCAGTATTATAGTAGCTATATTCTTGTACATAGGATCCAGGATTATAATAGTTATATTCTTGTACATAGGGGGCAGTATTACAGAACTTATATTCTTATACATAGGGGGCAGTATTATAGTAGTGTTGCTGTACAATTGGAGCTGTCTGCATAGGTGCACAGTTAGGCAAGGTCTACCATACCTCTGTAGAAGCTGTTATAGTAATTATATTGTTTGACATCTAGCATTCTCAAGCCTGGATATCCAATAGGGAAGTTGTTTTTACTGTGACAGTAAAGTCTCCCACAAACATTATTTCACACAGAGAAAAAAATTTGTGGTTGTGTTGCGGTAATTCTGCAATTTTAAACCAAGTTGCACGACAAGGTGTCCATCCACCTGTGGAATATTCCGGCACCGGATTGCTTGCTGTAGGAACCACCTTCTGATGTCCGTGTTTGGGATTTCACCGAATTCTCAGTGTTGAATCAACAGATGTCACATACCGCGCTGTCTGGGCAAACCAACTGAGGGACTCCACCTGACAGAGCAACGCTACTTGCCAAATTAACCCCCTAATGACCACAATATCCCCGCTTACTGACCTTCCTAATGGGCTTTACCCCTGCGGACATCTTTTTAAAGCGGTAGCTTTGGCTGACTATAAGAAGCAGAGAAACCTCAGATGCTGACAGTTTAACCCATTACATGCCACAAACCATAGCAACTGCAGCATGTAAGCAGAAGACAGGAAAGGCAGCTCTTTACCAACCGACCACAAAGGCCTCCACATCTGCCCTGTAACTCAGACTATTAAGCCTCACCTCCGACAGTCTAAAGGCCCATTTAGACAACGTTTTTCGCTCAAGCGACTTTTCGTCATTTACCCCGCTTGTCTTCTGCATCCAGATGTTTTCTGCATGGAGCACCCGGCTGTTATACAGCCGAGCACTCCGTGCCGGGTATGGAGAACAGAGCTGTACCGCTGTGTTCTTCATACCCAGCCTGTGATCAGTGAGCGGGATACAGCTGAAACAATACTATCAGCTGTATCCCGCTGTGAATCCCTGATAAGGCTAATCATCGTGATTTACAGCTATACAGCTCCAATGTTGGAAGACGTCCTTCGGGGTTCTCTTACTGCATATTGCCAGCCTCTCTGCTGCCGGAGCCTATCCAACGTGTCAACTCATGCAGTACTGGCTTTAGCCAGCATATAGCCCTGTTGTATAATGGCAGAAAAAAAAAAAAGAGTAAGCCCCCTAGGAAAACCAGGATACAAATTGGATTGAAAAGGGTTAAATGCATAAAATGCCCCCCTAAATTTTTTTGCCGTCTAATGGGAGAAGTCAGTGGCCAGACGTACCTGCAAGTCCTCCTACTGGTAGGTCTAACAAGACCGCTCTAGGGCAAAGCGCACTGCTTTCATGGGAGTCCAAAAAGGAAATCTATACTCTGATTGGTGGCCATGGTAGCCATTTTGAGGACAGTCCCTAAATTAGCAGAAAGACCTCCCTGCTAAAAATTTAAAAAAAAAAACTAAAAAAAAAAAAAAACTACTGAAATGGACGGTGGGTTAAATTAGGAAACCAATATGCAGTAAGATTTGTTCTGATTGCTGCTAAGGACCACTCAAGTCATAACATTATAGACGCATTAACACAGCCGCCCGTCGAGGCGGTAGGGCGCTTAAGGCCCTCTTACACACAATGATCACTCAAAAGCCCTTTTCTGAGCGATAATTGTTGCATGTAAATGTGCCCATCTTTCACTTTTCTGCCCAACGATGTTTTTGTGTTCGGCATAAAATCCATTGTTCGGCAGAAGAGCCGATAGCAGGGACTTCAGGCTATGTTATCCGCGAGGAGCGGTGATAACATTGTCTTAGCTTTCAGCACTGCGGCAGAATGAAAGGGAATGTATTCAGAGAACAGACCACCCACTGTTCTCTGCATACAGCTCCCAGTGGCTAACAAGCATGGATAAGCTACTAATCGGCATTAGTACCAATTAGTAGTTTATGCAAACTGATCGCTCAAAAGCCTTCTTTTGAGCAATCATCTTTGTGTGTAAAAGGGCCTTTAGTTTAATAACATTAGTGATTCCAAGATACTCGCAGTCAGTGAGTTAAAACCACCATTTTGTTTCGTACTGCCCACAGGTAAGACGGTGAAAGCCATCACATGTCTTACCGCTCACCTGCGGAGTGCTCACAACAGCACAGAGGGTTGCAGTAAGCAGGTCCAATCGTGAAGTTGTGTTAATGAGGACATGACTGCTTGCCAAGGTGAAGTGTCCAGAAGTGACCGATGAAGGTATCAGACTTGGGCAGTATTCACATGGCTGATTATGTCACGACAAGGGCAGAACCCTGCGCAAAAGATTAGTTCATTCACATGAGTGATTTTTCATACAAACCCGCGGTTTGAAGCTGAAAAACCACTGCATGCCCCATTTTCGCGCGGAGTATCACACAAGAATGGGACATAGGCTGTTCAGTTTCCCGCACAGCACATGAGCAGTCTTCGAAAATCACGGTATTCTATCGTGGCGTTTCAAATGCTGCGCTAATCACGGTAAAAAGCGAGCTGTGTGAGAGCGGCCTCAGGGTTTGTTCGCAATGCCGGATTTGACGCGGATTATACAGAGCAGACTCTAAAAACCGCGGCAGAAATCTACGGTTTAACAGATTCACACATGGATTTAGCCCAGTCTGTGCGCAAAATCAGCATATGGACTTCGACACTGATCCACATTATGTAGTAACACGTAACAACGCGGAGCCGCACGGAATAGTGTCGGAAATTCCGTACGTCGATTTTGCCCGTTGTCAGGGGTAAGACTGAAGCAAAAAAAAAAAAAAATGGTAGAAAATCGCGCAGGCGGAGTCCGCGAGGAAAAACGGTGTTGGATTCTGCTGCGTGCGCATACACTTTCGTCGGTGGTGGGTGGTGTATGACCCGGCGGCACAGAGTATTTACGTGCGTTCACTCGCTGTAGACCTGCCGGAGGCGCTCAGTTCACAGGGGGGCCTTTACTTTGTTATGCATTTATATAGCTGTTCCATAATGTCCGATGGCAGGTGGATGCGCAGGCTCAGCGGCGCCCAGATGCTTATCTCCCATCTTATTTTATGGTCCATAAATTGACACAATAAAGAGATTTGTGATATTATCTGCGGTCTGACGGCGAACAGTCATCAATAAAATCATTTATCATAGCAAACACAATAAAATCTCATCGCCACAAATCCTTGGCGGGCAGCGGACGGTACAGCGGGTATTTTAGAACCCGGAAAGGTGCCATCAGATGTACAGCAAAACACAGAGGCTCCCACAAGCTGCTGCTTACCCCCTTAGTGACCGCAATACGTCTTCTTATGGACCTTACTAATGGGATTTACACCCGCACATACATCTTTAGAAGGTGGTGGCTTGGTGAGCTACTGACAGCCAGGCTCCTGCTCTAACCAGCTCCATTCCTGACAGTTTAACCCCTTACATGCCACAATCAATGGCAATTGCAGCATGTGAGCAGATGACAGGTGGCAGGGTGGCGCTCCTCTTGTCACCCATCAGGACTGCAATGGGTTCTCATGGCAATCGGAAGCCTGACAAAGGCCTTCATATCTGCCATTTAAGTCTGGCAGAGTCCAATAAGCTGCTGTCATGGCTTAGTAGAATGCAGTACATAAGTAATGCAGTGTACTAACTTGACTAGTTGATTGAACGATCACATTTGCAAGTCCTTGATGGACTAAGGCCCCCTGTCCACGGCAGTGATTTCGCAGCATGATGCGAATTGCCCAGATTCTCCGTGGTCAGCCTATTAGATAGGGCTGACCGGCGGAGATTCAGCGGGGGCTCCCGCTCCTGGATAAAATACCACCTTTTTTAAGCAACATAATAGGTATCATTGTGTTCATAATGACCCCCAGTAAGATACAACACATTATATGTCCCCCGGTGAGCGGACAGTAAGATACAACACATTATATGTCCCCCGGTGTGCGGACAGTAAGATACAACACATTATATGTCCCCCGGAGTGTGGCCGGTAGATATACAAGTCGTCCCACCGAACACGAGTTCTGGCTCTCAGGGCGCGGTCACACGAGCGTAGGCGTATTTACGTTCGCACGTGCGCAGCGTTTAATCGCCAGAAAGAACGTTTTTGCGGCGATCATGACCAGACTAGAAAGCGTATTATCGTTTGTTCCTACTTTGCAAACTATCTTTTCGGCCATCGAATATGCGTTGCGTGTATTTCGGTCGCATATGTTCCGGGTTTTTTTCGGGTTGCCCTTTTTACGCGCCATAAAAATCGCCCGTGCGAACGAATACATTGGAAACCAATGCCTCAGATGGTCACGTTTATACGATTGGGCGCAAAAACGCGCCGTTTATGCGCTCTTGTGAACGCACCCTCACAATGTGATGATGAAGATTACCCGGTCTGTACGATATATAACAGGCCGGTCACTAAGGGGTTAAATATACATGCCCCGTAGCCAATCACTGATCAGACCTTTCTGTGTAATTAAGGAGAGGGGGAGACATGAAAAACAGATGGGGTACGGACGTAGAAAACGACCCAAGCACGGATGCCACACGGATAGAGACATACAGACGTGACACGGAAGATTAACAAGCATGCAGCAGCCCAGGAAGACCCCGGGAAACTCCGCCATCAGAGGTCATTCTGTGCACTCGCGATGCGGTAGGTTTACACTAGCAACCGAACAGAAAAAACCCTCAGGTATCGGATCTTGGGCATGAAGGGCACCCAACGGCCCCCCGTTAACTGTGATGGGGTTTTTGGGTTCGCCAGATCTGTGGCGAAAGCCCCAACGCATTCCATGAGCCCATCAGTTGTGTATCTAATCCTGCCATATGTGATAGGATTAGACACACTGGCTCAGTGGAAAGCATCGCACGCCGCAGCCTTAGATGCCGCGGCCAAGCATCGCACGCCGCAGCCTTAGATGCCGCGGCCAAGCATCGCACGCCGCAGCCTTAGATGCCGCGGCCAAGCATCGCACGCCGCAGCCTTAGATGCCGCGGCCAAGCATCGCACGCCGCAGCCTTAGATGCCGCGGCCAAGCATCGCACGCCGCAGCCTTAGATGCCGCGGCCAAGCATCGCACGCCGCAGCCTTAGATGCCGCGGCCAAGCATCGCACGCCGCAGCCTTAGATGCCGCGGCCAAGCATCGCACGCCGCAGCCTTAGATGCCGCGGCCAAGCATCGCACGCCGCAGCCTTAGATGCCGCGGCCAAGCATCGCACGCCGCAGCCTTAGATGCCGCGGCCAAGCATCGCACGCCGCAGCCTTAGATGCCGCGGCCAAGCATCGCACGCCGCAGCCTTAGATGCCGCGGCCAAGCATCGCACGCCGCAGCCTTAGATGCCGCGGCCAAGCATCGCACGCCGCAGCCTTAGATGCCGCGGCCAAGCATCGCACGCCGCAGCCTTAGATGCCGCGGCCAAGCATCGCACGCCGCAGCCTTAGATGCCGCGGCCAAGCATCGCACGCCGCAGCCTTAGATGCCGCGGCCAAGCATCGCACGCCGCAGCCTTAGATGCCGCGGCCAAGCATCGCACGCCGCAGCCTTAGATGCCGCGGCCAAGCATCGCACGCCGCAGCCTTAGATGCCGTGGCCAAGCATCGCACGCCGCAGCCTTAGATGCCGCGGCCAAGCATCGCACGCCGCAGCCTTAGATGCAGCGGCCAAGCATCGCACGCCGCAGCCTTAGATGCAGCGGCCAAGCATCACCCGCCGCAGCCTTAGATACAGCGGCCAAGCATCACCCGCCGCAGCCTTAGATACAGCGGCCAAGCATCACCCGCCGCAGCCTTAGATACAGCGGCCAAGCATCACCCGCCGCAGCCTTAGATACAGCGGCCAAGCATCACCCGCCGCAGCCTTAGATACAGCGGCCAAGCATCACCCGCCGCAGCCTTAGATACCGCGGCCAAGCATCACCCGCCGCAGCCTTAGATACCGCGGCCAAGCATCACCCGCCGCAGCCTTAGATACCGCGGCCAAGCATCACCCGCCGCAGCCTTAGATACCGCGGCCAAGCATCACCCGCCGCAGCCTTAGATACCGCGGCCAAGCATCACACACTGCAGCCTTAGACACAGCGGCCAAGCATCACACACGGTAGGATTAGATTCTGCAGTTTGCGCTACACATCTACTCCTGCGGGGCGCCACGCTTCAGTTCTTCAGAATGTATCTAACACCACTATGTGTGATACACATGTAGAGATGTAAAGTATCTAATCCTACTATGTGTGACAGTGTAGATTAGCTGCAGCAGCTCAGTGGAAAGCATCACACATAATAGTACTAGATACGTTCTGATGAAGCATCACACATGGCGGCCTGAGGCCGGCTCACCATCGTGTGGTAGGACCCTGCATGCGTAACAGCGGCGTACGGAAGGGATTTTTCTCTCGGACAGGCGAGATCTCATTTTACCTCAGCTGTGAGATAAATGAAAGCTGAGCTGTGATTGGTTACCGCCGGCAACAAATATTACAGGGGAAGTCGGTGCGTTTTCGATTTCTAATTCCGCCAGTAATGGTCGCCGGGTGCTGAAGAACGCTTCCTGCAAAACGTCTGACAGATTTGGCTTTTTGTATACAAGATGAGCGCTTTACAAAAACCCAACGCATTCGCACATTATGCGATCGGCACACAAATGCGACAGAGGATGCATTTTTACGTAAAACCAAAAAAAAAAAAAAAAAAACGCAGTCACATCCAAAACCGCAAGTTTAAAAGTGCGCTCATCGGTCCAAATTTGTCTGGGCTCACGCGATCGCAAGTTCACCGGGTGATACGCAGTAATTCGCAGGCAAGTAGATCGCCTTACACTGCTCCGCTCACATTTACACGTAAGCACTGCATAATACACGAGCGCAAAAAGGACGCAACACGTTTTATTTTGCCGCGTATTACAACCCCCACGAGTGAGCCCGTCCTTTCTCGCATCAATATCGCATTCGCCTGCGTGAATCCCGCCTTGGACACAGATGCTTGCCGGACAACGTAACGCGTGACCGGATTAGATACAGTGTAGTATCACACATGCTGAGCTGCGTATCGAAGGGCTCCCTCACACGAACGCGTAGTGACGGCGTATCACACGCAAGGGTTTTGCGCACGTAATACGCTATGCCAGTCTCCCATAGGCTCCCATGTTACATGAAATCCGCGCACAATAAAGATCGCAGCGCGTTCTCTCTTGGCACGTATTACATGCGCATACACCCAAAGATAACACGTGCGTCCTGCGCAACTGTCTCATGCGGGCGATAGGCACACATTACGCTCATTTGAAGCCGCCCTATCACGTGATACTTTACGCAGAGTCGCAGTATCTAATCCTACCATGTGGGATACCGCGTATCTAATCCTCCGTCACTGTTTGAGGAACCGATCTCGTTTTCAAGAAGATGTAACCGAAGGCGACACAATAATTCAGTCGCTGCCCTAGAATTACATTCCGTAGATTTGGCGATTTCATGGGAGCCGTGCTCCGCCCCTTCGACACGGAGGCGACGAAGGACATGTGTCTACAGGAGTCATTAAGATTCCTACAGCAGCCATTATTCCTCTCCCATCACCTCTAGGGATGAACGTGAAAGCGAACCCTACCTGCCCGCCGCCCCTCCCGCTCGCTCAGGCCTCCCGCTTCCTCAGCACTTTCATCGGTGACAATGCACAAGTGTTTGATCAGGTTTGTTTGCTCAGTCCGGGCCACAATGGATCTGGAGCGGCTTCAAGGGACGGCGTCACACCCTCAGGCCCGCAAACACCGGGGAGGCGAGGAGACGCTCCCTGGTTACGCCTTTTTCTGGGAAAGCTGGGTGACGATCAATATGGCCACCATTACAACAACAGGCCGATCTACGTATACAGCTATATAGGAGCGGGCGTCTACGGGAAGCACTTCGCAGATTCTCAATTCTGGTGACCGGGAAAGCTGCGTGGTCCAAGGGTCTTACATCTGCTCTGGATGCCTCCCTTGTGGCAGGATTATAAATCCATGGCCGCTTTCTTCCAAAAACAGCGCCACATTTGTCCACAAGCTGTGGCTGCTAAATAAATGGGCACGAGCAGCAATACCACAAACAACCTGTGGATGGGTGTGGCGCCATTTTGGAAGAATGCTGCCATGTTTTTCTAGCCTAGACAACCCCATTTACTGGGAGACTGGATGACAACCCATGCTGTAAAGGCCACCATATTGGTTACCACCCAGCTGTCCCAAGAACAGATACAAGTAAACACAGCCACAGATAAAACTAGAGAGGCCACTAATCATGGGTGTACCCCTTTAACACCACAGGACGTAAACTTACACCCTAGCTGGGTAGTAGTTCCTTCCCCAGGATGCAAGTTTATGTCTTATGGATGGTGCAAACTCAGAAGCCAAGTCCGTGCCATCCGCAGCGGAAGACTTGACATACAGATGGCCTCCCGCTGAAACACTGATCGCCAATGTTAACCCCTTATATGATACAACCAATGTTGGGAGTGCTCCCTCTGCAATGGTATTGGCTCTCTGCAATGTAATTGTATCCAGGTGTGACATGACCTATAATCACTTTGCATTGCTGTACAGAAGTATTGCAGT
The DNA here is from genome assembly GCF_035609145.1 of Eleutherodactylus coqui. NCBI lineage: Eukaryota > Metazoa > Chordata > Amphibia > Anura > Eleutherodactylidae > Eleutherodactylus > Eleutherodactylus coqui. The sequence continues at coordinate 227,609,306 of NC_089842.1, forward strand.
GTATTATCAGTGCAATCATTACATCGCAGGTTCAAGTCTCCTACATTGACTTGGAAAAAAAATAATTAAAAAAAAAAAATAAAAATAAAAAACACATACACGTTACGTCTAACGACCCGTAGAAAAAATTAAACATCATTTCGCGGGATGTAGGTGCAGCATCCTGTAGGGTGACCCTGGATGCAGGGCATATGTTGAGGAGCTGGGAGGCTAAGGTGGACGCTTGTCACAGTGGCACTAAGGCGTGATTCCGCCGGTGGTAAATCAACGGCGAATCACATCGTCTGCAGTTTTTCATAGCGTTACTATGGAAAGCGCCGGCCCGCTGTCCACAAGCGGAGAATTGCCGCGATTCTCCGCGGTCAGCCTATCTGTCACATAGGTTGACAGCGGAGATCCGTCTGCCGACTCCTGCTCCGGGGCGGTGGCTCACGTGGAAGAGATCCGCCGCGGGATACCGCAACACCCGTGGACAGGAGCCTTACCAAGCTCCCTCCCGGAGGGACACACGACGCCTCGGCCAGAGCAGCATTGGGCCTCTTCCGGACACCCCTGGGAGAGGGATGGCCAATAAACATGCAAACAGGCGGTGAGGTTGTCACGGGTGACATCACCGTTCCGTTACCCACTAGAATGGCCCTCGGTAGTAAATAAATGAGCCGCAGACTTCTGTAAAAACCTCAGGTCCCTGGGAAGGGCCGGGGCCTGGCAAAACTTTGTGCCTTGTACAAAGTTCATGTAATTATACAAGATGGCCGCGCAGACAAAACGGTAGACTTAGGGCTCCTGTCCACGGGCGTAGCGATATCCCGCGGCAGGCCGCCGCAGCAGCAGGTGCCGGCTCTCAGTGGTGAGCCTTTCTGACAGATAGGCTAAGCGCAGAAAATCGTGGCGATTCGCAGCATGCTGCGATTTAAATCCTGCGAGCGGAGAAGCGCTATGATTCTCCGCTCGTGGACAACGGGGCTGCGCTTTCCATAGTAAGTCTAGGGAAAGTGTTCGCTGCGTTCCCCGCGGCCGGATTATCGGCCAATACGGAAGAAGATGCGTGATACCCTGCGTAATTCCGCTGGGAAGAGAATACGCCTGAAACTATTTCATTCGGTGTGTCGTCTTTGCCGCGTGCAAATGATCACTAAGGGGTTAAAAGAGAACATGCCGTTAAATAAAAAAAAAAAAAAAAAACACTTGCAGTTACAAGTTTTATCCGTGGATCATCCAGTAGTCGGGCCCGCCACGGTGCAGCTGAGGCCTGGCCATTGGATTCTCGCTGCGTTGCAGAACGTAAACGCTCGCCCCACCCCGTCCGTCGGGTAAAGACGAGGCGATTCAGACTTTCAAATCTGCATTCGGCAAACCGCTGGGATGATGAAAGCAGAGAGTCAGCGCGGCCCCTCCATCAGGACCGCCACAGCACGACTCACGCTGCCAGCAGTGTAACCCTTTCATCTCCGCAGCCATCACGTTGCGCTTCGTAGTCCGCCGCTTCTCATGTAGCTGGCTTGCTTCTCCCAGGCTGATGAGAGTCAAATCCACGTAGCTGTGCAGCGATACACCCCGCGATACGCGTATAACCAGGCAGTAGCGCCATTCAGGAGGCTGGGAAAGATGGGCGATTACGCTTTTTTCTAATTTCACGCAATCCCCACACGTGAAGGGATTTTCTCCTCCACAGCGCACATCTTGTCCTCCAGCAGCGAGCAGGCCGAGCGTGTACACAGCGCTGCATTCATCGCACTCGGGTCTCCTGCGGGGACATTCGATTTGTTGCCATGCGCCCCTCGCTGTCACACTCGGACAACACAAGAAGTTGTTTCAGTCAGCAGAGGTCTGAAAAGCGGCGCCCGGCGGGAGAAAACGGCGCTCTTCTGAGGGGATTCTCTAATCGGCCACTCAAGTATATACAAAATAAAAGGGGCACAAAAGCGACATTGTGCAGAGGGGAAACAACAGCTGCGCCCACCCACCGCGCCCCCTCATCATGAAGTACCGCCATTATTAGATACACCACCGTGTGTAACGGAAGAGGACTCTGCTCCAGGAAGTATCACACACCATGGGCTTGGATACACCAGACTGTATCACATACCGCACCTCAGCTGTGGGAAGATGAGATACAGTGGTCGAGCAGACAGCATCACACAGGATAGGATTAGATACACAGCTCAGCAGACAGTATCACACAGGATAGGATTAGATACACGGCTCAGCAGACAGTATCACACAGGATAGGATTAGATACACGGCTCAGCAGACAGTATCACACAGGATAGGATTAGATACACAGCTCAGCAGACAGTATCACACAGGGCGGGATTAGATACACAGTTCAGCAGACAGTATCACACAGGATAGGATTAGATACACAGCTCAGCAGACAGTATCACACAGGATAGGATTAGATACACGGCTCAGCAGACAGTATCACACAGGATAGGATTAGATACACGGCTCAGCAGACAGTATCACACAGGATAGGATTAGATACACAGCTCAGCAGACAGTATCACACAGGGCGGGATTAGATACACAGTTCAGCAGACAGTATCACACAGGATAGGATTAGATACACAGCTCAGCAGAAAGTATCACGCAGGGCGGGATTAGATACACGGCTCAGCAGACAGTATCACACAGGATAGCATTAGATACACAGCTCAGAAGACAGTATCACGCAGGGCGGGATTAGATACACGGCTCAGCAGACAGTATCACGCAGGGCGGGATTAGATACACGGCTCAGCAGACAGTATCACGCAGGGCGGGATTAGATACACGGCTCAGCAGACAGTATCACGCAGGGCGGGATTAGATACACGGCTCAGCAGACAGTATCACGCAGGGCGGGATTAGATACACGGCTCAGCAGACAGTATCACGCAGGGCGGGATTAGATACACGGCTCAGCAGACAGTATCACGCAGGGCGGGATTAGATACACGGCTCAGCAGACAGTATCACGCAGGGCGGGATTAGATACACGGCTCAGCAGACAGTATCACGCAGGGCGGGATTAGATACACGGCTCAGCAGACAGTATCACGCAGGGCGGGATTAGATACACGGCTCAGCAGACAGTATCACGCAGGGCGGGATTAGATACACGGCTCAGCAGACAGTATCACGCAGGGCGGGATTAGATACACGGCTCAGCAGACAGTATCACGCAGGGCGGGATTAGATACACGGCTCAGCAGACAGTATCACGCAGGGCGGGATTAGATACACGGCTCAGCAGACAGTATCACGCAGGGCGGGATTAGATACACGGCTCAGCAGACAGTATCACGCAGGGCGGGATTAGATACACGGCTCAGCAGACAGTATCACGCAGGGCGGGATTAGATACACGGCTCAGCAGACAGTATCACGCAGGGCGGGATTAGATACACGGCTCAGCAGACAGTATCACGCAGGGCGGGATTAGATACACGGCTCAGCAGACAGTATCACGCAGGGCGGGATTAGATACACGGCTCAGCAGACAGTATCACGCAGGGCGGGATTAGATACACGGCTCAGCAGACAGTATCACGCAGGGCGGGATTAGATACACGGCTCAGCAGACAGTATCACGCAGGGCGGGATTAGATACACGGCTCAGCAGACAGTATCACGCAGGGCGGGATTAGATACACGGCTCAGCAGACAGTATCACGCAGGGCGGGATTAGATACACGGCTCAGCAGACAGTATCACGCAGGGCGGGATTAGATACACGGCTCAGCAGATAGTATCACGCAGGGCGGGATTAGATACACGGCTCAGCAGACAGTATTACACAGGATAGGATTAGATACACGGCTCAGCAGACAGTATTACACAGGATAGGATTAGATACACAGCTCAGCAGACAGTATCATACAGGATAGGATTAGATACACGGCTCAGCAGACAGTATCACACAGGATAGGATTAGATACACGGCTCAGCAGACAGTATTACACAGGATAGGATTAGATACACGGCTCAGCAGACAGTATTACACAGGATAGGATTAGATACACAGCTCAGCAGACAGTATTACACAGGATAGGATTAGATACACCCCATCAGTCAGGTCTTGTCCTCATGTTATCGGGTAACGGAAAGTCATGTTTAACAGATAAAAAAAAATAGGGAATTCCATAGGGAATCATCCGCGGTCCATTAAATTGATTTTTGCACCCGCGGATGGCATTTTAAAAGAATTGCGTTTTTCACGCGCGGGAGAAAAAACACGGCAGGCTCCATTCTGCCGCGGATTCCGCGCGGATCGGCAACATTGCTATCACATTGATAGCAATGCGGTAGATTCTGCGCGGATTGTACTTTTCAAGTGGACATGAGGCCTTAGCCTCATGTCCCTGGGGAAAATCAGGCCCGCCGCGGATTTCCGTTGCGGATGAACTGTAATTGTCTTTTTTTTCATGCGGGAGATCAATTGAGCTATGTGCTCTTTGAACTCCCCCACGCGTGATCCGCACTAAGATGGAGCATGTCGCCTAGGCCTCATGACCACGGGGAAATTATATTTAGCAAATCTGCGCATAAAGAAAAACCCGCAAACCCGCATCCCATAGGAAAGCATTGACCACCCGCGGTTAAATAAATAGCTGCGGATGGTATTTTAAGTGATTTGCAGATTTCACGAGCATAAAAAAAACCCGCTAAATGCTCCATTTTAGTGCGGATCAGGGGTGAGGGGGTTCAAAGAGCACATATCTCAATTGATCTCCCATATGAAGAAAAAAACCACACACGCACACACACACGCACACGCGCACACGCACACACAATATAATTGCATCCACAGCAGAAATCCGCACGGGCCTGATTTCCCCCGTGGACATGAGGGGTCCACTAGCTAAATCGATTTACCAAATCCGCGCAGGTGTCCCGCACACGTGATCCGCGCCCATAGGGACGCATTGGACACCCGCAGGTAAGTAAATACCTGCGGATGTCCTTTTTTCCTGCCACGCGGATTGCACGTGCGGGAAATCACCGGCAGCATGCTCCATTTTCGGCGGGCTTCCCAGCGCATGCTTGCGGACAGAAAGAAGATCCGGTCGCGACAGACAGGAACCCGCAGCGTCCGGACAGGTAAGTAAAATCAATTTTCAGGCCTCACGTTCGTGGGAAAGGAGGGACCCGCTGCGGGATTCTGCATGGAGAAGCCACACGGGCCCGAATTTCCCAGTGGACATGAGGCCTAAGGCTTTTATGTAGACTGGGTGGCTTTGACAAGTGCAGGAGCGTTGCATAGGGAGCAGTGGGTGGGTGGATAATATATCTCTGACACACACGCGGTACTAGACGATGAGACCGCCGTACGCCAGAAGGCGGGCGCTTAAAAGTCTGTGAGAAAAGGCATTTATTAAACAGTGGAATTTAGTAAGTATCCCCTACAGCGAAGAACAGATAAACCGCAGCTCTGTACATGCACGTCCCACACCGTACCGTCAGTGAGCGCGCAAGAAAACTGCCAGTACTCTGCTGCCATGCAGTGCCGACACCATGTGGGTACATATGTAGGACATTGTGTTGGCACTCTATGGCGATATGTTGGTACATAATACCGCACATATGTACCCACGTAACGCCATACAGTGCCGACATAATACCCTACATAATGCACCCACATACCGCCATACAATACCAACATAGCAAAAGTAAATACTGTATATACACAATACCAACATACCGCCATAATACATACAATAACCACATACCGCCATACAGTGAACATGATTATACATCATTTCTGTATAATTCCGTACAGCACCGCGTCAGACCGCCATAAATTCTTCCACGTGCCGACGTTTCCCAGAGCTCCATCAATATTTCATCAGGACTTGCACCTCGTCAAGTAGCAGGTAACGTGTCACACCAGCACTAATGGGTTTCACACTAACGCCGCGCCATCATTATACAAGGAGGGGGGGGGGGGGTGAGGGGTGGCAGACCGCGATGCTAGTTTTCTTCTGACGGCGTCAAATTAGGGTGTGATTCGCCTTCCCGGTTTTTATTTCTTAATTAAGACTCTTGAGATATAAAATATAAAGAAAAAAAAAAATGCTAATTACTCCAAACACGCCTGAAGTCTGGCGAGGAGGGAACCGTGCGCCACCGCGATGACTCATGGTATACGCTGTGTAGGCGATCGGGTGATCTCTAATATTTATATATACCAGCCTGTATCTGAAGCAGTCGGTAAATAAAAAACAGCAGTCTGGGAATGGTGTTGACAGCTGGCGGTTTTTTTTTCCTTAAAGGGAAAGTACACTTGAAAAAAAAAAATTCCATGTTGCAAAACTGCATGCTGGGAGGTGTAGTACTGCCACAGTACACAATAGACCTTTACTATGCAGATGCGTTGGTAACATGGTCATCTATGATGCCACCAATCTGCATATGAAAGGTAAGCACATCTGTACTAACAGAGCCATGAATGAATCATTGGGCCAACAGCCCCCTCGGTGAGACATAGCCCAGGCCGCATATAAGGAATCGGGGTCAATGATTAACACCGTCTTTTGTCTGTGGATCACTCCTTAAGAATGAAGGAAGGCTGCTACCTCCAGGGCAGATATCCCTTATTAATTAACCAGGTACCTATAGGGAGATACAGTCTGTTTCACGGTCCCCGGTGGGGGCAGAGGTGAAAATAAACGCAGTCTCTTGACAGTCCTCAGAAAAGAAATCTTAAGATCTCCTCAAGGACAGCAGGCCTCCTTCCCACGAGCGTGACGGGCTCCGCAGCGTAATATTCCGCTGTGAAGCCCGTCACGGCGCCCCCCAGAGCCCCTATACTTACCTGCGGGAGATAGCGTGAAATCGCTTCCCCGCCCACCACCGCCGCGTCACCGCTCGTCACCGCCCACCGCTCTCGCGTCACCAGCCGTGTCACGTGACGCGGCCGGACCGCGTCATTTGGCGTCATATGACGCTCGGCGGTGGGCGGGAAAGCGTTTTTTCACGCTATCTCCCGCTGGTTACAGCGGGAGATAGCGTGAATGGACGGCTTCCATTGACTGCAATGGAAGCCGTCAGTGCGTACAGCCCGTCCTCACCCGCAGAAAATAGAGCATGCTGCGGGTGAGGACGGGAGAAATCGCGGTGCGTAATTCCGCGGTGGAATTACGCATCGTGAGCATGGAGCTATTAGGTTCAATAGAACCTAATAGCTGCGTGCAACGCAGCGGATTTTCGCCGCGAATTACGCGGCGGAAATCCGTTCGTGGGAAGGAAAGGTTGTGCCTGATGCAGCAAGGTCAACAAGTAATGAGCACCACTGCCCACCATAATCTATTGCCCGCACATGGCCCAATCCACTAAGAAATCAGGACTGGCAGGCTAATAAAATTGCAGGTTCTCCTTTAAGATATTGCTCATGGGCGTAGCTCCAAAGGTTTGGTCCCACCCCTGAGTTTTTCATGCTATTACTGTAATGACCCCGCCCCCTCCCCCCCTCCCAAAAAAAAGACCAAAATAAGCCACAAACAAACACACACGATTGAGATAGAGATATATATATTGCTGCCAACAGGTATTCTGCCTGTCCAGAAGTGGGAAAAAATTTTTTGTTAGCAGTGAACCCACAAAAACAGCTTAGAGAATATATACGGTACCAGGAGCAAGCTTACAACATGAATATAGCACCACAAATAACCTCAGTACATAGATACGATACCAGAACCAAGCTTGTGACACAAGTACAGCAGCAGAACCAAGCGATTGTGTTGCAGGGTGCTGTGGGCCGACAGCACCGCCTCTGAACACCAGAGTGGAGGACGACGATTCATGTAGTTGCACAAGACACTGCTGGAGGAAGATCATCTGGCCCAGCCAACTAAAGGGTGCCGATGTCCCCAAGTCTATATCAGCTTGCTGCCCCCCCTGGAAGCTGGTGGTCCCTGTGGGACCGCACCTAGCCAAGGCCAGCTGTGGTCATCCTACACTGAGCTAAGTATCATTGGAAGCCTGGTCATCCCAATGCTCTTTTTGTGCCAATATTTAACACTGTTACAACCCCCATCAGAGGGGACTATTACTCAGCTTTTCTTCAATAGTTAAGGGATGTGGTAGCTGGATCTAGAGTTACACACCAGGGGCAGAGGAGTCCAAAAAAAACACCGCCTCCGTTGCCCCAATCACAGCACAGCTTTCAGAATACAAAATGAAAGCAGCTCTGTGATTGGTTGTTTGGAGCAATTTAAACAAGTTTTCTTTTAGACTTTTTCATAAAGAGCTTGGGTGACAACCACTATGGTGTCATCATGACAGCTGTGCAGGTTGTCACCCAGCTTTCTCAGGATCAGATATAACGAAGAAACAGATTTTTTTTTTAAAGTCATAGAAACACTTTTTATTCTAAAAGGTGAAAAATATATAAAATAAATCAGAATAAAAATTTTTTGGGGGGTTGTATACTATTGATGGTCTATACTCAGGATAGGTCATCAATAGTAGATTGGCAGTGTTGTTTTCCCCTGGACCACTGCCTATCAGCTGTTTACTGGGCTGGTGCACTCATGTACTGAAAAAAAAATTCTGCAGGAAGCAGACAGCTCCATTCTTACTGCTGTGGCCAGGCTTAGTATTACAGGCTAAGTTCACATTGAAATAAATTGGGACTTTGCCTACAATATCAAGCCTGGCCACTGCAGTAAGAATGGAGCTGTCCGCTTCCTGCAAAAAAAGAAAAAAAAAAAAAAAAAAAAGATCCGAACACAAACACGCCGGCCTGGCAAACAGCTCATCTGTGGAGGTTCTAGTCAATGGATCCCACGAATCTACTATTGAGGCCCTATTCTGAGGGCAGACCAGCAATAGTTTAGAACCGGAAAACCCCTTTAAGGTCACCAAGAAAGTTTATGAACCCGTCTCAAGTCATAAGCTACGATACATGTAAAGGATGTTTATAGTCTGGGATAAAGGCTGCATAATAATGACAGGATATTGGGTATCAATTCCATCCTCACCTACATAAAAGCGGAAACTGGATACTCTAACCCAAACAGCTTACAATCTATGCTCGTTCTCGTGTTACACGCCGCTTCCCTATTGACTTTTCATCAAGATTACCCTTCAACATCCTCTGCCCCACTGCAGGACAGACATGTATGAACAAGGGGAAGAAATATATAGAACACTGAATGACCCCTTTATTAGAGCCCCCAGCCTTTTCATGATTGGGCTTCCCTGTATGGACATTCTCCCCGTGACCCCGGAGTGCGGCATAAAATCATGCAACAAGTTTTCCGTGGATCAGTTTGTGCGAATCCACATTAGATGGGAAAATTCAGCGATCTGAGCGACTTCCAACGAGGCTGGGTCATCGGGGCTAGACTAGCCAGGTCTCACTGCCAATCGCAAAGGGCCTTCTCTCGAGTAACAGTGTGGAGAGTATACAGAGAAAGGCGTGATTGAGCAAAACTTCCAGTGAAAGGGGATCCTGTGGATGGAAACAACTCATCTCTGAAAAGGGGTCAGAGGAGGATGTCAGGAATCATTCTACCAACAGGTGCTACACAGTCAAGAACGGCCGAATACAACGCTGGAGCGTCCAAAAACAACATCGCGCCGTTTCTTCACACGGATGGGCTATGACAGCAGACAACTAGTTCCAGCGCCATTGTGCCTGAGAGAAACAGAAAGACAAGACTCCAGCGGGCAAGAGAGAGCAAAACTTGTATCACTCAACAGCGGAGAAACATCTCCTGGTCAGATGGATCCAGATTTCTGTTGCCCCGTGCTGATGGGAAGTCAGAATTTGATGCAAGCAGCATGAGTCGCTGACCCCTTCCTGTCAGCTGGTCAGAACATGTCAGACCGCCATCTAATCTGCAGCAACTACAAGAAGCTTCCTGTCCACAGGGGCCGATATTCCTGCAGAACGATTTCATCACCTTTATGTCTCAATGATATTAAGGCCCATCTCGGCAGAAGCTCAGTGAACACAGCAGGCTAAAAAAATAAACAACTTTTAGGGTGTATTCACACAAACGATTTTTCTGTCCAGGTTTTAGACTGAAAGAAAAATATTGGACTGACCCAAAAAAAAAAAAAAAAAAAAAAAAAAAAAAAAAAAAAAAGCACCCCAGAAATAATGCATATTTTATTCACACATGTGATTTTTAAATCGTACAGTCCGTGGAGAAAAAGGATAATAAATTTGCAGCATGTTCTATCTTGTTGCACTTTTTGGATGACAATCGCCCATTCAAACCTATAGGTGCAGTTTGTAAAAGCTTTAATGATAAAGTACGTTTAAAAAAAAACAAAAAAAAATGCATAATGTATGAAAAGGAGCAGGAAAAAATTTTTTTTAACAAATCGGTCCCAATTTTTCAGGACTTGAGGTGGTCCAGGGTTGGAAGCCATGTGAATATGGCAAAAGCTACTTTAAAAGTTCAGAAAGGGGAATCCTCTCCATGTCACAGTCAGGGTTCCCCTGGTCTCCACTACCCTGTTTCCCTGAAAATAAGACACACCCTGAAAATAAGACATAGTAGGATTTTCCAGAATTTTTGAGGATGCAAAATGATTTTTCAGGCTTTTTGAGGGTGCTTGAAATATAAGCCCTACTCCAAAATTAAGCCCTGCTAACAGTTAATTAAAAAAGTCGATTTAAATAGTGTCCAGGCAGCTATACATGTAAAAAAGTAAAATTTTTGAACAAAAATTAATATAAGACACTGTCTTATTTTCGGGGAAACACGGTACTATTCATGGGTGGGGGAGGGGGGTTGTTAAAGACGACGGCTTGTCGATTACTATACTGTAGCTTCCAGCCCCCTCGAAAGTCAAACTTAGATAGTTGAACTATCAAATCCATTGGAGTTGTAGAAGATATTAGGACTCTCCCGATGCAGTTTGCTGGGAGTCAATTTGTATTTTTACACTTTAGTTCCACATTCCATCACCAGGATGTCAAGTGACTGGGAGGGGCGCAGTTATTGGGTACATAGTGCCAAGCATTCCTTAGCCCAGGCGACAGTTTCAGTTATCCCAAGGCAGGAGTGTCCGTTATTGATATTTGGTGACTCCTCCCGACTACCAGCTGAGGGCAAACGTTTAGGAATCCTGTAGTAGAACTAGGTCAACTGAAACTTTTCTGAAAGTCATCTTGGTCACATTGAGTAGCACCGATATGGACAAGATTGCTTCTCAACTTCAAAAGCCATGGGTTAGCGCGAATGTGAAGAAGTCTTGTAGGCTCAGCCTTAAGCTGCCATAGATAAATCTAGGTACTCAGAGGCTACTGGCAGTGGCATAGCTATAGGAGGGTGGTTGCAATTGCAACTGGGCCACACAAGCCAGGGGGGTCCACAAGCCCTCTTGCCACTGTAACACCGAGGACTATCCAAAGGTCAATTTTTGCACCCAAGCCCATGAGCCTTTAGCTACGCCCCTGGCTACTGGTCATTTGGCGGACACCTCCAATAACATACTAGATTACCCATTGTAATCACCAACCAATAATCCTTCACTCTTGACCAGCGATACCAACAGCATTCGACAGCCACCAGTCCGATTGGACCCATAAAGACTGTCTAGCAAAGTAGATCTTGGTTTGTATTGTGGTTTCCAGCAACTTGCACTCAGTCCATCGCTGGGTCTGCAAGAGATAAGTTCTCGCAGGTACCTACCTGCACAACAAACGGCCGAATAAAGCATATATCTTACACAGATGTAGACGTATCTGCTCAGGACAAACCCCAAGAAGACTCAACCATTGATCGGCCATCCTCCACCATAACGAGGACCCTACCAACTGAAGACTAGAAGATGGTGCCCTTTGATGCAAATCCCTACGATCTACAGTCGTAGAGTTGATCAGTAACGACCAAGCAACACTTGGCGAATGTTTTTGCAGTGTAGATTATGGGTCTGCGCACCATCGGTGACGATGCAAGTCCAAAGAGGTTCTGCAGAACATGCAGTAGACATCACCTTAAGGTGCTATTACAGCCATTTATTGTTCCAACACTGAAGCATTGTCAGAGTTCACTCGTGCAGCCCGTTCATACAGGCAGATAAATCGTTCGCTCGCTGAATCATCCACATTCTCCGTACCAATGAATGAGAACGAATGAACGTATTTAAACTGCACGATTAGCGAACGAGCCAACCATGGTTTTTACGCTAATTTGGTCGCTTATCGTTCGATCATTGGCTGCGTTTTCACTGGATTATTGTTCATTTTCGCTTGTTTAAATGCCTTTTTTTCCCCCAAAACCATAATTGTTCCATGTAAAAGGGCCTTAAGGCTGAGCAGTAATTTTCTCTGTGACAAAGATGCTATATAATAATCGTGAGAGTCTTCGTTATCCAATTACTGAAGTCGTCGCCTCTGGAAGGGTCATGTAACTTTCCTTTCCTGGCTGAAGTAACCCTAAGAAATTAACCCTTTGGTGCAAGCTACTGCAGACAGACGAGTTCCTAGAACATGATCATTCTATCAAGGTCGCACACAAGAATAAGACCTCGTAGGAGCTTGATGACTATGTAATGATGATGCTCCAGTTTGGGGCTTTGCTCTACATGTCTCATGCTCTGCCAACCAGCAGTTTTTGAGAGTCTTGGGCTCCCATTGCCAATAACACGCTTGACGGACACCCAAGGTCACAAATCTAGTCGAGAGTCCCCCAAGCCAGAGGGCAACAAGAGATTCCAAGTTCCATCACAGGTCCCTCATGGCCAGCAGGTGGCTGCCAGTCAGTATAGGGCTTGACACCACCAGCCAACTATAGAGAGGCTCACAGTTTCAAAACTATAGGTCTCCCCAAAGGGATTTGGCAAATGACAGACCAAGTAGAACCGCATAATAATAGACTCAAACAATATGGTACCAATAACCATGAAAACGAGTGACTGCCAGAAAATGATAGTAGGGCCTCCATAGCTGACAGGTGACAGTCATCTGCTATTTGTATGGGGTGCTGCTTTAAAGCTTGTGATCTTGGATCTCCATTCATTAATAGTCACCTTCTGCTTACGGGGGTCAATTGCTGTGACTGTGGACCCCATAGACTGTCAGTTTTGAGGTTGAGATCAGGCAAAAAAAAAAAAAACACATAGGCCCCTCATAGCCAGAAGTCATTATGAGACCCCCATACCCGGGAGGAAGAGGTTACTTATGAATGCAAAGTTACAGGTCCACGCATGCAGTTTGCCACAGACAGTTAATAGGGAACCCTGATCAACCGTAGGACCCCCATAACTGGCAGAAGCATTATAGGACCTCCAGTAGTGAGGTGCCTATAGCCAGAACAGGCTATTATGGAGGAACCCATTAACCCATAAAGCCAAAAGTCAGATAGCTATAGCCAGAAAATAACAGGCAATCACAGCAAACCCCATAAACTCAGGAGTGGGTACCAGTAGCTAGAAGGACCAGGCAATCTTGGAGGAACCTATGATCCCAATAGTTAGGATACCCACAGCCAACAGTTGTAGAAGAACCTACATGCCAATAGTAAAGTACACAGCCAGAAAACAACAGGCAGTCAGAGAAACCAAGAAACCCAATAGCAGGGTAGCCTTAGTTACCAGACAGTTGGAACTGAACCCAATAGCAAGAGAGGGCCAGGTAGTCATGGAGGAACTTATAAACCCAACAGTAGGGGGTACCCATAGCCTGAAAGGAATGGACCTTCATTGAGGATCCCATAACCTCAACAGTGTGCTAGCTAGAAAAAAAAATCATGGCAGAACTTATAAACCCAATAGTAGGGTCCCCAAGGCCAGAAGGGATGGGTCAGTCATAGAGGAAATAAACCCAATAGTGGGGTAGCCATATCTAGAAGGGACCAGGCACTCATGGAGGAACATATAAAGACAGCAAGAGGGTACCCATAGCTAGAAGGGACGAGGTAGTCATGGAGGAATCCATTAATGAGGTAGCCACAGCCAGCAGGCAGGCCGAGTAACCCATTAACTCAGTAGCAATGTATCTATAGCTAAAAAGGGACCAGGCAATCATATCGGAAGCCATAAACCCAATAGTGGAACCCATAGCTGAAGAGACTAGGCAGTTATGGAGGAACCCATAATCCCAAGAGGGGTACCCGCAGCCAGAAAAAGATGAGGCAATCATGGTGAAACCTATAAACCCAGTAATGAGGTAACCATAGCCAGAAGGGACGAGGCAGTCATAGAGGAACCCCAAAACCCTATAGTGGTATACACATAACTGGAAGGCAGTCATAGAGAAACCCATGAACCTAATAGCGGGTTACCCAGAAAAATAAGGACCAGGTAGTCATGGAAAAATTCATGATCCCAATAGTGAATACCCACAGAGGAACCCACAATCCCAACAGCGGAGTAGCCATACCCAGAAACAAACAGGCAATCATGGAGGAACCCATAAACCCAACAGTGAAGTAGCCATAGTCAGCACAGTCATGCAGAAAGCCATGATCCCACCAGCAAAATATCTGTAGCTAAAAGGGTCCAGGCAGTTATGAACAACAATAGTGTAGTACCCATAGCCAGAAGTAACAGAGTAACCCCATAGTCCCAGCAGTAGGGTACCTACAGCCAGAATCATGGAGGGACCTAGAAACCTAATAGTAGGTAGCCATACCCAGCAGACAGTCACAGGGGAACCCATGAACCCAATAGCCAGGTATCTATAGCTAGAAGGGACAAGGAAGTCATAGAGGAACCTATCATCCCAAATAAGGTACAACCAGAAGGGATGAAGCAATGATTGAGGAACCCACAAACTCAATAGCGGGGCAACCATAGAGGAACCTACGATCCCAAACTCAACTATAGACCCCCATATCCAGGATCTCGCTGCCATAAACGATACCTTTTGTCTTCGCCTCCCAAATTAAATTACAGATTAAAGCAACAAAGACCGTAAAGAACGCGAGCACATGGTAATGTTGTGCCCCATTTTATCCGCAGGTCACCCGCCGCCTTCTCCGATCTCTACGAGACTGTATTAGTCCGTGTACCGGAATGTTAATTATTAACACGCTCCCTGATATCCCCGAACAGTAAAGGGCCATTCCCCAATACACAGCACTAATGAGGAATTAGCCCAACAAAAAGGGGTCACTCCCCCAGCAAACAAGTCACACCGGAGCGGCTAGCAACGGCACACAAAT
The DNA here is from genome assembly GCF_035609145.1 of Eleutherodactylus coqui. NCBI lineage: Eukaryota > Metazoa > Chordata > Amphibia > Anura > Eleutherodactylidae > Eleutherodactylus > Eleutherodactylus coqui. Next base: position 227,624,416 of record NC_089842.1, read on the forward strand.
ACAAGCCTAATCTGGGATTAGTGGGCAGCTCCCTCTCCAGATCCACCCCGACCAGCTGCATTCCCATCGAGCTGGGACTTTAGGAAAGTCCGAGGTTATCCTTGGGGCCTGCTGTAGGGCAACGGCCGTCGCTATAGCCCTATAATCCAATAGATGGGATTAGCCATCCCCCTTATGTCCAGATTATATTAACGAGATTGCGATGTGGATTAGCACATCTACAGAAGCTAAGAGGCTCACAGCGTGGAGATCCCACATCTCACCACCCCTAAATCCACCCCTCAAAACCAGGATCAGACAGATCTAATGGCAGCAGGGAGAGAGAGCAGAGAATGGCTCCCATCAGATCAGTTACAATGTATCAGCTCAGTGTTACAATGTATCCAGAACCAACCCCACCCCCCACCCTGCTCTCCAAGCGGCGCAGACCCCCCAACTAGTGCAAAAGAAAACACAATATCAGTGCAGATTTTCTGCAGCTTACCCCAAGCAGCTAGGAAAAGCCTCAGACATGTGCAATCCCCCAGCTTCAAGGATGACTTCTTGGGAAAGAAGGAGGGAGGAGGGGAAGGGAGGGAAGCAGGACTGTAAGAGGAGGAGGAGGGGAGGTGGTGGATTCTCCTTTTATATCAGGAAGCTTTTGTTGTCCAGGGTTGTGTTAGAAAATCCACATTCTGCTAATGGAGAGGGGGGGGGGGATAAAGAGGAAGGGGATAGATTCCAATCCTGGTGAGTGGATCCCGGCGGGTGATCAAGTGATCCCCCAGGATCTATGGATGTATGCTAGTTGGGTGTCTCTTCAGAATGCAGATTGTACACCTCTGGCTGCTCCAAGGACGGCCCTTTCCCTTCCTCCTCCTCCTCCTCCTCAGATCCTGCCCTCTCACCATTGTCTCAGATCCCAGTCCCCTTTCTCTTTCTAATCTCTCCCCTGCTTCCAGGAATTCTTCCTCTTGGCTTATTTTGGGACATTATCATGTTGTTTTGGTGTTTTTGATGTTTTTGCACCACCGCTCAGTGAGAAGACCAACAGGTCCCTTTGTTGGGGCTGATGGTGGTGGCCCTGGCACTGGGTGTAGAGTCACTGCCCTGGCACTGGGGGGAGCTCTGCAAAAGTGGGCATCTAGATTTCTGCATTTTCCTCCTTTAGGGTACGTCACACATAGCGGGAAAATCTGCAACAAAATCCGGGTTATTTCCGCTGATTCGCAGCAGACTTCTATTAAAAGGGGGTTTCGACGCAGTTTTGGGCACGGACGCACCATTGGGCGATGTTCGCATACTTGGAGTTTAAAAGTGTCAAAATCCATACTATGGCCGGCCTCACACAAGGGGGGCGGAGCCCACAATGGAATCCGCCCCTGACTGCTGCGGCGATCACACGAAAATGCTTACATCTGTATTACGGACGGTCAGGGCGGCTCGCCGGCAGACATGCGCCATACAGATTTTTTTCAAACTTTTTTTTCGCACTGCCGCTAGGCAATTGCGGAAGGGCTGCGGGTCAGATGGCTTTCATTGACTTCAATGGAAATCGTGACGATTTCCAATCGTGATCGGGTGACGATCGCGGATTTCGTAATTCCCATCTGGTCATGTGAGAGCGGCCTAAGGCCATGTCCACACGGCGGAATTCATCGTGAATTCTGCCTCTAAAATCCGCTAGTTATTTACCCCGATCCGCACACGGAATTTGCCCGGTCAATGGCGACTACAAAGACGGACGCCAAATGTGGAGATTTTCCACATCAAAATTCCTTACGTAAATTTTGCCCATTGACAATCAGGGCGAATATCGGACCCATGCAAGCCCTAAGGCTGGTTTTCCATGCAAGGATTTAGGAAAGCTGGGTGGAAAAGAAAAAGGCCAGTACAAAGACAATATGGATTTCAGATTTAATGTCTTGCATGTTGAATTGGCATTAGGAAAGTTGGGTGACAAACTCGTACTTGTAATGACAACAGATTTGATGGTTACCCAGCTTTCCTGAGATCAGACATAACTGAAAAAAATAGCGGAATGGAATTCAGAAAGGCCAGTACAAAGATCACAAACCAGTTATTGAGTATCACCTTGTCTCCTGAAGAGCCGTCATGACAGATCACCCAGCTTTCTTTGGATCCTGCACAGCAATGATATGCATTGAATCATCTCTCTGTATATAAAAGAGCTGCAGCTGGACAACACAGGGTTCAAATCCCAAGGAACCTGTAGTTGTCACCCAGCTTTCCCAGGAGCAGAAGAGGACGGGTGAGATTGGGGCTTAAATCCAAGGACTGACTAATATTTTGCTGCGAAGGGAACAATCATCTCCTGATGGTTTTCAGGGTCGCTGTCCCTTTAATTCTACTTCTGTATGTGGAGGGGTGGAGCTCTGCAGACCAGTAGAAGCCCCGCCCAGACCAGGAAAAGTTTGCTGCAAAGCATTATGGTCCTTGGTTTTAGCTGCATTAGGTCATAGTCGCACAGGTGACTTTTCAGGCCTGTCCGAAAAAATGGGACCAAATCCGTACAGAAATAAGCGCCGTGTTTAAAGGGTTAAATCCACGCAGGCGGCGGGCGGTCTGAGCAAAAAGGAAAATCGCACGATGTCCCATCTGGTTGAGATTTTTGGAATGAAATCATCCATTCAAGTCTATGTGGCGTTTTTAAAAAACGGATTGCACTCGTCTGATGCGATTATGATCCGTTTTTTAAATCCTGTAACCATGGTAACCGTTAAAAATAAATGACGAGAACCAGGAAGTGGCGAGCCTTCGCATTTATGCGTTTCTTTTTTTTTTTTTTTTGCGCATGTCATAATTTGATTCGAAACGGATGAGAAACGCCGGAAGAATGCAAAAATGTACAAAAATCGCGCGATAATTCCAAGTGGTTCGTCCGTTTTACACGGATCGTAATTACAAACGTCTGTGTGAATACACCCTCAAGCCACCACCCGCTAAACACAAGCGTATGCACATTAGCGCTGCGTTATTGAGCAATGTTTTTTGGCACGTGCGTCCGCGTATTTTACGGCGCTTTTTGCGCATGATCATTTGCGCGCGGCAAACAAAGACGCACGGATTGAAATGACTTAGAAGTCTTAATGAGTTCCGGCGCAATTCTGCCGTTTTTCACGCATTACATAGCACATTTTGCGCACATTTGCGAACCGCATTGCGTTCTACGGGGACATTGGGTTCGCAAATGCGCAGGAAAATAGAGCACGCTGCGATACTTTACAGTCCGTGTAAAAGAAGGCCTATCTGTATATCTGTATACCCCACTGACTATAAGGCTGGCGTCAAACTAGCGTATTTGCGGAGACTAAATTTGCGCACGGAGAATAGAACTCATTGATTTCAGTCGGTTCGTTCCCACGCGCTTTTTTCTGCGCATTTCGATCACGCAAAAACGCACAGCACGCTCTATTTTCCTATTTACACCATAGACGTCAACAAGGAGGCGCAAGAGCGCGCAAAATACGCTTGGAGATACGGGAAACGCTGCGTAAATGCGCATGAGCACATCTGGAACTCCTTAGACTAATTAGCCATGCGTTCCGTATTTTTTTGCTGTGCGCAAAATAGATATGCCTTGCACGCAGAAAAAGTACAGTAAAATGCGCGCTAAAAAGAATTTGCGCAATAATTTACACGCTCGTGTGAATGGGGCGCCGGGGGGCGGGGGGAGGCGTGGCGGAGCGGGGGGTAGCAGCGGGGAACAGGGGGGAGCCCTCTCTCTCTCCCTCCCCCCCCCACTCCCCGCTTCAACCCCCCACTCACCCACGGCGCCCCCCGAATCTTTTCGCCCGAGTACGGAAGTACTCGAAAATCGCGGTGCTCGGGCGAAAAAGGGGCGTGGCCGAGTAGGTTCGCTCATCTCTAGTCCTAATGCCCCTGTTGCCGGGACAAACTGTCGGGCATTCGTGCCTCACAGGTCATCCAATGTAAGGACTCCCTCAGGATGCGTTCACACGGCCAAGTTTGTCGCGTGAGTTTTGTGCGACGTGAGACACAAAACTCGCACGGATAAAGCGCCATTGTTTTCAGTGGGTCTGTTTACGTGAGCGATTTTTCTCCCGCAGCGATGCTACAAGATAGAAGAATCGCGGCGTGTTCTATTTTTTGGGCGTGTCCGAAGAAAGCTCGCCCATGGTTTGCAATGGGTGAAAAAACATTGCATCGCGAGTGCGATTTTTATTTTTCGTATTCGTGAAAAATACGTATACGAATGGCATGTCCGTGATGACTTGTGATTTTCGTGATGCGCGTGAAATTTACATCTGATCGCAATTCTACAGAATCGCGATTCCAAATCGCCTAGCATCGGCGTGAAAAGTTTTTGCGCAAACGCAATGCATGCCCAACATACGCTTTACGAATGATTTTTAAATCAATGGGTTCTATTCACTGTGTATTGCGTGCGCAAAACTCTCCACAAATACGTCAGTGTGAAAGTGGCGTAGGCGGCAGTCACACAGGGAAAAACTGCGTGAAAAGCGCGCCAAATTTTGCAAACGCAGTTTTCAGTGCGGTTTTTACCACATCCAAACTGCCTGTGTGAGTGCGCCGGAGTGGTTGTTTGGCGCGCTGTGGGCGCTGCGAGGACTTGGTTGCAGGATATTACACTGATTCGCGTGTTTCTATCAGCGGCCGCCTTGTAGTTTCACATTCCAGCGCGCTGTACAAATTATCGTCTCCGGCGCTGCGCACATTTGTCTGCTGCTCAGCAGGATCACTGACAGACGGGCGGCTGATTATAGCAAACACTGAATATATTACCGCCACGCTGCAGCTACTCATAACTGATGCCAGGGCTGCGGGCGCCAGGCTGGAGTGCCCTGCTCTTATGTAACACCCCTTCTATTATCTGTGGTATCTAATCTTATCATATGTGATACTGCTTGCTATAATGTTGTATCTAAGCCCAGAATGTGGGATACTGTCGGCTGTGACCGTGTATCTCTTCTTGTCATGTGAGGATGGATATAAGTCTGTCATCCTGGACGGTCTGCTGATCCCATGTCTCTAAGCTTTACACGTGTGATACTGATTGCTGAATCCATGTATCTAATTCCGTCATGTGTGATACTATATGCTGACAGGGTGTATCATAGCATATTATGTGTAAGAGATATCGTCTGCAGATCTGCTACAAGTATCTAACCCCTTTTTATGTGTGCAACTGCCGGAGAAGTTGTAAATCTAATCCTATCCTGTGTGATACTGTCTGCTGAGCCGTGTATCTAATCCTATCCTGTGTGATACTGTTTACTGAGCTGTGTATCTAATCCTATCCTGTGTGATACTGTCTGCTGAGCCGTGTATCTCATCCTATCCTGTGTGATACTGTTTACTGAGCTGTGTATCTAATCCTATCCTGTGTGATACTGTTTACTGAGCTGTGTATCTAATCCTATCCTGTGTGATACTGCCTGCTGAGCCGTGTATCTAATCCTATCCTGTGTGATACTGTTTACTGAGCTGTGTATCTAATCCTATCCTGTGTGATACTGCCTGCTGAGCTGTGTATCTAATCCTCTCCTGTGTGATACTGTCTGCTGAGCCGTGTATCTAATCCTATCCTGTGTGATACTGTCTGCACAGCTGTGTATCTAATCCTACCCCATGTGATACTGTCTGCTGAGCTGTGTATCTAATCCTATCCTGTGTGATACTGTCTGCTGAGCCGTGTATCTAACCCTATCCTGTGTGATGCTGTCTGCTGAGCTGTGTATCTAATCCTATCCTGTGTGATACTGTCTGCTGAGCTGTGTATCTAATCATATCCTGTGTGATACTTTCTGCCGACCTGTGTATCTAATCCTATTCTGTGTTATACGGCCTGCTGAGCTGTGTATCTAATCCTATCCTGTGTGATACTGTCTGCTGAGCCGTGTATCTAATCCTATCATGCGTAATACTGTCTGCTGAGCTGTGTATCTAATCCTATCTTTTGTAATACTGACTACTGAACTGTGTACCTAATCCTCTCCTGTGTGATACTGTCGGCTGAGTTGTGTATCTTAGCCCATCCTGTGTTATACTGTCTGCCGATCTGCTGTATCTAATCCTGTCCTGTCTGATACTGTCTGCTGAGCTGTGTATCTAATCCTATCCAGTGTGATACTGTCTGTTTAGTTGTGTATCTAATCCTGTCATTTTTGGGACTGTGTGCTGAGCTGTGTATCTAATCTGTAATGTGTGATACTCTCTGCTGAACTGTGTATCTTATTCTATCCTGCGTGATACTGCCTGCTCAGATGTGTATCTCATCCTATCCTGTGTGATACTGTCTGCTGAGCCGTGTATCTAATCCTATCCTGTGTGATACTGTCTGCTGAGCCGTGTATCTAATCCTATCCTGTGTGATACTGTCTGCTGAGCCGTGTATCTAATCCTATCCTGTGTGATATCCTGTCTCAGCCGTGTATCTAATCCTATGCTGTGTGATGCTGTCTGCTGAGCTGTGTATCTAATCCTATCCCGTGTGATACTGTCTGCTGAGCCGTGTATCTAATCCTATCCTGTGTGATACTGTCTGCTGAGCTGTGCATCTAATCCTATCCTGTGTGATACTGTCAGCTGAGTCGTGTATCTAATCCTATCCTGTGTGATACTGTCTGCTGAGCTGTGTATCTAATCCTATCCTGTGTGATACTGCCTGCTGAGCTGTGTATCTAATCCTATCCTGTGTGATACTGTCTGCTGAGCTGTGTATCTTATCTCATTATGTGTGATACTGTCTGTTGAGTTGTGTATCTAATCTGTAATGTGTGATACTCTCTGCTGAACTGTGTGTCTCATCCTATCCTGTGTGATACCGTCTGCTGGGCTGTGTATCTAATTTTATTCTTTGTGATACTGTCTGCTGAGCTGTGTATCTAATCCTATACTGTGTGATACTGTCTGCTGAGCCATGTATCTAATCCCATCCTGTGTGATACTGTCTGCTGAGCTGTGTATCTAATCCTGTCCTGTGTGATACCGTCTGCTGAGCTGTGTATCTAATCCTGTCCTGTGTGATACTGTCTGCTGAGCTGTGTATCTAATCCTATCCTGTGTGATACTGTCTGCTGAGCTGTGTATCTAATCCTATCCTGTGTGATACTGTCTGCTGAGCCATGTATCTAATCCCATCCTGTGTGATACTGTCTGCTGAGCTGTGTATCTAATCCTGTCCTGTGTGATACCGTCTGCTGAGCTGTGTATCTAATCCTGTCCTGTGTGATACTGTCTGCTGAGCTGTGTATCTAATCCTATCCTGTGTGATACTGTCTGCTGAGCTGTGTATCTCATCCTATTCTGTGTGATACTGTCTGCTGAGCTGTGTATCTAATCCTATCCTATGTGATACTGTCTACTGAGCTGTGTATCTAATCTAATCCTGTGTTATACTGTCTGCTGAGCCGTGTATCTAATCCCATCCTATGTGATACTGTCTACTGAGCTGTGTATCTAATCCTATCCTGTGTGATATCCTGTCTCAGCCGTGTATCTAATCCTATGCTGTGTGATGCTGTCTGCTGAGCTGTGTATCTAATCCTATCCTGTGTGATACTGTATGCTGAGCTGTGTATCTAATCCTATCCTGTGTGATACTGCCTGCTGAGCTGTGTATCTAATCCTATCCTGTGTGATACTGTCTATCCAGCTGTGTATCTAATCCTATCCTGTATGATACTGTCTGCTGAGCTGTGTATCTAATCCTATCCTGTGTGATACTGTCTGCTGAGCTGTGTATCTAATCCTATCCTGTATGATACTGTCTGCTGAGCTGTGTATCTAATCCTATCCTGTGTGATACTGTCTGCTGAGCTGTGTATCTAATCCTATCCTGTGTGTTACTGTCTGCTGAGCTGTGTATCTAATCCTCTCCTGTGTGATACTGTCTGCTGAGCCGTGTATCTAATCCTATCCTGTGTGATACTGTCTGCACAGCTGTGTATCTAATCCTACCCCATGTGATACTGTCTGCTGAGCTGTGTATCTAATCCTATCCTGTGTGATACTGTCTGCTGAGCCGTGTATCTAACCCTATCCTGTGTGATGCTGTCTGCTGAGCTGTGTATCTAATCCTATCCTGTGTGATACTGTCTGCTGAGCTGTGTATCTAATCATATCCTGTGTGATACTTTCTGCCGACCTGTGTATCTAATCCTATTCTGTGTTATACGGCCTGCTGAGCTGTGTATCTAATCCTATCCTGTGTGATACTGTCTGCTGAGCCGTGTATCTAATCCTATCATGCGTAATACTGTCTGCTGAGCTGTGTATCTAATCCTATCTTTTGTAATACTGACTACTGAACTGTGTACCTAATCCTCTCCTGTGTGATACTGTCGGCTGAGTTGTGTATCTTAGCCCATCCTGTGTTATACTGTCTGCCGATCTGCTGTATCTAATCCTGTCCTGTCTGATACTGTCTGCTGAGCTGTGTATCTAATCCTATCCAGTGTGATACTGTCTGTTTAGTTGTGTATCTAATCCTGTCATTTTTGGGACTGTGTGCTGAGCTGTGTATCTAATCTGTAATGTGTGATACTCTCTGCTGAACTGTGTATCTTATTCTATCCTGCGTGATACTGCCTGCTCAGATGTGTATCTCATCCTATCCTGTGTGATACTGTCTGCTGAGCCGTGTATCTAATCCTATCCTGTGTGATACTGTCTGCTGAGCCGTGTATCTAATCCTATCCTGTGTGATACTGTCTGCTGAGCCGTGTATCTAATCCTATCCTGTGTGATATCCTGTCTCAGCCGTGTATCTAATCCTATGCTGTGTGATGCTGTCTGCTGAGCTGTGTATCTAATCCTATCCCGTGTGATACTGTCTGCTGAGCCGTGTATCTAATCCTATCCTGTGTGATACTGTCTGCTGAGCTGTGCATCTAATCCTATCCTGTGTGATACTGTCTGCTGAGCTGTGTATCTAATCCTATCCTGTGTGATAATGTCTGCTGAGCCGTGTATCTAATCCTATTCTGTGTGATACTGCCTGCTCAGATGTGTATCTAATCCTATCCTGTGTGATACTGTCTGCGGAGCCGTGTATCTAATTCTATTATGTGTGATACTGTCTGCACAGCTGTGTATCTAATCCTATCCCATGTGATACTGTCTGCTGATCCGTATATCTAATCCTATCCTGTGATCTACTGTCTGCTGAGCTGTGTATCTAATCCTATCCTGTGTGATACTGTCTGCTGAGCCGTGTATCTAATCCTGTTCTGTCTGATACTATCTTCTGATCTGTTGTATCTAATCCTATTATGTGTGATAATTTCTGCTGAGCTGTGTATCTAATCCTATCCTGTGTGATACTGTCTGCTGAGCCGTGTATCTAATCCTATCCTTTATGATACTGTCTGCTGAGCTGTGTATCTAATTCTATCCAGTGTGATACTGTCTGCTGAGCTGTGTATCTAATCCTATCCAGTGTGATACTGTGTGCTGAGCTGTGTATCTAATCCTATCCTGTGTGATACTGTCTGCTGAGCTGTGTATCTATTCTGTCATGTGTGATTCTGTCTGCTGAACTGTATATCTAATCCTATCCTGTGTGATACTGTCTGCTGAGCTGTGTATCTAATCCTATTCTGTGTGATACTGTCTGCTGAGCCGTGTATCTAATCCTATTCTGTGTGATACTGCCTGCTGAGCTGTTGTATCTAATCCTATTCTGTGTGATTCTGTCTGCTGAGCTGTGTATCTAATCCTATTCTGTGTGATACTGTCTGCTGAGCCGTGTATCTAATCCTATTCTGTGTGATACTGTCTGCTGAGCTGTGTATCTAATCCTATCATGTGTGATACTATCTGCTGAGCCGTGTATCTAATCCTATCCTGTGTGATACTGTCTGCTGAGCTGTGTATCTAATCCTATCCTGTGTGATACTGTCTGCTGAGCTGTGTATCTAATCCTATCCTGTGTGATACTGTCTGCTGAGCCATGTATCTAATCCTATCCTGTGTGATACCGTCTGTTGAGCAGTGTATCTAATCCTATCCTGTGTGATACTGCCTGCTGAGCTGTTGTATCTAATCCTATCCTGTGTAATACTGTCTGTTGAACTGTGTATCTAATCCCATCCGGTGTGATACTGTCTGCTGACCTGCTTTATCTAATCCTCTCCTGTCTGATACTGTTTGCTGAGCTGTGTATCTAAGCCTATCATTTGTGATTCTTCCTAGTGACCTGCATATCTAAGCCTGTCATGTCTCATACTGCCTGCTGACCTGTGTATTTAAGTCTGTCATCTGTGATACTGCCTGTTGCTCCGTGTATCTAAGCCTATTATGTGTGATACTGCCTGCTGACTTGTGTATCTAAGCCTATCATGCCTGATACTGCCTGCTGACCTGTGTATCTAAGCCTATCATGTGTGATACTGCCTGCTGACCTGTGTATCTAAGCCTATGGTGTGTGATACTGTCTGTTGAGCTGTGTATCTAATCCTATCCAGTGTGATACTGTCTGTTGAGTCGTGTATCTGATCCTGTCATTTTTGGGACTGTGTGCTGAGCTGTGTATCTAATCCTGTCATGTGTGATACTGTCTGCTGAACTGTGTATCTTATTCTATCCTGTGTGATACTGTCTGCTGAGCTGTTTTATCTAATCCAATTATGTGTGATACTGTCTGTTGAGCCGTGTATCTAATCTGTCATGTGTGATATTCTTTACTGAACTGTGTATCTTATCCTATCCTGTGTGATACTGCCTACTGAGCTGTGTATCTAATCATATCCTGTGTAAAACTGTCTGCTGAGCCGTGTATCTAATCCTATTCTGTGTGATATTGTCTGCTGAGCCGTGTATCTAATCTAATCCTGTGTGATACTGTCTGCTGTACTGCCAAGTTGAGCAGTCTAATCCTATCAGGCGTGATGCAATCTGGCGATCTGTGTATCTAAATTTATGTGTGATACTGTCTTCTTAACTGGTGCATGGAATGGGTTAATGTCTCAGGTGACTTCTGAGCCAGGTGAGGTAACAGGGGTTACACCTGTGTGCCCTGCCCTGCCTTTCTCTGATATATGCAAGAATCCGCACTATACTTCTTGCAGTCAGCCAGGTTAGACCTAAAACATCACAGATGAGAAGACCATGTGATAGTCAGAGGTGGAATGATCTTTCTTTCCCCCTGTGGTCGGTGGTAGATTAAACTCCCTTTCCCTGGTGGTCAGTGATGGAATCATCTTCTTTTCCCTGGTGGTCAGTGGTAGATTAAACTCCCTTTCCTTGGGGGTCTGTGGTGGCATCATATTATTTTCCCTTCTTATCAGTGATAAATTGAACTCTCTGTCCCTGGTGGTCAGTTGTGGAATCATTTTCTTTTCCCTGGTGATCAGTGGTGGATTCAACTCCCTTTCTCTAGTGGTCAGTGTTGGACTGATCTTCTTTTCTCTGGTGGTCAGTGGTGGACTGATTTTACTTTCCCTGGTGGTCAGAGGTGGTTTGAGCCTTTTTTCGTGGCGGTCAGTAGCATATTGAACTCCTTGTTGGTCAGTGGTGGATTGATCTTCCATACCCTGGTGGTCAGTTGTGGAATCATTTTCTTTTCCCTGGTGATCAGTGGTAAATTGAACTCCTTTTCCCTGGTGATCAGTGGTGAATTCAACTCCCTTTCTCTAGTGGTCAGTGGTGGACTGATCTTCTTTTCTCTGGTGGTCAGTGGTGGACTGATTTTACTTTCCCTGGTGGTCACAGGTGGTTTGAGCCTTTTTTCGTGGCAGTCAGTAGCATATTGAACTCCTTGTTGGTCAGTGGTGGATTGATCTTTCATACCCTGGTGGTCAGTGGTGGACTAGCTGGTGGAGTCAAGATTGACAAGGGGTGACACAGTGGAAGGCGACTGTGTGCTGAAGCGTTGGGGCAGCATGGAGGTGACAGAGAATTAAGGCAGCTGAATCGTACTTCATAGCCAGCAGTCAGCGGGAGTGGTGGCGGCCGGCTGGCAGGGAACTCGCAGCCGGCAACGGAGCTCACAGGCCGCAATGGAGCTCTGAATCGGCACCCGGCACCCGATACAGCCGGCCACAGGGATGGACATAACAGCATGGAGGAAGCTGTCTTTTCAGCAGCGAGTTGGCATGGATGGCAGAAATGCCGGGCGGTACTTTGGGTGAGAAACCGCTGTGTCTCCATCCATGTCTGCCCACACTGCTGCCTTACGCTAATGGTTACTTGTCATCTTTGCCTTTCATTATTACATGTTCATGCTCCCATGTGACTTTGCAAACATGGCAGCATTAACAGGTAACAATGTAAGGGAAAAAAGCAACTGAACGTCAGCCTAGCACCTTTGTGCCTTGGCCCTATCGGGAGCTAGGGATGTGATGGGGGGCGTTCCTCCTGTCACACTGCTAGCTTCCGGTGGAGTCAAGATACACTAATACCAACTGAGGGAAGAGAGCGACCAGTGGTCCCAGTGGCACCGCTTATCCCATTCCCTAGTAATGTATTATTTCCTTTGAGATAAGCAGACTGCAGCCAGTCAGTGCCCCCCATTATACAGCTGGGGGTTATTGGGGTATCAGGCTTTACAATGAGTATGGTGGCAGGACGGCGATGTCTACGTGGGACGGATTTGCAGCTGAATATCAGCAGCAGAAGATCCACATTAAAAAAAATCACACTACTTGTTGCGGAATTCACCCACTTATTAGAAGACGTGGAATCTGCACTAAAAATCACTGGACATGCTGCGGATTTAACCCCTTAATGACACGATCCTTTTGTTTTTTTATTTTCCGTTCTTCCCCCCTCCACTTTCAGAAATCGGCCGGTGTCACACGAGCGTTTGTGTATTTTACTATGCTTTTCGAGTGTGCAAAAGCGTACAAGCACGCTCCTATTGATTGTCATATGTGTTATTTTCGTGTACGCATGCTGCGTATTTCTTTGCGCGCTCAAAATATGTTTTTGTGAACGAACTCAATGAAATCAATGGGTTTCATCCGCTGCGTATTGTGTGTGCAAGTTTTACGCGCGCAAAACACCATGAAAATACGTTTGGGTGAATCCAGGCTGAGGGCTTGTTATTTTCTTTGGGGGGGCGAGTTGTACTTTTCAGTGGTTCTACGAGAGAGAGAGAGACAGAGAGATATTTCGGCTGGAGCAAGCGGCCACCGACAGTGCAAAGCGAAAGTAAACTGTATATGCTGGAGGGCGGCCTCTGGGCCCCCTCAAGCGCAGGGGCCGGGTCGCCGTTGCGACCCCGGCACCCCCTACCGGTACGCCTATGGTATAAAGTACTGAATAACCTTCAGAGGAGTCTTGTTTCTACGGTGTGAACACTGCGGCAAAACTGACGTGATAACTTTCTTCTGTGGGCGAGCCGCCATCTTCTGACCGCCATAACTTTTTACATTTTTCTGTCTATATAGTTCTGCGAGGGCTCTTTTCTTGCAGGACGTCCTGCAGCTTCTATTGGTATTCTTTTTGATCACTTTTTATTACCTTTTTTTCTTACATAGAGGCCATTGTGTATTTTTTTTTTTTTATGTCGTCGTTTTTATGATACGAGATCTTCCATTGAAAACAGTGGGAGACACTCCGCAGTCAAGGAAGTAATGCGGCTCAGTTTTGTATCAAAACCGCCGCAACCGGAAATCTCACGGTTTTGGAGCGGTTTGGCCGCACGCTTTTCCGTTGTGGCCGGCGCTTCCATAGAGGAGAACGCGGCCGCAACGGAAAAAAAGAATGGGCATGCTGCGACCGGCGAATCCAAAGCTGGCTTCTGATGGCTTTTCCGTGACAGATTCGCCATCCCATGGGAACGAGATTTCTGAGGACTCTCATCCACATGGCTGGCTAAACCCGGGATTAGCGGCCGCAGACGGATTTGCAGCGGCAAAATTCCGGACGGAATTTCCGCAGCAAATCTGCCCAGTGTGAACCCAGCCTAAAGCTGTAAAAAAAAAACCCACAATGACAGAATTTATGTTTTTTTCTCCTACGCTCCAAATAATTAATAAAAGTTCTACAATGCATTATATGTACCCAAAAATAAGACAGCTTGCTACTCAAAAAACAAGCCCTCATACGGCCATGTCGATGAAAGAATAGAGATGAAAGTCCCCCCAATATTGTTGCATCCTTCGGAGCAAAATAGGACGCGTCACTAAGGGGTTAAAAAGCAAATATTGAGATGTAATTACAGAAATGTAAAAAATCTGGGGTGAGCCTTCATAGACAGCAGGTTGAGCTCATCCCAGTGTACAGATAATTGAGGGTATCAAGGCTTCAGCCCACAACTATCTAATGTGTGTCAGTCATTACCGCAGTTCTAGCATTTTACTCACGAAGCAGGAAGCTGTAGACGAACAGCAGTAATGTTCAGTCGGTAGTTTTTGAGTGACGCCAAAACAGAAAAGATGGACGGCCAATAATGTAGGAGCGGGTGTGAGGGTGCAGTGACTTTGTGAGGGAGTCAACGCTCTCTTTCTAAGCTCCCTGGAATGAAAGCCTGCGGATTACGGAGATCACAGACAGGAAGAGAGCGATCGCTAATTACCTTCTGTGCACGTGAGGGGGAATAATGGATCTGATTACGAGATTACATTGAAATTGCGCATTTCCCGGCCACTCTGCCTCGCCGTATATTACGGATTAACCTGAAAAATAAGAGATGTAATAATTATCCACATGAATGCTGCGATCCCATCGCGGGGGGAGGGGTACTGCTTTCATCGGATACCGGCAGCGCTGGTGGGAGCGTCCGGATAATTAACCGGAAAATCACCAAATGTTTCTGCAAATGTTATTTGTCCTGATGATACGGAGAAATTATGTGTGTAGCGATGTGAGGTGGTGAGGTGGGCGTACGCGGGCAAATGCCACCCCAACGATAACACACAGCAGGCAGTGTATAACGCCCATACACCTGTGACCCAGGGAATCACATAGAGTAGTAGAGTTGTAAGGGACCTCCAGGATATTAGGAAAAACTTTCTGATGGTGAGGGTGATCAATGAGTGGAACAGGTGGCCACGGGAGGTGGTGAGTTCGCCTTCAATGGAAGCGTTCAAACAAAGGCTGGGCAGACATCTGTCTGGGATGATTTAGTGAATCCTGCATTGAGCAGGGGGTTGGACCCGATGACCCTGGGGGTCCCTTCCAACTCTACCATTCTATGAACTCCCTGCTCAATGCACTATCATTAAATCAACCCAGACAGATGTCTGTCCAGCCTCTGAAGACTTCCATTGAAGGAGAACTCCCCACCTCCTGTGATAACCTGTTCCACTCATTGATCCCCCTCACTGTCTAACATCTAATCTGTGTCTTCTCCCTTTCAGATCCCTCTGCACTATGACAGCCCCTCAGATATTTGTAGACCGCTATTTAGTCTCCATCAGCCTTTTTTGCAAGCTAAACATTCCCAGATCCTTAAGGCTGGGTTCACACAGGGCGAATTCCCGTCGGAAATCTCGCGGTTTGGCCGCAGCAAAAACTGCAAGATTTCCGCCGGGAGAACCGCCGTTTGAAGCAGCCCGGTGGCTTTGAAGCGGGCCGGCCGCTTGCTTTTCCGTTGCGGCCGGCGCCCCCATAGAGGAGAGCGCGGCCGCGACGAAAATAAACAAAAAGGAAAAGATAAACAGACATGCTGCTTCTTTTGAAACCGCGGCTGCGGCAAACATATCCCTACTCTAACGGGACAACCACGTGAAAACCTGCCTGCAAGCATGGTGATGGCCCCGATAAAGGCGATCCTGCGCTGGAACCTAAGGACCTACCTATCCCTGCAAGGCAAATGATCCACAGCAGGACAGGACAGGATAGCATAATCACTGCCTCCTAGGGTCCCAGAAACTCTTAAAGGGGTTGTCCCGCGGCAGCAAGTCGGTCTATACACTTCTGTATGGCCATATTAATGCACTTTGTAATGTACATTGTGCATTAATTATGAGCCATACAGAAGTTATTCACTTACCTGTTCCGTTGCTAGCGTCCTCGTTTCCATGGAGCCGTCTAATTTTCACCGTCTAATGGCCAAATTAGACGCGCTTGCGCAGTCCGGGTCTTCTTCTTTTCTCAATGGGGCTCCGTGTAGCTCCGTGTAGCTCCACCCCGTCACGTGCCGATTCCAGCCAATCAGGAGGCTGGAATCGGCAATGGACCGCACAGAAGCCCTGCGGTCCACCGAGGGAGAAGATCCCGGCGGCCATCTTCAGCAGGTAAGTAAGAAGTCACCGGAGCGCGGGGATTCAGGTAAGCGCTGTGCGGTGTTCTTTTTTAACCCCTGCATCGGGGTTGTCTCGCGCCGAACGGGGGGGGGGGTTGAAAAAAAAAAAAAACCGTTTCGGCGCGGGACAACCCCTTTAAGGTCCATTTACAAGGGATGACTGCCAGCCAAACGGTGCCTGACACTTGTCCCTGTGTGTCCACGCTCCCATGCTGCCACACGGGAGCTAGTAGTACTGTCTGGCTCATGAAGCGCCAAGCAGGGGGGCGGGGCAGTCTAAGAGATTTCTCTCCTCTCGCTCCCCCGCCCCTGTCCATTGACATAACACAGCAGGCGTTCAGTACTGAACGGCCGCTGTTTAAACTGAACAATGAGCAATCAGCTGATCATCCATCGTTTATGCTGCATAAACCAGGGGTCCCCAACTCCGGTCCTCAGGGACCACCAACAGGCCATGTTTTCAGGATATCCTATGGTAAGAACCCCTGTGGCAATGTCTGAGGCACCGATAGTAATTACATCCCCTGTACAACACTGAGGAAATCCAGAAAACATGACCTGGTGGGGGTGAGGACTGGAGTTGGGGAACACTGGCATAAACGATGGACGATGAGCTCAGTGTTGTGATTTTTTCTATTAGCTAATAAAACCTTTTTTTAACCCATTTGACATCATGCAGAGTATATAAAGTAATACAACAGTATTGTATTACACTGCGTTCTGAAAGGCTGACTGCGATGGCAACCAAACAGCACCTCGTGCCTCATTGTGGGGAGGTGGGGGGACATTTGGGATCCCAGAACACCTGCACTGCATGACGCAGGATCAACCCCCGACCGTGCTCCATACAGTCCCCAAACCACCAGGACATAAGTGTACGTCCTGTGTCATTAAAGGGTTATAATTAGAGATGAGCGAACGTACTCGGCCACGCCCCTTTTTCGCCCGAGCTCCGCGATTTTTGAGAACTTACGTACTCGGGCGAAAAGATTCAGGGGGCGCCGTGGGTGAGTGGGGGTTGCAGCGGGGAGTGGGGGGGGAGGGAGAGAGGGCTCCCCCCTGTTCCCCGCTGCTACACCCCGCTCCGCCACGCCTCCCCCCGCCCCCCCCCGAATCTTTTCACCCGAGTACGGAAGTACTCGAAAATCGCGGTGCTCGATCGAGTAATTACTCAAAACGAGTAGGTTCGCTCATCTCTAGTTATAATCAAATTTCATAAACTTCTATGAGTGTCCCAAAACTTTTGCCAAGTGTGCATAAGACTGACAGATGAAGAGAGAAGAGGGAGGAGAAAGCAGGGAAGAGTCTGGGTGTGCAGGTGGGTGACCGGCTGACTAAAGTCTGTTCTCCATAACTTCCAATATGGCTGATTGTAACTGCAAATGTGCCTAAAAATTTGCATCCCATTGTATAAAAATTCTCAAAAACTTTTCTGAAACAGTTGATTTTGCCTTTGCATTACGTTAAGCGCGACAATCTGTTTGTATTCGGAAACATCTGTCACCGGGAAGCTCTTGGAGTTGGTCCTTCTTAGTAGTTGGGTTCCAAGTAGGACATCTCTATAAGGTGGCAGCGTGCCCATAGGAACAGCTGCGTGGCTACGTCGTCGTCAACACCTATGGCGCCTGGCGCTCGGCTGCCAGGAGCTGTAGATTTCGCGGTAAGGGATGAGGTCACCGCTGACGCGTTTCATTATCCTGAGTACAGGAAGTGTTGCTGTAGGACAAGTGTAATAAAACACAGCTGGACAGGTAAATTACTGGTCCTCCAAGACTAAATTACTGCCAATAAACAGGTATTGTAAACTCACTGCCACGCGTAAAACTCTCAATAAACCGCCAGCAGGCAACTCACCATTTCACCCAGCTTTCATACAACCCTGAACGGCAAGCCTGCACGGGGAGGAAGGGGGGCAGCAAGAAATACACATTTAGCTGCTGCAGAATGTTATTATACACACTACAGCTACTGCAGAACCTCATAATACAGACGCCAGCTCCTGCAGAACATCATCATACATGCATTTATCATCTACTACAAAATCCCATTATATACACCTCAGCTGCTGCAGAACATCATCATACACAAACAGAGGAGGAGCATTACAAATAAGAGCTATATAACACTGCAACACTGAGATCCATTTGCATCATGGAAAGGAGTTTGCTGCTCACTGAGCACTCGCTGGGGTAGATATGGGGGTGGATGGTAGGTAGGAAGAACAGGATGAGGAGGCAGTTAGCTGGGTGACAGCTAGAAGGGGTAGAGGTAATGTAGTGGCCCAGAGTTAACAGGGCCCCTCCACAAGTATGAATGTGTTCGTCTTGTGCAATTTTATTGTCAGTGTCTTCTATGTGGATGCATGTGTGATGTGTATTGCACCTCTGCAGCACTGAATGGGTTAACGTTTGGGTTATGTCTGAGAAATGTATCTTGTTGTATGTCATATGACCATGTTGTATATATGTGTTTGCAAGGATGCTGTGGAAGAGAAATTCTAGCTAGTCTTGTCTAAGTCTAAGTCTGAGCCTGCCTTGAAAAGAACTTTCCTTGAGTAGGAGAAAGTTTGCCTCGTCTTACAAGGACCCCCAAGATGGAAGACGCTGAGCGATGGCCTGTCTTCCTGTCCTGGGCTTAACCCTTTGCAATCCAATTTTGGATTCAGGGTTTCCTAGGGGGCTCTCTCTTTTTGCCATTATACAATGGCACCATCTGCTGGCAAGAGCCAGTACTGCGGTATGTGACATGTAGGAGAGGCCCCCGACAACAGAGCAGCCAGTAATCTACAGTAAGAATATCCTGCCAGACGTCTTCCGGGATCGGAGCTGTACAGGCTTCAATCAGAATGTCTTTAGACGTCAGACAGTGGATTGGAAAGTGTTAAGTCACCCAGGTCCCCTCGGTGCTAGTATTGAGTACTGAGAGAGAGTGAGAGGAACCACTGGGCAATGCAGAGTGCAACGCTATTCGTGAGTGTGGACCGGAAGAGAGCAAGTGAGTGAGAAAGAGAATTGAGTCGCCGGGAGCAGAACCCCACAGACAACTGGGACTGTGGCTTCTTCTGACATCCTGAGCATCCTCCTGTCACACCGTTATGCCTTGTTGTACCTGTGTCAGCTTGATGTTGTAAATTTTGCACTGTATTCAAGTTTATTTAGGTGAACAAGCTCTACCGACCATAGTTATCACTGTGTGTGGACTATTTATTCCAACTTCTGGATTCAACACAGAGAATGAAACAGTAGCATTACGAGTAACAAAGGACTTTGAGTTTTTCCTGTGAAACTCCCCCAGCAGTAACTTGGTCAGGTCTCATGCTACCTCCAGGGGGGGAGATGGTGGAGCCCCGTGACAAGGCCACAATCTACCCCACTATCTTCTCGGCTGTGGGCCCGCTCCTCGGATGCTCAAGTAAGAGATCCCAGGAGGCTGGTCCTGAACTTGCACGTAAGCTTGCAAAGTTGGCAGATGAGGGGGATGCCACTATAGCACTTGTGTCAAATACAAGGCCCGCGGGCCGAATCCGGCACGCTGCCTCATATTATGTCGTCCGCAGCATGCCGACGCCGCTCACCACTGCAGCGATTACCAGCAGGGGTGCCGCAGCTCTCCGCTGGTAATTGCGCTGTTACCGCTGATCCCGGCGCACAATGACGTCAGTGTGCAGCCGGGATCCTCCTCCCCTGAGTCCCCTGCTTATCAGTTCCGCAGGAGAGGACTCGGGGAGGAAGCGTTCCTGGCTACACACTGATGTCAGTGTGCATCTGGGCTCAGCGTCAGCAGAGGGGGAGAAGCGCTGACAGCGATGAGGAGGTAAGTATATGCGCGGCCCATTCACTTTAATCGTCTATCGGGGTGCGTAGTACGCAACAAAATAGGTCATTCAGTGTGAACATATACATCATGTGAATGAACTCATTGAAATCAATGGCTTTTATTCACTGCATAATATGCATACAAATACGCTTGTGTGAACAGGCCCTTACCATACAGTCTTAGGCCCCCTGCACACGGGTGGAAATTCCGCGGCGGGATTTCCTGCAGAATTTCCGTCCGTGGAAGCTGCCATAGGATTGCGTTAGAAAACACAATCCTATGCAGACGCACGCGATTTGTCCGTGCGAAATCTCGGAAAACAAATTACGGCATGCTCGATTTCTGTGCGGATCTTACAGAGGCCAGCACAGAAATGTCACTCCCCGGCCACTGGCTCCATTCTGCGCATGCGCCGGCAGCAGACACATCACAGAGCCGGAGCCGCGCTGGTGCCTGCAGGGGCTCGGGCCTGGTCCCGCTGCGAGAATTCTCGCAGCGGGATCCAACCCGAACGTCTGCAGGCAGCCTTACAATCGGCCCTTTGAAGGTCACCATAAGCCTGATGTGGCCCTCTGTGAAAATGAGTTTGACACCCCAGCACTATAGGGTTAGCACTGCTGCAGCATGACATGTCCTCTGGCCCCCAGAGAGATGTCTATTCCAGTAAGGGGAACAGGAGTGCAGGGCAGGCTAGACAGGTCCTGATAGTGGAAGATTTCATTATTGGGGGACAGACAGGGTACTCCGCTGCAAATACTAGGATTGTTGTCTTACTGATGCTTGAGTGCGACACATCGCGGATTGGGTTTACAGATTACTAGGAGGGGCTGCTTGAGACAGCGATTATCGCTCAAAAGATGTCTTTTGAGCGATAATCGTTGTGTGCATTCAGCACAAGGTGATCGCTCAAACGCTGAGCGATCACGCTCCAAGCACGTGGTTCAGAAGACAAGCGGGGCAGCTTGTCTTGTGCATCCAGCTGTTTTCCACTCGGAGCGCCCAACTGTTATACAGCCGAGCGCTCAGAGCGGGGTATGAAGAACACAGCTGGACAGCTGTGTTCTTCATACCCCAGGTGTGTTCAGGGAGCGGAATACAGCTTAAACAATAGTATCAGCTGCATCCCGCTGTGATTTCCTTATAAGGCTGATCATTGTCTTTCAGCATGTGTCAACTGCGGACAAGCCACGGATCGGACAGCTTCCATTGACTTCAATCGAAGCTGTCCATGCGGGAATCACACTGAAATGGAGCATGCTGCGATTTTTTTTGCATACGGAATCCAGAAAACAAATCCGCATGTGTAAATTCAAGTGTGGACGCTCATGGTTCCCTATGGTGGCTTGAACTGCGGATTCCGCAACTCAAACCTGCCTGTGGACATTGGGCCTTAGGGCGCTTTTACATTTTGTCGGGCACAGATGTACGACAGGCCATCATAGCAATAATCGTTCTTGTGCTTTTACACAGAAACAATCATCACTAGTGAATAGTTGTGAAGCAGCCGGAGATCAATCTTGCCCACCCGCCTCCGTTCAGAAGTGACACTGCCTGTTTACACGAACTGAATCATCGTTCAGTTTTCTGCATGCAGAAACAGAAAAACAAGAAGCGAACAAATTCTCATTCGTCGTTCATTCGGGGTGTACATTTACACTGTACAATCTTCGTGCAGATTCTCACTGGATCGCAGGAATACAAACGATTATCAGCTCGTGTAAAAGGCCCTTTAAGTAATGGAAATGGGGGTGCAGCGTTGGGAGGGGTTAGTACATTTAGAACTGGTAGAAGAGTTAATAGGGACACACTTAACATAAAAAATAACCAAAAACTGGTAAACTGTATGGTTACTAATGCTAGACGTCTGACCAATAAGGGGATTAATGCTGGAAGTCTGACCAATAAGGAGGCTAATGCTAGAAGTGTGACCAATAAGGTGAGTAATGATAGAAGTCTGACCAATAAGGGGATTAATGCTGGAAGTCTGACCAATAGGGTGACTAATACTATAAGTCTGACCAATAAGGAGGCTAATGCTAGAAGTGTGACCAATAAGGTGAGTAATGATAGAAGTCTGACCAATAAGGTGATTAATGCTAGAAGTCTAACCAATTAGGCGACTAATACTATAAGTCTGACCAATATGGAGACTAATGCTAGACGTCTGACCAATAGGAGACTTATGCTAGAAGTGTGACCAATAAGGTGAGTAATACTAGAAGTTTAACCAATTAGGTGACTAATACTATAAGTCTGACCAATATGGAGACTAATGCTAGACGTCTGACCAATAGGAGACTAATGCTAGAAGTATGACCAATAAGGTGAGTAATGCTAGAAGTCTGACCAATTAGGAGACTAATTTTAGAGGTCTGACCAATAAGGAGACTAATGCTAGAAGTCTGAGTAATAAGGAGGCTAATGCTAGATGTCTGACCAAAAAGGGGATTATTGCTAGAAGTCTGACCAATAAGGGGAATAATGCTAGAAGTCTGACCAAAAAGGTAGACAAACTGGTAGTGATAATGTCTGAGAAAAACTACAACATAGTGGGAATAACTGAGACCTGGATGAAAGCTGTGACTGGGCAGTAAACTTGCAGGGTTACAGTCTGTTCAGAACGGATCGTAAAACCTGGAAAGTGGCCGGGGTTTGTATCTATGTAAAATCCTGTTTGAAGGCCACATTAGAGGAAGATATATGGGAGGGAGATGAACCTGTGGAATCTCTATGGATGGGAATACATGGAGGGAAAAACAACAATAAAATCCTCATAGAGGTTCTCTATAGGCCAACAAATATAACAGAAGCTACTGAAAATCTATTGCTGAAACAACTAGATGAAGCAGCAAATCATAATGAGGTAATTATTATGGGGGACTTTAACTATCGGGATATAAGCCAAAACCTGCAGATCTCATAAAGGTAATAACTTTCTGTCGATTACTAAAGATAATTACCTTACCCTACTTGTACAGGATCCAAATAGAGAGATGGCCATTGTGGGCTTAATATTAACCAACAGACCTGAAAGAATAATAGGGATGTAGATCAGGGGGCATCTGGGAAATATTGACCATAATATAATACATTTCCACTTGTCTTTCAAAAGGTAGTTTCTCCACCCTCTTAGATGGAGAAAAAGAAGTGCTGTTGTGAAGAAGAAGAGAGTGGTGGTTGTGGGGGATTCCCTATTGAGAGGAACAGAGGCCGCTGTCTGTAGACCCGACACCTCACGAGAGGTGTGCTGTCTTCCAGGCACACAAATCAAAGAAGAGTCTGATAAGCTGTCAAGACTCTTTGGTCCTACAGAACACCACCCATTCCTACGAATACATGTAGGGACAAATGACACCACAAAAAAGGACCTATCTGCAGAGACTTTGAAGACCACGTAAAGAAGGTGAAGCAACTAGGAGCACAAGTGGTCTTCTAATCCATCCTCCCAGTGGATGGCCATGGAATCAGAAGATGGAACAGGATTCTAGAGGTGAACAACTGGCTATGTCAATGGTGCTGTCAGCAAATATTTGGATTTCTAGAACAAGGAGTGAATTACTTACATGATGGACTCCTTGCTATAGACGGGTTGCACCTTAGGACTCCCTCTCACAGGTGTTTTTGTACAGCGGTTAATGGTGCTTTTTCAGCCCAGCGCTAAATGCTGTACAAGGCTCCCATTCATTTCAATGGGGCTGCTCACACAGGGCTGAAAACGTAGCTTCTTCAATGCGGCGCTTTGACAGCGTTGCATGTTCTGTTTTTGGCTGTTTCCAGCCCTGTTTTGCCAATTGAAATGAATAGGCAGTGGTTTCAGCACTGCCGAAAACACGGTACAACTTGGTACCACGCTTTTGGCAGCGCTAAACGTCCTAGCTACACTACCTAAGTAAAAAAAAAAAAATTAATACTCACCATAGAGATGATGTCGCTGTCCCCGGCGGTGCTCTTGGGACTTGTCAGCCATCAGGGGAACTTTCGTAGTGACAGGGATTGAAAATCCCCGTCTCCAGCAAGAGATTGCTGTGATTGGCTGCCGGCTGAGTGACAGCTAGCTGAGCCAATCAGAGCCAGCGCTGGATGCGTCCAATCACAGCCATTCATTCATCAAATGGCTGTGATTGGACGCATCCAGCGCTGGTTCTGATTGGCTCAGTCAGCTGTCACTCAGCCGACAGCCAATCAGAGCAATCTGCCAGCTTTACAAGGTCCCAACAGTGGCGGCAGGGAGCGCATCTTCACCAGCTAGGTGAGTATTGAATTTTTTTTTTATCAGCAGCCTTGGCTACATTTTCAGCTGTGCTGAAAACGCATCCAAAACGCTGGCTTAACACATGCCAGCGCTGCTGAAACCAGGCAGAATCTGCAGTAAACGCAGTGTAAAGGAGGCCTATTTGGCGACGCCTTGTTACACTCATCAGGAGAGCTTTAAACCAGAGCAATATGGGAAGGGAAGTGAAAGGCCAGGTAAAAATATACAGCTAAGTAATACATTTGAGAACCTCGCTATTAGAAGTGGAAAGAAAGAATACGGACAAAAAGTACAGACAGAAAGTAAAGGAGTAAGAGACACCGATCACAACACTGAGCTCATCGTCCATCGTTTATGCAGCATAAACGATGGACGATCAGCTGATCGCTCATTGTTCAGTTTGAACAGTGCGGCTGTTCAGTACTGAACGCCTGCTGTGTTATGTCAATGGACAGGGGCGGGGGAGCGAGAGAAGAGAAATCTCTTGCAGTGCCCCGCCCCCCTGCTTGGCGCTTCATGAGCCAGCCAGTACTACTAGCTCCCGTGTGGCAGCATGGGAGCGTGGACACACAGGGACAAGCGTCGGGCGTCGTTTGCCTGGCAGTCATCCCTTGTAAATGGACCTTAAGAGTTTCTGGGACCTTAGGAGGCAGTGATTATGTTATCCTGTCCTGTCCTGCTGTGGATCATTTGCCATGCAGGGATAGGTAGGTCCTTAGGTTCCAGTGCAGGATCGCCTTTATCGGGGCCATCACCATGCTTGCAGGCAGGTTTCCACATGGTGGTTGTCCCGTTAGAGTAGAGATATGTTATGTCTACCCGTGAGACCAGTTCGCAGTCCTACCTCGAGTACAGTATGCATTTTTTGTGTGCTTCTGGCATTTGTGTGAACGCCGCCCTGCGTCTGTGCTGAGGCTTGGTGCCCTGTGGTTCTGTGGGCGTAACAGCAACTGTTAGGTGGATTCAGAACTAGCTGAGTGATCGTACTCAAAGAGTGGTCATACATGGCTGCACATCCAAGTGGAAGAATGTCTTAAGTGGGGTACCACAAGGCTCTGTCCGAGGCCCAGTTTTCAACATTTTTATAAATGATTTGGAGGAGGGAATTGAAGGGAAAATGATCAAGTTTGCCGACTACACAAAGCTAGGAGGGATAGCTAACACTAGAGAAGAGAGATGATTCAAAAAGATCTGGACAAACTTGAACAGTGACTAACAGAATGGTATTTAACAAGGAGAAATGCAAGGTCCCACATCTGGGCAAAAAAAGTGAAAAAAGCACATACAGAATGGGAGGAATTGGGTTAAGCAGCAGCACATGTGAAAGAGACTTGGGTATACTAATAGATCATAGACTGAACATGAGTCAACAGTGTGATGCAGCAGCAAAAAAGGCAAACACAATTCTGTGATGTGTTAAGAAAAGCATAGAGTCTAGATCATGTGAGGCAATTATCCCCCTCTACTCTTTCTTAGTCAGACCTCATCTGGAATACTGTGTCCAGTTCTGGGCACCCCAATTAAAAAGACAGACAAACTGGAGCAAGTTCAGAGAAGAGCTACCAAGATTGTGAGTGGTCTGCCAACCAAGTCCTATGAGGAACGGTTAAAGGATCTGGGAAGGTTTAGCTTGCAAAAAAGAAGGCTAAGAGGAGACTTAATAGCGGTCTACAAATATCTGAAGGACTGTCACAGTGCAGAGGGATCAGCCCTATTCTTATTTGCACAAGGAAAGACTAGAAACAATGGGATGAAACTGAAAGGGAGGAGACACAGATTAGATATTAGAAAACACTTTCTAGCAGTGAGAGTGATCAATGAGTGGAACAGGTTGCCACGGGAGCTGCTACAGAATATCATTATATACATAGCGGAGGGGTGGGGCTTCTTTTACCTGACGCCTTGAACGACTCTCCACTTCTGTTGCCCAGCTGCATCACTGGCTGGGGGTGGGACTTCCTTCTGGTGTTACGAGCACTTCTTCCCACTTTCTGTTCTGGCTGCCCCACTGACAGACATGTAGCTCAGACCCAGTGATGCTGCAACGCCTGCTCGGGCACTTATGTGAAGGGAGCGAGAAGTGCTCCCTCCACCATATTACACAATATACATTTCAGAATGCATCACTTCTGCAGAACATCATAATACACACTTTAGCTGCTGCAGAACCCATTTGGCACGTCAAGCACAAGGAGACAACAACCCCCATCAGGCTGCTCATGTCCTCTCTGTTCATGGAAGCAGGCATGAAGGTGCTTTCCCTGCAGCCTGTCCTGCGCTCCTTAAAGGGGAATTCCACTTTTAGTTATATAATGGCAAATTGGGAGATAACACTGGTGGGGCCTGTGAGCTGGCACCCACACTGTTGACCACAACAATGCTACTTTGTCTATCTCTTAATGGCCAGACCTTTTGTAAGGCCTCAGCAGGTGCCAACTCTCATTGCTTGGATGCCAGTGTTACCAGGGTGTTAGAGCGCAGAAAAGGAGGAGATGGAAAATTAGACCCTCAACCATATAACATATTTAAGCTATGTGGTAGAGGGTACTCAAGGCTGGTAACGATTGCAGAGGCGTGATATTCACAGACCTTCAATTTTTTATGCAACTTGTAGAAAAGAAAGAGCTGAATACAGGATGATTCCAGGGTTCGCCCATGCCAGGTTGTTGGGCTATGTCAGTCACTTATGGGGGCATCGGTGGTTGGCACTTATTGGGGTAGCAGAAACAGTCACAGAGGTGTCAATGACAGACAGAAATCTATGGCAGACACCTATGGGGCTATTTTGAATCTAAATTTATGGGAATTTTTCGGGAAGAGTATTACAGCAGCATCTGCAGCTGTCACCTGCGCCATCATTTGTGACAGACGCTGCAATGGGGTCAACGGGTGTGCCCCTGCAGAGAAGTGACCCACTACTAGAGATGAGCGAGTATACTCGCTAAAGGCAATTGCTCGAGCGAGCATTGCCTTTAGCGAGTACCTGCCCGCTCGAGACTGAAGGTTCGGGTGCTGGCGGCAGGCAGCGAGCTGCGGGGGAGAACGGGGAGGAATGGAGGGGAGCTCTCCCTCTCTCCCTCCTGCTCCCTCCTGCTGACTGCCGCTACTCACCGCTCCTCCGCGCCGGCACCCGAACCTTCTGTCTTGAGCGGGCAGGTACTCGCTAAAGGCAATGCTTGCTCAAGCAATTGCCTTTAGCGAGTATACTCGCTCATCTCTACTCACTACCCATGCGTACGGCTGGAGTTGGGAGGGTGTTAGTGCATGGGCCTGCCACGGTGGCACTTACCAACTCCTGGTCCCGTAGGGAGTTACCGCTGCAAAGGATAGAGCCAGTAGTCCTCAGGATGAGGGTAGTAGTAATTGTCAAGTTCATGACGCCACCGTTCCTCACACCAGCATTCATATACAGCGGATTAATAAACACATAGACTTGTGTATCGCACCTCGGGTCCTCAGGAACGGTTGAGACCTGGTAAATTTTACAGGTATCATTCACGACAGCAGTTACAGGCAGAAGCTCAGAGGTTGGGAGGAAAAACACACAGGAACAATACGGCTCTATAGTCCACGCTATCCTGTCTCCAGTCCTGGAAATTAAGTATACTCCGGAGGAGATAAAAGGTAGGGCTCACTAAACAGGTATTATTGTATCTTGATGCCACCGGAAGCTAGGTGTTTGACAGGGCTTCCATGGAGGAATGCCCCTGTCACATCCCTAGCTCCCAATTGGCTGCCTTTCTGTAGGTGCTAGCTGCAGCGTGTGGATGTCATTTTGGCTGGGCTGCTCGGATTACTGTTGCCGGAGAACATACACTTCCCGCAACTGCTGCTGGCAGACTGCTTGGCTGCTTGAAGTACATTCCCATGCCACTGTCCACCGCTGGCCACTCCTGCACTGCCACCACTGCCATGTGCCAAAGAGCTGCAGTGCTACCACTGTCACCCCCACTGCTCTGCAGCGCTGACCGTTCCTCCATGGGCACAAACTGCTCTGCTCATGATATTTCACCCCTACACACAAACACTCCCACCCTGCCGCTTACCGCTTCTGCACAAGCACCACTTCCATGTGGCACTGCAGCGCTGAGAACTCCCGAGCCCCGGCTCTCACCTCACTGCTGCCAAATGCACCTGTGAGCCTGAGGACGGGGGACACAGACGGAGAGCTCTCAGCATATTGAGCGCTGCTGGCAGGCCGACGCCGCGGCCCAGGATGGCAGAGACAGCCGGACACCCCTGTACTTCTTCGGCGCTGCTGCAACCCCGCTGCTGGGAGGGCAACACTGTGGCTGAGGACGGTAAGGCAGCTGCAGACCGCTAAGCTCAGAGGGACCTGTGAGGACCGCTCAGCTCATGAGGAAGACCTGTGAGGACGGGGCACACAGTCGGAGAGCCAGTAACGAACAGGGGGCGTGAACCCGATGACAAACACCTTGTATCTTGACTCCACCACTACTTACTACAATCATGTACCTCTGTGTGGTGATCCTAATCGGACGGCCACACAGGAAAAATAATGCCTGTAGTGTGAACGGGTACCTGTTTAAGTGGACTGGGGTTTGTTGTGCTCTCTCTGTATGGGACTCACTCCTCCCATATCCACTCTCCATGCGATACGGGTAGTCGTTCCTCCTCTTCCATCTTCACCAACATGGAAGCTAATGGTGCTTCCATGCGGCTCTGTGTTAGCACCCAAGAAGAAGACAGACCGATCAAACTCCCTTCACGCTCTCAAACACTCACTTTTATAAACTCACTTGTACCACATGAAACAGTAGAAAAGATACATTTAGCAGCAGAGCTGACAGGCAATGATTTTAGGGGAGTTAACCCCTCAGACGCTGCAGCTATGCAACATACATACAGAAAATTGACATAAGGGTTTTGCACAGTGCATCCACATAAGACAACACATGTATGACAATTATGGAGGGAACCAGGATGTTGTTCTGGGACACAACAACGCTTCTGGAGTTATCAGTGACAGTCAATTCACTCATTTACAGGTGAACCAATGGCATCTATTGCAAGCATTAGTGGGGCTGTCTGTGGCTGGATTTATGTACATATTTTAGGCAGTTACTTACAAGAGCATCGGCACTGGCATCTAAGCATCTAAGGGGTCACTTATGGTAAAACTGTTAGGTCTGCCACCCGTGTCGGCCGCCTTCTTGCTGTTCCAGGCAGACTTGAGCGTCATTTTTTTTTCTTCTGTATGAATGTACTGTATGTTTCTATTTTCTACCAGCACTGCTCTCAGCCCAGCTGCAGAATTAATAGGCATTACTTTCCCATTTTGGCTGGCTTGATGCATTTCCTCTTTGCCACAGTATTGTTGTGCGTTTGTTTCAGACACTCAACATATCTAGGTCGCATGTTTCGGGACTGTTCTTTCTATTTGATTCTGTGATCTGTGTTCTGTATCTGTTTATTCTGTATGTTCCTTGCCTTGTGCTTTACCCTGTGTGCATTTGTCCATTTCTATCCAGTCTTTGCATTGTTTCCATCTCTGTGGTAAGTCAGTCCTGTTCTGTGTTCTTTGTGCCCTGTGTTCAGTACATCGTTCTGTTCTGTGTCCTGTGAGGGATAGTTAGTCCCAAGGTTCCAGTGTGGGGCCGTTCTTATCAGGACGCCTACCCTGCTTTCAGGCAGGGGTCTTCCCTTCTTCCTGATTAGCTAAGGGCAAGATTCCCCATCTGAGGTTACTTTGCAACGGGGGTCAGCTGCCAGCCACACCAGGTTTGGTCCAAAAACCAGGCTGGTTAGCACAGTGCGTCCACTTTTGCTACCCATAACAATATACTGAGGCCATGGATTCCACTGACTCTGCCTACGATGGAATCTCAGACTTATTGCAAGAATTGGTTCATCAGTGAGATCGCCAAGAATAGATCTTGTCATACTTGTACAAATCTGACCGCTCGCCTGAACTCCATATCTATTGATGCGGCAGTACCGCAGTCTCCCGCAGCAGACGCAACTCTGACTCTGTTCCCACAGTCAGTTTCTGTGGCTCGATCTGGTCCTCAATTATCTGCTTCCACCCCCCACACCCGTTACGAGGAAGATCCTAGTCAATGTCATGAGTTTATTAATCAGTGTTCCCTACACTTTGAGCTGTTGTCTCACTAGTTCCCTAGTGACTGTGCTAAAGTGGCTTTTATGATGTCCCACTTTTCCGGACAGGCATTGGCCTGGATGAACCCTCTCCGGGAGCGAGATGAATCTATGGTCAATGATTAAGTAAATTTGTGGAGACATTTTGAAGGGTGTTTGATAAGACTGGTCATACTATTTTAGCTTCTTCCTGCCTGCTACATCCATGTCAGGGTAGGCTCACTGTAGGGCAATGCGCCATTAAGTTTAGAACCCTGGCCACAGAGTTGGGTTGAAGCACTGAGGCCATGGTAGTGGCATTCTGGGAGGGCTTGGCTAATCGCATCAAAGACGAGTTGGCTGGTTGCAAGGTTTCGACTTTCCTGGACGCCTTGATTTCCCTGGCCACGAGAATTAATCTCCGGTTTCAGGAGAGGATAAATGAGGTTACTCAGGAAAGAGCTTGATCCGCCTGGCACCCAAGTACCAGAGAACGCTTTTTGTCCAACCTAATACCTTTTTGTTTGGTGACCCTGAGCCCATGCAGATTGATTGGCTCAATCTAACTGAGGAGGAGCGCATGCGCAGATGCTCTAAAAAGTTATGCATATACTGTGGAGCCTCGGTTCATCATTTCGGTTACTGTCCTTGTAAATCAGGAAAACTCTTGAGCCTAAGGTCAGTAGGAATGGCTGCCCTAGGTATAAAGCACTCCTCTCAAGGATTGTATTTACCTGTGATGTTGTCTGTCTTTGGTACGCAGTTCCCTGTGTCAGCCTGTCTGGATTCTGGTTGATCAGGGAATTTCGTGCATCAGGCCTTGGTGGACCACTACCAGATTCCTAACTGACGTCTGGAGAGACCTCTGGTGGTGACAACTGGGAGTGGAGGTACCCTTTCCGAGACCATCCAGTTTGTCACAGAGCTGCTGAATCTGAAAGTAGTTACTCTCAACTCAGAGAAAATTTCCTTGCTAGTTCTCCCGACATCCACAAGTACCATGTTACTAGGTCTGCCCTGGCTTCATCTGCATAATTCCACCTTGGATTGATGCTCTGACAGGGTGTTACATTGGGGGTTATCCTGCCATTCTAAGTGTCTGCTTCCAATACGACCTGTTCGTCGCCCATAGGTGCCTCAGAACCTCCAGGGTCTGCCAGAAAATTCTTCTTTGTTACACTATCCTGCAAAGGTGATGCAGAGATCCCCGGTTCGTCACAACAATGCTTTGTCTTCTCTTCGCTCACCTAAACTGAAGCAACGACTTGACGAAGTCCCTCCTCCCAAACAACCGAATAGCTTCACGTGTTTCCCTGTCCGCAACTGGCATCAAGAACGGAGCCATGGATGGTTCAGCTCCATATGGGGCTCTCTGTCTTGAGGTGTTTGTTGCAAAGCTAGCTACTTGAGTTATCAAAGACAAGCCATGGGCTTTCTTCAGAATGGGTTTACTGTAGAAAATAGTTGTATTGAGCTTTTTCAAGATCATAATTCATACTCTGAGTACAATATTTCTGATATTAGTAAATCCATAGCACCAGGAGATGCATCCAGAGCTCATAGATCCAGGAGAAGGAGGGGGCATAAGGGGGAAGGTACTATTAGGTCTGCCACCCGTGTTGGCCACCCTTTTGCTGTTCCGGACAGACTTGGGCGTCATTCTGTTTCTTCTGTATGAATGTACTCTATGTTTCTATTTTCTACCAGTACTGAAGGAGTTAACCAATTCTCTTGCTCTCAGCCCAGCTGTAGGGTTAATAGGCATTACTTTACAATTTAAGCTGGGCTGATGCACTTCCGCTTTCCCTCGCTATTGTTGAGTGTTTGTTTCAGACACTCAGCATATCTAGGTCACCTATCTCGGGACTGTTCTGTCTATTTGATTCTGTGATCTGTGTTCTGTATCTGTTTATTCTGTATGTTCTTTGCCTTGTGCCTTAGCCTGTGTGCGTTTGTCCACTTTCTTCCAGTCTGTGCATCTTTCCCGCTTCTGTGGTAAGTCAGTCCTGTTTTGTGTTCTGTGTGCTGTCTGTTCAGTACTTTGTCCCTGTGTCCTGTCAGGGATAGTTAACCCTGAGGTTCCAGTGTGGGACCATTCTTATCAAGATGCCTACTCTGCTTTCAGGCAGGGGTCTTCCCATCTTCCTGATTAGCTAAGGGCAAGATTCTCCATCTGAGATTACTTTGCAACTGGGGTCAGCTACCAGCCACACCAGGTCTGGTCCAAAAGCCAGGCTGGTTGGTTAGCACAGTGCGTCTACTTTTGCTATCCATAATAAAAGATACCTGTGGCAGGCACTTATTGGTGAGACCGTGGCAGACACTTAAGTGGGAATCTCTGAAAAGCACTTATAGGACTAGCTATAGCTGGATTGATGAGGATATCTTAGGCAGGTACATACAGGAGCCCTTGCAGCTGGCATCTAAGGGGTCATTTGTGGCATGCAATTATGGGATTATCACTGATATAGGTGAACTATATAGGTCAGTTGTAGGTAAACTAATGGCAGACACTAAAGAGGGCATCTATGGCAAACATTAGTTTGGCTGTTTTATGAGCATACGTTAGGCAGGTACTGCCTCTGTGGCAGGCACTTATAGGTGTGTTGGACATTGAAGAGGACATAACTCCTGTTCCCTGCACAGCGGGTAGATGGGAGTGCCACTGTTCAGAGAGAAAGTGTGAATGAGCTCTATCACTCAACTTTCATTTGGACCCCACCAATCAGCTACATGCCATCACTTTTTAAGGAGGTCATCTTGACAGGAACCTATAGGGGCATCTATGGGGCACGGGGTGGGGAATGCCTATTTTTGTCAATCTGGAGACTATTTATGGATTTACTGATTCCGATTTACCCCAGATCTTTCTTCTTCGCAGAGCATGGAGGCAGGGCAGCTTGGGGAAGGCGGCGGTAATGAAGCATTGCACATTTAATTTACAAGAAAGACATAATTACCTTCATCTCTTATACAGCGGGGAGACAGGCACTGTGCCTTCGAAATACGCAAACAAGATGGCAAACAGCCACCACCTGCAGCCCCTTATAAATGAAGACCGTGGGAAATCAACACTTATTGTGCAAAATCCTCCCAGATTGTGTTTAAAATGCCCTTAAGGGGGTCAATCATAAGTCATTTGACAGGTCCCTGATCATAGGAGGTCCCACTGCTGAAACCCACCAGGCCAAGGAAACACAATTGCACTGCACTGTGCCCATCAAAAGTAAAGGGCACTGATGGTCCTCCAGAACTGAAAACCGGAGGGGTCTGAATGAGGTTAAACCCTAATAACCTTAACAGGTTGCTCAATTTCATGGATGACATCTTGGGGCAAAGCCCTGTGCTATGGATAAGTGGATGGTGACTTTTGTGCTATTTTCACAGGTGCCACTCTAAGAAGAAGACTCAAGGAACTTGAATTTTGTGAATATGGCATCACGCGTTTCGGGTTAGGTGGCCCTATAGAAATACCATACAATAATTCATTGTTCACATATGACATTGGATTATCTCCCATGTCCCAATCCTGAATGTGACGCTGGTGGGAGTCAGAGGAAAGGGTTAAAGGGTAAGGAGCTGGAGGAGGGGAGCAGCTTTAACCAACTTCTTTCAGTTCTCCAAGGGGACGGCAAGTCTCATACAAAGCCTTTTCACTTTTATTCAATAGGACAGAAGGCAGTAGTCAGGGACACAGGTTCTCACTAACCGACACCCCCACCTTCTGCAGCCCATGCCCACCCCCTCACAGTGTACCAGCATTCACTACAGCGCCCACCTCTCACTGCTGATTGGTTACATTACAAATCCTGCAAAAGAATAGGAAGCAGAAAGAGGAGGGTTAACTCCTTGTTGGGCCGAAAGCTGTGACTTACTGTCCTAGGCATCTTAGAAGGCAGGGTGTGGTGAGCCAGGAAGGAAAGAGTTAACAGGAAAAGCGAGACAGTAAATAAGTAATGAGGAGGCATTGTATAGAAATGTAATGTGATACATATGTGGGAAAAAGTTAGGAAGATAGAAAGATATGAGATAGATAGATAGAAAGATATGAGATAGATAGATAGATAGATAGATAGATAGATAGATAGATAGATAGATAGATAGATAGATAGATAGATAGATAGATATGAGATGGATAGATAGG
The DNA here is from genome assembly GCF_035609145.1 of Eleutherodactylus coqui. Lineage (NCBI taxonomy): Eukaryota > Metazoa > Chordata > Amphibia > Anura > Eleutherodactylidae > Eleutherodactylus > Eleutherodactylus coqui. Next base: position 227,658,904 of record NC_089842.1, read on the forward strand.
AGATAGATAGATAGATAGATAGATAGATAGATAGATAGATAGATAGATAGATAGATAGATAGATATGAGATAGATAGATAGATAGATAGATAGATAGATATGAGATAGATAGATAGATAGATATGAGATAGATAGATATTAGATAGATAGATATGAGATAGATAGATATGAGATAGATAGATAGATATGAGATAGATAGATAGATAGATAGATAGATAGATAGATAGATAGATAGATATGAGATAGATAGATAGGAGATAGATAGATAGGAGATAGATAGATAGATAGATAGATAGATAGATATGAGATGGATAGATAGGAGATAGATAGATAGATAGATAGATAGATAGATAGATAGATAGATAGATAGATAGGAGATAGATAGATATGAGATAGATAGATAGATAGATAGATAGATAGATAGGAGATAGATAGATAGATATGAGATAGATAGATAGATAGATAGAGAGAGAGAGAGAGAGATAGATAGATAGGAGATAGATAGATATTAGATAGATAGATAGAGAGATAGGAGATAGATAGATAGATATTAGATAGATAGATATTAGATAGATAGATAGATGGATAGATAGATAAATGTGAGATAGGCCGCCTGCAGACGGGCGGAAATTCAGCAGCGGGATTTCCCGTGGAATTTCCGCCCCTGGAAGCTGCCATAGGATTGCGTTAACAAACGCAATCCTAGGTAGATGGCCGCGATTTGGCCGCGCAAAATCTCGCAGGCAAACAAATCGCGGCATGCTCTATTTCTCTGCGAGCCCCGCACAGAAATGTCACTCATCGGCCGCCGGCTCTGCTCTGCGCATGCGCCGGCTGCCGGCACATGAAAGAGGCGGGGCCACTGGAGCAGGTGAGTGTCACGCTGCTCTCTGCAGACGCTCGGGTCGGGTCCCACTGCGAGAATTCTTGCAGCCGGATCCGACCCAGCCATCTGCAGGTGGCCATAGATAGAACGAACACTGGAGAATGCAATTTTAATTGTCTTATATCTTACACTTGATTTTCACTGAGGCCGCGTGCATACGGCAGTGCCGAATTCTTTATATGGGTTGATTGCGAGACAGAGGTTGCGTTGGAGGAGGAGGAGGAGGAAGGTGCTTTAGTGGAGGAAGCATACACTGCCACAGATACCAGCACCGAGCTGGGGCTCGCAATTCTGGGGGTGGGTAGGACGTGAGCGGTCCCAGGCTCTGACTCTGTCCCAGCCTCCACTAAATTCACCCAATGTGCCGTCAGGGAGATATAGTGGCCCTGCCCGCCTGTGCTTGTCCACGTGTTCGTTGTTAAGTGGACCTTGGCAGTAACCGCGTTGGTGAGGGCGCGCACAATGTTGCGGGAGACGTGGTCGTGCAGGGCTGGAACGGCACATCGAGAAAAGTAGTGGCGACTGGGAACCGAGTAGCGTGGGGCCGCGGCCGCCATCATGCTTTTGAAAGCCTCCGTTTCCACAAGCCTATACGGCAGCATCTCTAGGCTGATCAATTTGGCAATGTGCACGTTTAACGCTTGAGCGTGCGGGTGCGTGGCGGCGTACTTGCGCTCAAACAGTTGCGCTAGCGACGTCTGGACGCTGCGCTGAGAGACATTGCTGGATGGGGCCGAGGACAGCGGAGGTGAGGGTGTGGGTGCAGGCCAGTAGGCACTCGTGCCTGTGTCTTCAGAGGGGGGTTGGATCTCAGTGGCAGGTTGGGGCACAGGGGGAGAGGCAGTGATGCAAACTGGAGGCGGTGAACGGCCTTCGTCCCACCTTGTGGGGTGCTTGGCCATCATATGCCTGTGCATGCTGGTGGTGGTAGCTCCCCAGCTGATCTTGGCGCGACAAAGGTTGCACACCACTGTTCGTCGGTCGTCAGGCGTCTCTGTGAAAAACTGCCACACCTTAGAGCACCTTGGCCTCTGCAGGGTGACATGGCGCGAGGGGGCGCTTTGGGAAACAGTTGGTGGATTATTCGGTCTGGCCCTGCCTCCACCCCTGGCCACCGCACTGGCTCGGCCTGTGCCCACACCCTGACTTGGGCCTCCGCGTCCTCGCCCGCGTCCACGTCCTCTAGGCCTACCCCTACCCCTCAGCATGCTGTATTACCAGTAGTGTAGAAACAGAATGCTGTAATTAAATGTGCCGCTTATTGGCCTGTGGTTGGAGGCTGACTTCGCTTACGGAACGCACAGCAGAGGCAGGAAAGAATTTTGCGCAAGCCTGCTGTAACACTTAGCTGGCTGCGTATGAATTAGGACAACTACCCCCAGCACAGACCCAGTACACTTGTGGACAGGAATACAGCGGTGATGTAAGAGGCAACACAGAGGCAGAAAAGAATTTTGCGCAAGCCTGCTGTAACACTTAGCTTGCTGCGTATGAATTAGGACAACTACCCCCAGCACAGACCCAGTACACTTGTGGACAGGAATACAGCAGTGATGTACGAGGCAACACAGAGGCAGGAAAGAATTTTGCGCAAGCCTGCTGTAACACTTAGCTGGCTGCGTATGAATTAGGACAACTACCCCCAGCAGAGACCCAGTACACTTGTGGACAGGAATACAGCGGTGATGTAAGAGGCAACACAGAGGCAGAAAAGAATTTTGCGCAAGCCTGCTGTAACACTTAGCTGGCTGCGTATGAATTAGGACAACTACCCCCAGCAGAGACCCAGTACACTTGTGGACAGGAATACAGCGGTGATGTAAGAGGCAACACAGAGGCAGAAAAGAATTTTGCGCAAGCCTGCTGTAACACTTAGCTGGCTGCGTATGAATTAGGACAACTACCCCCAGCAGAGACCCAGTACACTTGTGGACAGGAATACAGCGGTGATGTAAGAGGCAACACAGAGGCAGAAAAGAATTTTGCGCAAGCCTGCTTAACACTTAGCTGGCTGCGTATGAATTAGGACAACTACCCCCAGCACAGACCCAGTACACTGAGGACGGTCACAGGCAGCCCAAATAGATTTTTTTTCCCAAATGTTTTTGGAAAGGCCCACTGCCCATATACACTAAATATGTCTTCTGTCCCTGCCTCACCACTACTGGCCCTGGACAATGTAAATTACTGCAGGACGCAATGCTCTGCACGGCCGACATACAAAAAAAAAAAAAATGTGCAACACTGCAAAAAGCAGCCTCCACAGTACTGCACACGGTTAGATGTGGCCCTAAGAAGGACCGTTGGGGTTCTTGAAGCCTAAAATAACTCCTAACGCTCTCCCTATAGCAGCTCCGGCACCAACAGCACTGTCCCTGATCTCTGTCAGAATGCATCTGAGGCGAGCCGCGGGAGGGGCCGATTTATATACTCGGGTGACACCTGATCTCCCCAGCCACTCACTGCAGGGGGGTGGTATAGGGCTTGAACGTCGCAGGGGGAAGTTGTAATGCCTTCCCTGTCTTTCTATTGGCCAGAAAAGCGCGCTAACGTCTCAGAGATTAAAGTGAAAGTAACCCGAACATCGCGTGGTACTCGTCTCGAGTAACAAGCATCTCAAACACGCTAATACTCCAACGAGTATCAAGCTCGGACGAGTACGCTCGCTCATCTCTAATTATTAACATTTTTAGGAACACTTTATTTTCCTGCACCAAGCCAAGATTGCAAAGGCTCATTGGTGTCAGAATGATAGATACCCCCACAAATGACCCCATTTTAAAAAGTACACCCCTTAGGCCTCATGTCCACAGGCAAAAGAAGAATTAAAATCTGCAGCGGATTTTATCTCTTCTCCTGCCCGCGGATCCGCATCCCATAGGGATGCATTGACCACCCGCGGGGTAGATAAATACCCGCGGATGGTCAATAAAAGTGATTTTTTTAAAAATGGAGCATGAAAATATCTGGACCATGCTCCATTTTCGTGCGGGTCTCCCGCGGTGACGGCTCCCGCAGGCTTCTATTGAAGCCTATGGAAGCCGTCCGGATCCGCGGGAGACAAAATTCGGAATTTACTCACCCGCTCCGGTTCTTCCCTTCGCTGCAGCTCCATCTTCTATCCGTCGCGGCCGGATCTTTTTTCTTCGGGACGGCGCATGCGCGGGACACGTCACTGACAGCATGGGGCTGTCACGTCCACAGCCTGCAGGGAGGTCATTCCCAGAGAATGCATGTTTTTACGTCCTCTGGGAATTAAGCCCAGCAGGCCAGGACGTAAAAAGGCAATGGGCTGGTCACTAAGGGGTTAAAGTTATTTGGTCCATACAAAGGATATATTGTTTCTGTACATCAATTTGTGTGCAAGTAGTAGTAGTTAAAGTAAAATGTATGCTTATATCTTTCCCTAGAGTGTTCAATCTGTGGACAATCTCGCCTACCCTGATACTGTCCCTCCATGACCTTTAAATCTTGGTGGAATCGCTCACCTTGCTCATCACTGACCGCACCAAGGTTTTCCGAGAAGTTATCAAGATGACTATGCAGATAATACACCTTGATGCTCATGTTGCAACCAAGCATTTTGTAGCTCTCCAGGAGTTTCTGGACAATTTCGGTGTCATTATTTGCTCGCTTGTTTCCAAGAAAGGCCTTGACAATGTCTATGAATGATAACCAAGCATTCCTTTGGACTTCTGACATTGTCCCAATGAAATGTTCATTTTTGATGAGTTGCCGAATTTGTGGACCATCAAACACACCGGCTTCTATTTTTTTTAAATGACAAACTAGGTAATGCCAAAATGAGGTACTTGAAATAGTCTCCTTCAGTCGGCAAAGCTTTAACGAATTGTTTCATGAGACCCAGTTTCATGTGCGGGTGGGAATATAATGTTCTGTCAACAAGCAGCTCATGTAGAATGCTTGGATCACCAGGTTTGAGGTCAGAACTTGGAGGCCAATTCATTTCCACCCAATGATTCTCATGAGCTCTGCTGTCCCCCATGCACAAATGACAGAGATATTTTGTGTATCCACATTGCTTACCCAGAAGGCAGCATACCATTTTAAGGTCAGCACAGATGATCCAATTGTGTTTGTGATATTGCAACAACTCAATGACTTGCTTTATGTCTTCATATTCTTCACAAAGAGAAAAAGAATGGCCAATTGCTACTGCGCCAAATAAGTTGCCATTGTGGAGAAGGACTGACTTTAAGCTCTGCTTTCAGCTATCGAAGAACAGTCTCCATTCAGTTGAGTTATAGATTGGATTTCCCAAGTCCTCCATTAAACCATTTATGTTATGGCAATACACAAAGACACTGTCACTTCTAAAGTATTGGAGAAATGCAACTTCTATGGATGGAAATTAAAGGGGTTGTCCCGCGCCGAAACGTTTTTGTTTTTTTTTCAACCCCCCCCCCCTGTTCGGCGCGAGACAACCCCGATGCAGGGACCTAAAGAAAAAGCCGCACAGCGCTTACCTGAATCCCCGCGCTCCGGTGACTTCTTACTTACCGGCTGAAGATGGCCGCCGGGATCTTCTCCCTCGGTGGACCGCAGGGCTTCTGTGCGGTCCATTGCCGATTCCAGCCTCCTGATTGGCTGGAATCGGCACGTGACGGGGCGGAGCTACACGGAGCCGGCATCCTGCACGAGCGGCCCCATTCAGAAAAGAAGAAGACCCGGACTGCGCAAGCGCGGCTAATTTGGCCATTAGACGCCGAAAATTAGGCGGGCTCCATGGAAACGAGGACGCTAGCAACGGAACAGGTAAGTGAAAAGCTTCTTATAACTTCTGTATGGCTCATAATTAATGCACAATGTACATTACAAAGTGCATTAATATGGCCATACAGAAGTGTATAGACCCACTTGCTGCCGCGGGACAACCCCTTTAAGATACCTTTCCTCCTTTTTCAAGCAAGTCCCATGCAGTCTTGATGCTAGGAGTGCTGAAGACTTTTTTGATAGTCCCAAACCATGTGCCAAATCATTCAGCTCATGCTGATCAAATCCTTTAGAACTAAGTCATCTTCAGCTTAAAAATCTTTATCACTGCTATAACTTAGTTCTTCTTCACCATTATCATGTTCTTTAAAAGAGGGCAGTTTAACGAAAACTCGCACTGGGATTTCAGCTGAATGAGACACTGGAGGAATAGCTAATGGTTGACTAGGATGCTCTTGCAGCGTCTGAGGAGCGGGCCACAGCCTAGGAGACAGCAGGGAAGAGTTTGGGGCTTGTCACGGTGCCTCTACCGTCTCCCACCCAGAAGGTAACTGGTGACACGTCCAAGGGCCGAGGGCAGGTTAATAAACGGGAAACCCAATAAGGGATTACTTTCTCTTATGTCACACGTGACGCCACCGTTTCTTCTTCTGCGGGGGAATTCTTGGATGGCAGAGTAAACTCACCCTTGTACGGCCTTCGTGGGGGAATTCCTAGTTGTGAGAGTAAATCCACACATACACGGGATTCTTTTAAAACACAGCCTCCAGAAACCGATAGGCGACTGGTCACTTTATTTGTAGTAACTTGAGTACAACTTTGAAAATCACGCCAGCAGGAAAACAGTGTAAAAACATCAAAGTGGTGTGAAAGAGAGGATGCACGGGTGAACAGGAGAAACCACAGTGTCGTTATCTGTAAGTCCTGATCCAGGCAACACAGTCTCTACTCTCGGACACTTTACCGGTCAATACTCACATTTGATAAAACCGGGTGTGCTGCATGGTGGTTCTTTACTCTCTCTCCTAGCACGGGAAGGGTCCTTCCATATCTCCTGGGTATGGCAGTCCCAGGGCAGGCGGTAGACTCCTTTCCGCCTCTTCCATTCTGGGCCGCACAGGCTGAAGGTGTCTGTGTGGTCCTCTTGCAGAACTCTTCTCTCCCTTGCAATCACATATATCACACAAGGTCACGTGACAAACAAACAGATACATTTTCCAGACAGTCAGCTGACATTTCAGACACTTAACCCTTTCAGTGCTGCAGCTATGCAATACATATCATTCATGCAACACAGAGGACACTGACATTAAATAGACAAATGCATGCATACAGTTATGGAGGGGCCCCGATGTACCGGACCACTATTTTTTTTTTATATTTATTTTTCTTGTTATATCCTGAGGTTTTCACTATCCGAAAGTCACAGTCACTGGAATGATCTCTTCGCTCTCATCAAACCATAGGTATACCAAATGGCAACTTATCACATGTTCCCTTCATCCACATCCGTAAACTCTTAACACAGTGCTTGCACACCTTGTGAGGGGCCCAAGACTTATCTTGATCACTAAGTTTAGCTTAAAAACATGCAAAATAGGCTAGATAGATAGATAGATAGATAGATAGATAGATAGATAGATAGATAGATAGATAGATAGATAGATAGATATGAAAAGATACTTGGGGTGGAAACAAAGTAACAGTGAGCTCGTGCTGCTTCTCATGGTTTGTACATGGTGATGTGTGGCCCTCTGGTGGTGAATTTTAATAATAATGAGGCGTATTTTCTTAGGCATTCTTCATGCCACGCTTTATAAAGATGATATTGGCATGAAGTACGCCAAATGTATTACGGTACACAAGTTCTTTAGTACATCTGTTACATGTTTCAGGCTGCCCATTTGCCAGATCTCTACAGTCTATACTGGTGGCAAGCTGGTGTCTAGTTCAGCTATAATTTATGTCAGCTTCTGGCTTAAATTGTAGCAAACTCGGTGGGCCATGGTAGACCATGCTTCTAATGCTAAGCTCAGCCTACTTAAAAATTTTCCAAGCCGATATAAACCCTTAAAAAATCATAGTTTTTGGCACAACTATGTTGATACATTTCCCTGAATTGAGTTTGCAGCTAGATTGCCATCTCTGAGAGAAAATAATCAGATTTCAGATTTATTTCCACCCTCATTGTGACCCGTTATCTGTACAATTCTATTGGAAACCAAACAGATTTTTTTAGGATGGAAAAATGAAAAGAAATAACAAATATATTGTGGTTGCGTAAATATAGACACCATTAAACTAATACTTTATTGATGGACCCTTTGACTTTACAACAGCATTCAGTCTTTTTGGGTAGGTGACAATCAGCATGGCACATCTTGACTTGGAAATCTTTGCCCACTCTTCATTGCAAAAGCGTTCCAAAGCTTGTGAGGACATCTCATGTGTAGCGCCCTCTTCAGGTCACCCACAAATCTTCAATGGAATGCAGGTCTGGGCTCTGGCTGGGCCATTCCAAAACTTCAATCTTCTTCTGGTGAAGCTATTGTCTTGGAGATTTGGCAGTCTGCTTTTGTTCGTTGTTGTGTGGAAAGGTGAAATTCCGCTTCATCTTCAGCTTTTTAGCCGAGGCCTGAAGGTTTTGTGCCTGAATGGACTGATATTCATCACTGTTCATAATTCCCTCCACCTTCACTAAAGCCCTAGTTACTGCAGCAGAAGAACAGTACCACACATAATGCTGTCTCCACCATTTTCACTGCGGACATGGTGGTCTACTGGTAGTGCACATTTTGGAATTATGGCCGAAAAGTTTCCCCTCAGTCTCATCAGACATAACACGTTCTTCACAGAAGAACTGGATTTAGGTTTTGGCCAAACCTAGCCGGGCTTGGATGTCCTTCTTTGTTAGGAAAGGCTCCCATCTTGCTCCCCTACCAAACAGCCAAGACATATGAAGAACACGGGAGATGGTTGTCACATGCCGTACACAACCAGAACTTGTCAAAAACTCCTGCAGCTCCTTTAATGTCGCTGTAGGCCTCTTGGAAGCCTCCTGGACTAATGTTCTTCTGGTCTTTTCTTCAAAGTTTGAGCGATGTGTAGTTTTTGGTAATGTCCCTATTGTGCCAAATTTAATCCACTTCTTAATGACGTCTACCAGGAACTCACTTCCACAGGTGTGGGGTAATTGAGCTGGCTGGGTGTGGTGTTCTTCAGCCAGCCAATCTCCATTGATCTGCTGCAGATATAAACCAGCCCCTCTGTCTAGAGAGGAATGCTGATTTCCCACTACCTTGGTGTTTGCGTTAAAGGGCGTTGTTGTGTAGGGGTGTACAGTGACGTGTACTGAATGTCTGTGCAGGTGGCCGGACATGAGAGGTGAATAGTCCTGTTCTGTGTAAATTATGTTCTGTGTGGTATGCTATCTCTGGTGTTTTGGTGTGGTGTGAACTGTGTCCTGTGCTGCTTGGACCATTTACCATCTAGGGTGAGGTAGGTCCCTAGGTTCCAGCATTGGGCCATCCCTATTGGGACGATTGCCACACTTGAAGGCAGGTATCTTGGGGTTAGATGTCTTGTTAGAGTAAGGACCCGTGAGACAACAAGGACACTTGTCGTGGGCTCATGGGCTTAGGTGTTTTGGCCAAATCACAAAATAGTACCTCGTACCTAATCTATTTTATCTGTGTATGCGTGCTGGTATGCCATGTGAGTGTTTTGGGTAATTTGTTATGTCTGCTCGTGAGTCCAGTACACAGTTCTTCCCTTTTGGTGCTGTGTATGCAGTTCTCTAGTAGGGGCCGGAGCAGGGAACCGTAGACTCCCTTAGTGTAGGCCACACATGACTGGGGTGGTGAGGGAACGAGGGAGAGGTAAGGGTTAATGGGGTGGAGTAATGAGAAAAGTAATAGGAGACTGATAGGGTGATTTTGAATGGGATGGGGGAGTTGGTGATAAGGGGGCGTTTAAGGTTATAAGAGGTTAGGATAGGCAGAGGTGAGGTTAGCACCATTTTAGTTAGAAATAGTTTGGTAGTTTACAGGACAGTTAGTTGGCAAGTTAGCGGACCATGTCTGATGTGGAGCGGGTTCTGGAGGAGCTGTGGGCAGCCGCTGGTGTGCATGACGCAGGCTGGCTGCGGGACTGTGTAGCAGATGCGCTTAGTAGTGCTCCTGTGACAGCGGCAGGTGAAGCAGCACGGGAGCGGCCACCGCGGAGGAGCAGGCCAGCCACGCACCTGATTGCTAAAGAGGGTATTCCTCATGCTCAGCGCCGCCTGAGGAATCACTCCGGGGACCCCTTGTTTGGAGCAGGGGGCGGCAGGGTAGAAAGAGTCCATGCAGGCTGCCGGGCACGACGCTGAGCGGAGGTCCCCATGCTGGTGGGGTGCAGGGCCTTTGGCACTAGGCTACAGGATGAATGAAAGAGAGACAGTCGTCTCCCCTGGTGATGTACCAGCCAGGGAGGGGATTCAGCAACGCGGTCAGGATGTGAGGATGGCTAAGGAGTACAGCGGCAGTGTCGTACAGCGGTTGGTGAAGAATGGAGCAACGGTTAGGTCACCTGAGGCTGCGCCAGCCATGGGGCGAGCCAGACAGCAGGGACAGCGTGGTAGCAGAGCCACGGTAAACTCCAGGGAGTGTGCCAGGCGGCAGATGGTGCAGGAGAAGGATTGAGGACAGGTCGCTCGTGCATGTGCCAAGCCAGGACAGGATAGGCAGACGTGTGAGGGGCCAGTATGGGAGGACAATGGCAAGCAGCACGTTGGAAGACCATTAAATGTGATTGACTAATCCTGAACATAACCACATCCCGTAAGAAGGTGTTCACACTTATGAAACCACATTTATTTATTTTTGTTTTTCCACCCTAAATGTTCTGGGTGTTCATTTGGAATTGAGTCCCGCACCTCCTCCCTCCGATTATAGCCTGCAAAGATGGCAGCAGTATCAGCAGCGGTGCCAGAAAAGGCAGTGGTGTCAGCAGTGGCAATATGTAAGAAGGCAGGAGCTAAGAGTGAAGCGGTGAGGAGAGTGGGTATGCCACAGAGACTGCCTGGATTGGCAAAGTGGAGTGATAGACAAGGGGGGAGTCAGTGGTAGAGTTGGCCTCCCGTTTGGCTACGAATATGAAAGACTTTGAAATTGCAAGGAAACAGATAGCCCGGCAAAGACAAAATATTGGCTCTGCTAAGCTGGTAAAAGAGCAGACAGCCTGTAAGGAGCAAAAAGCAGAAGCCTGGAGGGTAATAAGAGTGCATTAAAATGTGGGAAGAGGTGAAAGGAAAAGGGAGCCGCCCCTTTAATGGAGAAACTGATTAGCGACGATCAGTGTGCAAAGATGGCTGCAGGATGTAGTGGTCATAAACATACAGGATCTTGAAGTGATGGTGACAGCTCGAATGAGGAGGCCTATGAAGATGTGCAGGAGAGTCTGAGGGAGCAGCCTGTGTGCATTGCTTAGCAATTTTGGACACAGAGCAGCACTACACGTCCCAGAAGTCTCCAGCCTGAGTAGTTTGTACTACCATCTACCTCGGGAAAATCTGAGGTAGAGGGGAAAGATGGGAAAATAAGAGTTCTGCAGGTGCAGAAGACCCCATGGCCAGAAGTCTCTCCTGATATGGGGGGCTTTTTTTGGTAATGATTTGCTAGAAGATGACTCAGTGGTCTACAAAAAAGAAACCAGAAAAGCTGCAGGAGAGGTCGGTGTTTGTTTCAGTCTCTGAGAGCGCTGGTCCAGCTGAAAAATCAGATCAGGGTTCTGAGCCCAAGAACCCCCCTGACTCAGGCTCTGAAGTGGGCTGGGAGCAGCGCGATAGGAAGAAAAGGGCTGAGCTGGTCAGACCCCCTGTCCCTGTGTTAGTTGGTAATGGGGACGGAGAGGTCAGTAAGAAAGGCACAGGAAAGGCCAGTACAGCTGGAGGTGATGGCAAGGAAAGCGGCAGCGGTGCCACGAGTTACATAGCAAGCTGTGCCTGTGAAGCGTTGGGAGCTGCTGGCCTAAAATCTGGAGTTTCCCATGATCAGAGAGTAAGTCAGACAGGGTCCTGGGCCTCCGGTGATGCAGAGGCCAAAAGAGAAAATAAACAGAGTAAGAATAAAAACAAGGTATTACAAGATATTACCTTGTAAGCCTGCAGAGGCTGAGACCCATAAACCAGAAGATCTGGCTAAAGAAGAAGAGGATGTGGGGGTGGATGTGAGAGACAATGCTGGTTGTTCCTCTACTGCTGCTAAGCCTTTGGGTGCTTCCGGTAGCCCTGGCAGCTGTAAGGCCACACAAGTGCATGCAGGTATTCAGGGGGTGGCAATGTAACAAAGCAAGAGGGGTCACAAAGCCCAGACACCCCTCCAGCAGCAACACTGGTATACCTCCTACCGGATGTTGTCGTTACAGGAGAGGGTCCTCCTCGTCTCCAGGCTCTAGGGAGGGCCTTTTTTTAAAACAACCCCTCCTGGAGGCTTGACGGAAGGGAGACAGTTCAATTACAGTTGGAGGAAAAGAGGTGGACCTATCTCTCTAGATAGAGAGACACAATAACATACATAGTAACATAGTATGCAAGGCCGAAAAAGACAATGTCCATCTATTTCAGCCTTTCTTCACCCCCCATGTTGATCCAGAGGAAGGCAAAAAAAAAACAATGAGGCAGAAGAGAAGCCAATCCAGCCCATTTTGGGGGGAAAAATTCCTTCCCGACTCCATAATTACAGTTAGAATAATCCCTGGATCAACGTCTGATAGTTCCTACCTGACTCCAAGACCCGGATCAACAACCTGCTGGTTATTTAATGTCTATATCCTGTAATGTCATAGCGATCTAGAAAGGCATCTAGTCCCCTGTTAAACTCTTCTATGAATTTTGCCATCACCATGTCCTCAGGTAGAGAGTTCCACAGTCTCACTGCTCTTACAGTAAAGAACCCTTTTCTGTGTTGGTGATGAAACCTGCTTTCTTCTAGACGTAGCGGATGGCCTCTTGTTACCGTCGCAGTTCTGAGTATAAACAGATCATGGGAGAGATCCTTGTATCGTCCCCTCATGTACTTATACATAGTTATTTGGTCACCCCTTAGGGTGACTACCAACTACAGTTTTTTTTCACTGCGAAATTCGCAGCATTTTATTTTCTCCAGGGGTCTATGGGACTTGTAATGTCAAAATTGCGATTGCGCAAAATCGCGATTTTGCGGTAAATTGCGATTTTGTGCAATCGGGATTTTAACATTACAAGTCCCATAGACCCCTGGAGAAAAAAAAAACGCTGCGAATTTCGCAGTGAAAAAAAACTGTAGTGGGTAGTCACCCATAACCACCTTTTTTTTCCAGGTTAAATAATCCCAACTTTGATGGCCTCTCTGGATATTCCAGTCCCGTCATTCCATGTATTCGTTTAGTTACCCTTCTTTGAACCCCCTCAAGCACTGCAACATCTTTCCTGGGCACCGGTGACCAGAACTGTACACAGTATTCCATGTGAGGCCTGACAAGTGCCTTATATAGTGGGAGGATAATGTTCTCATCCCTCGCCCCTATACCTATTTTAATGCACCCCAAGACTTTATTTGCTTTTGCAGCAGCTGACTGGCATTGATTGCTCCAGTTAGGTCTACAGTCCACTAGTACCCTCAGGTCTTTTTCCATATAACTTTTCCCTAGCAGTACCCCATTTAGAGTATATTGGTGACATCCGTTTCTCCTGCCCATGTGCATAACCTTACATTTATCAATATTGAACCATATTTTCCATTTTTCTACCCAATCCCCCATCTAGGTCCATTTGCAGCCGTACATTGTCCTACGTTGTATTAATTACCTTGTATAATTTTGTATCGTCTCCAAATATTGATATTTTACTGTGCAGCCCCTCTATCAAGTCGTTGATAAATATATTGAACAGAATGGGGCCTAATACTGAACCCTGTGGCACCCCGCTAGCGACTGTGGTCCAATCAGAGTATGAACCATTTATTACCACCCTCTGCTTTCTATCTCTGAGTCAGTTCTTTACCCAGCTACACACATTTTCACCCAGACCGAGCTGTCTCATTTTATATATCAACCTATTATGCAAATGCTTTAGGAAAGTCTAGATATACGAGTTCAATAGACTCTCCCAGGTCCAGCCTAGAACTTACTTCATTGTAGAAGCTGATCAGTTGGTCTGACATGATCGACCCCTTATGAACCCATGCTGATGAGTAGTTTTTTCATTGTTTTCCTTGAAGTATTCCAGGATGTCATCTCTCAGAAACCCCTCAAATATTTTTCCAATTACTGAAGTGAGACTTACTGGCCTGTAGTTACCAGGCTCTCTTCTCGACCCCTTTTTCTACATTGGAACAACATTGGCAGTGCGTCAATCAAGTGGCAGAAGCCCGGTCTCAATGAAGTCCCTAAGTCTCTTGATGTTTTGACAAAAGAGATCAGGGAAGAGGAAGTTAGACTGATAATTGATTGGCTTTGACTCAAAAAACCATGAGGTATGGATGTCTTATCCATTTAGTGGCCAAGCCTGTTTGCACCTTAATGACCAGGCCAAATGACATGTGTCCCTTTAACATAGAATAACTCCGTAAAGATTTTGTATATCCAAGTAATTCTGACATTGTTTTTTCGCCACATATTGTACTTCATTAAGGTGGTACAAATACACTGATAGATTTTGTGTATATTTATTAATAGTGCCAAAATTGGTAACATTTTGAAAAAATTGTTATTTTTTCACATTTTCAACTGCAATATCTCAAATATGTGCAAACATACTGTACAAAGTTTTGATGATATATATATTTCCATCTGTTTGCTTTATTCTGGATGCGCATTTGAAAAACTTTGGTTTTATTTTAACCATTTAGGAGACAAATTCAAAATTAATTACCAATATTTTGAGGAACACTTTGTTTTCCTACACAAAGCCAAGATTGCAAAAGCTCATAGGTATCAGAATGATAGATACCCCCACAAATGACCACATTTTAAAAACTACACCCCTTAATGTATTCACTGAGGGGGTCAGGAGTATTTTGACCTCAAAGTTGTTTGGGGAGTTAATGCAATAAAATTTCACATTTTTGCAAAATGTAATTTTAAAGATAGTTCTTTTTTCTATACTGCACATGAAGACTGTCTTTTAACTTTTACATGATCGCCATTATCCATTGAATAACGGTGATCACGTGACCGGGGACCGCTCACTGCTCCAAGGCTCTCAGCTACCTGTAGTAGCTAGGAGCAAGGAGATTTTAAATTTCCCGAGCCCTCCTCAGCTTCTGCGCTTGTGACCGCCATCTTGGAGATAGGCACATGCGCCGAAGCTGGGGAAAGGTCCGCGGATAAGGATCCCATCAGGGGACATCGCCGCAGGCCTTAGGTAAGTAAGTTCACCTCCCCTCACAGATCGGATCCATGACAGGAGGTGAAACTTTAACTTTTTTTTGCTTTTACATGATTGCCATTATCCTTTGGGCATGCAGTGCGGCTTTTAAATGCCGGGGAAGCCTGGGGTGCCAGTACCAATGTGGTTCACCTTTTGGGGTGCAGGGCAGCCTTCCGAACTCATATGGCATCACTAATAGGTTGCTAGCCTTCATGGTGCACTACATGTATCAGAAGGTCAGACACCCTGTATATACTACTCTGTGTAGGAGTATACACAAGGCAGCCACCTCCCTCTATATTAGGACGTTGTGTGAGTGGCTGTCTCATTGGTGTACTCCACAGGTATATTTGGCTCCCTCATTTGATATGGTGTTAGTGTATTTTGACGCCACTATGAGCTATGTTTTGACAGGAGAACACCCATGTCACACCTCTAGCTTCCTATTGGGTAAAGTCCCGAAGGTCCTTGCAGCAGCGTCCAACAAGCTCCGCTGGTGACACAGGGCTCCCTGCCCTGCTGACCACCGCTTCCCAGTCTTCCCCTTTCCCCCCATGGTGCTGCGGCCAACAAGCTCCGATGCAAACATTAACCTCTGGCTTCCCCTTTACTCCCGTGCCGCTGCGGACAACAAGCTCCGCTGCTGACACAGCGCTCCTGGCCACACTCACCACCGCTACCCAGTCTTAACCTTTGCCCCCGTGCCGCTGCGGGAAAGAAGCTCTGCTACTGATACTGCGCTGCCGGCAACGCTCAGCACCTGTGCCCAGCGTTGCCCTTTTTCCCTGCGCCGTTGCAGCCAACCAGCTCCGCTGCTGACACTACACTCTCGGCCCTGCTAAACACGGGTCCTCACTGAAGTTCTGCGGCTGTCACCTTAGTGAACGGCCAGCGCTGAGCTGTCGCACAGCAGCGCTGACCATTGCCGAATGGCTGCTCTGCCCTTTGTGCACGGGCAAAGCAGATACATGGTGACTGCCGGATGTCAGGGGCCTTGATGAAGCCAGCAGCCACACTCAATGGAGGGAGTGCTACAAGCACAGATAAATGCCGACTGGCGGCTGTCAGTTGCCACGATGCAACTGGCAGGCAGAGTCACCAGAGGGAGCGCAGCCCATTAGTTCCCCTGCTGCAGGGAGGCCGGCGACGTCCAACAGTACCTGTGAGGGTCTACACAGGAAGACAGGGAGACAGCCAATCAGGAACAGCGGGCGTCAACCACCGGCCAAACATACTGTATCTTGACTCCACCACTACTTCCGGTGGCGTCAAGATACACTAATACCATTTGACATTTTAGCTACCTGCATGTTGAGGTGGTGCACATATCTGCCCTCCTGAATCAGTAAGTATATGGCCATTTTCTGTGATCCTTTGTCATCATTTTAATACGCAGGTTGAAATACAGTCATTTACCAAAACTGAAACAACAAAAGCTGTGGAGGCTTAAAATTGGGTGAGGTACAGCTAAACTCAGCTACAAAAGTGAAGTTGTGGAAGACAGTTTGATGTCATAAGTAATACACCATGGCAAGCACAGCAACAAGACACAAGGTATACTGCATCAGCAAGGTTATACTGCCTCTCCCAGACATAGATTTCACTGGGGTTTCTAGTTGTGCTGTTAAAGATCTTCTGAAGAAGCACAAAGAAGCGGGCAACGTTTAGAACCGTAAGCACAGTGGTTGGCCAAGGAGACTTCATCACGCTAAATCAGAAGATGTCCAATGGTGCCATCAGCTCAGAACTGCAGAAACCAGTGTTACCCAGGTATACCCATGTACTGTTTGGAGAAGTCTGGCCAGAAGTGGTCTTCATGGTAGAATTGTAGCCAAAAAGCCATAACTTCCACTTAGAAATAAGGCCAGTGACTAGAGATGAGCGAACGTACTCGGATAGGCACTACTCGTCCGAGTAATGTGCCTTATCCGAGTACCGCTGTGCTCGTGCTCAAAGATTCGGGACGCGCTGCGGAGCGGGGAGCTGCAGGGGAGAGCGGGGAGGAACGAAGGGGAGATCTTTCTCTCCTTCTCTCCCGGCCGCTCTGCCCCGCTCCCCGCTCCGACTCACCTGTCAGCAGCGGAGCGCCCCGAATCTTTGAGCACGAGTACAGCGGTACTCGGATAAGGCACATTACTCGGACGAGTAGTGCCTATCCGAGTACGTTCGCTCATCTCTACCAGTGACTCTACTAGGTATGAAAACATAGGAACTGGGATAAAGAAAAATGGCAGCAGGTGTTCTGGACTGGCAATGATGCGCAATCTGCGACCTTTCCGCAATGTCAATTGTGGAAGGGCCACAGATTGGATGGCTTCTATTGACTTCAATGGAAGCTGTCCATGTGGAATTCGCACAAAATGGAGCATGCTGCGATTTTTCCTCCGCGAGCGAAAACTGCAATTGGTTTCCGTTCGTGTACAGGAAGAATCACTTTTCCATAGCATGCTATGGACAGTATTTGCTGCGAAAACCCGAAGGCGGACACCCATTCCGGATTCCATAATGAAAAATCCGCCCTCGCACAGGCGGCATAATAAGTATCTAGAGGCAGCAGTCAAGCATGGGAAAAAGCGGTACAATAATAAGTGTCTGCAAGCAGCAGTGAAGCATGGTGGAGGGCAGTATAATAATGAGTGTCTGCAGGCAGCAGTGAAGCCTGGTGGACAGCAGTACAATAATAAGTGTCTGCAGGCAGCAGTGAAGCAGGGTGGAGGGCAGTATAATAATGAGTGTCTGCAGGCAGCAGTGAAGCCTGGTGGACAGCAGTACAATAATGAGTGTCTGCAGGCAGCAGCGAAGCATTATGGACTGTAGTACAATAATGAGTATCTGCAAGCAGCAGTGAAGCATGGTGGAGAGCGATATAATAATGAGTGTCTGCAGGCAGCGAAGCATGGGAAAGAGCGGTACAATATTAAGTGTCTGCAGGCAGCAGTGAAGCATGGGGGAGCAGTACAATATTAAGTGTCTGCAGGCAGCAGTGAAGCATGGGAGAGAGCAGTACAATAATGAGTGTCTGCAGGCAGCAGTGAAGCATGGGAGAGAGCAGTACAATAATGAGTGTCTGCAGGCAGCAGTGAAGCATCGTGGACAGTAGTACAATAATGAGTATCTGCAGGCAGCAGTGAAGCATCATAGACAGTAGTACAATAATAAGTATCTGCAGGCAGCAGTAAAGCATGGTGGAGAGTGGTACAATAATGAGTGTCTGCAGGCAGCAGTGAAGCATGGGGGAGAGCAGTACAATGATGAGTATCTGCAGGCAGCAGCGAAGCATGGTGGAGAACTGTACAATAATGAGTGTCTGTAGGCAGCAGTGAAGCATGGTGAAGAGCAGTATAATAATCAGTGTCTGCAGGCAGCAGTGAAGCATGATGGAGGTTCCTTACTTGTTCGGGGCTGCATTTCCGCAAATGGAGTTGGGAATTGGTGAGGATTAATTATGTCCTCAATGCTAAGAAATACAGGCAGATACTTATCCATCATGCAATAACATCAGGAAGGCATCTGATTGGTTCCAAATGTATTCTGCAGCAGGGCAACAACCCCAAACATCCAGCCAATGTCATTAAGAACTAGCTTCAGCGTTGGGAAGAACAAGAATTCTTGGAAGTGATGATATGGCCCCACTGAGCCTGGATCTCACATCATCCAGTCTTTCTGGGATTACATGCAGAGACAGAAGGATTGGAGCGAGCTGACATCCACAGAAGATCTGTGCTTAGTTCTCCAAGATGTCTTGAACAACCTCCCTGCCGAGTTCCTTCAAAAATTGTGTACAAGTGTACCTAGAAAAACTAATGCTATGAAGGTACTGTACATATGTGAGGACACGATAAGTGGAACTGCGCAGTGTATGTATAGAGGACAGCAGAAGTTGTACCGTGCAGAGTCCATATATACATAAAACAGGCAGGATGTTGAATAGTTCACACGTAGGGACAAGCCAACATGTATGTACACAACTAGTTATTTAATAGACATTTCTCACAGCCTTTAGTGATTTATGATGACATCTCCTACCGTGCCAGGTAACAAGTACATAACAGCATCTGCCAACCTGTCGACTGCATATGCCCGAGGCGGGGTATGCACGAGCATAGTCATGATCTATGAGAGATAGAATACAATGCTCTTTACAGAATATTATGTAACAGCCATGCCAATTTAAGGAGCATGCAATCATATATAATGAGAATAAAATAACTTTTATATAGGGGCAGTCATTGTAATATATATTCTTGTACATAGGAGGCAGTCAGGGGCATAACTAGTGTTAAATGCTCCCCAGGTCAAATTTTGGATCTTGCAGCCCCATCCCCCATCCTAGCTTGTTGTCCTAGTAGCGTTGCTATAACCAATACAGTACATAGATGCGGTCTGAAGACCTTATAAGTAATAATACCACATATAGCCCAAGTGATCAGAGGTAATGTCTAGAGATGAGCGAGCGTACTCGCTAAGGCAAACTAATCGAGCGAGTAGTGCCTTATGTGAGTACCTGCCCGCTCGTCTCTAAAGATTCGGGTGCCGGCGGGGGAGAGCAGTGAGTTGCGGGAGTGAGCAGGGGGAGTGGGGGGGAGAGCGTGAGAGAGATCCCCCACCCCCCACCCCTGTTCCTCCCCGCTCTCCCCTGCCGGCCCCGAATCTTTAGAGAGAAGCAGGCAGGTACTTGCATAAGGCACTACTCGCTCGAGTAGTTTGCCTTAGCATGTACGCTCGCTCATCTGTAGTAATAATGTCCTCTCTGATTTGAGTTATTCACTCAGCGGGGTGGCATCTACGCTCACCACCTACCTGTCACATTTGCGGAGGTCTCCCATTGCATCCTGTGTCCACACTGAAGCAGGACCTCGCCTTCCTCCTCTCTCTCCCCACCATCTCACATGGTCCCATGCCGTCCGCGCTGAGCTGCCTCCGAACAGCGCTGTTCAGGGCCCTGTTGTGCTGGCTCATTGGCGCTGCCGCCAGCAATGCTGTCACTCTCCTCTTTCTCCCTGCGGCTTCAGGGTTGGCCCCGTTTCCAGTGGCATATGTCTGTGTGGGGACCGGGAGGATGAGGCAGGAGGTCCAGCTCAGGAGGGCACGTCTGCAGCAGCCAATCAGCCGCTGGGGGCGTGTCCTTGAACTCAGCACTGCCAAAGCATGTCTCCACCCATTGTACTGGTGGAGACAACATACAACAGTACCCAACAAGGTACTAGAGCCTCCATGCCCACCCGTATCACATCTTTAATAAATTCTCCTTTTGCTCTGATATTATAATCACTTACTTATATCAATGTTACAACACACAAAAAAAGTTAAATTCAGTTCCAACAACTACTTCTTGGTGCTTGATTTTTTGACAATCGATGAATATAGCCATAATGTTCCCTTGAAGTAACACAGTAATACTGCCACCATTCTGTATTTGTGCCTTTTTTGTGCCCACATATAGTAACTGTGTTTCTATTGCACGCTCCTAATACATTCTAGTAAGTAATACGCAATGTAGAGAACATTCTGATGACTAGTAGACAATATATAGAGCATTCTGATGACTGATAGATAATATATAGAGCATTCTGATGACTGATAGACAATATAGGGAACATGCTGGTGACTAATAGACCATACAGAGAACATTCTGATGACTAAATAGACAATATGGAGAGCATTCTGATGACTAATAGAAATGAAAGCGGTATTTGTGTAACATATAATTCCATTTTATTACATATTATTCACTTTTCATTAATGCATGGCAATCAGTGGCCCACATCAAGTACGTAGTTATTGCTTCCTTTGGTAATGTTCGTATTTTATGTGCTTTTATTTCCTTACCCAGAAATGTACTTAAATAACTATTGGTACAGTAATTGGACAATAGGCCCTGGGCTGTTCAGTAAACTTGCCCTATTTCCAGACTTTGTGGCCATTAGAAAATGTACTTCCCCAGGTCACCGTGCATGGTGGGACATGTGAGTCTGGGGAATGAATGGTAGGGCATGTCTTCCCATGTAGGGTGGTGCCCATTTTGGTATAAAAGGTGGGGTGTGGCATGTAAGTAGGTTATTTTTAGTTCTGGTGTGTTGAAGTGTAAGGGGCTTCCCAAAAGGGGTTAACTGGCTACCATGGCAATGGACTGGGAGATGCGACAATTTGTGCAACAAATTGGCCCATGCAATAATTTGAATTGAGCATGCTCAGGAGAACACGATCTGATTGGCTGCTGTCTGGACTATAAAAGGAATTGTTTGCTGCAACACATGCAGAGAGCAGAGATTGTAGTAGTGGCTGGAAGTGCTGCTGAAAGGACGGTCTGCGGGTACAATACTCTGCAGAGCAGTTGCTGCTAGGTGGTGGAGGACATTGTGGGACACATTCCTGAAAGCAATTGAAGCACAGCATTTAGTAAATGAGGCAACAGGAGACCCTTCGAGTTGGAAATCTGACATGTGTCACTTTAACATAGAATAACTCTGTAAAGGTTTTGCATATCCAAGTAATTCAGACACTGTTTTTTTGCCACATAACGTACTTTATTTAGGTGGTAAAAATAGACTGATAGAATTTGTGTATATTTATTAAAAGTGCCAAAATTGGTAACATTTCGAAAAAATTGTCATTTTTTTCACCTTTTCAATTGCAATATGTCAAATATGTGCAAACATACTGTACAAATTTTTGATGAGATATATAGTTCCTTCTGTTCACTTTATTCTGGAAGCACACTGGAAAACTTTAGTTGTTTTTTTTTAACCATTTAGGAGATGTACAAATTGAACATTAATTACCAACATTTTGAGGAAAACTTTGTTTTCCTACACCAAGCAAAGATTGCAAAGGCTCATAGGTGTCAGAATGATAGATACTTCGACAAATGACCCCAATTTAAAAAAAAATACACATTTTAATATAATCACTGGGGTGTCAGGAGTATTTTGACCCCATGGTTTCTTTTCAGGAGTTAATGCAATTTAGAGGAGAAAAAATACATTTTTATATTTTTGCAAATATGTCATTTTAAGGACAGGTTGTTTTTCTATAGTGCACATGAAAATAAGGATTTGCAACCCAAAATGTATACCCCTGTTTGTTCTGTGTTCAGAATAATACCCGTTGGGGCCCTAATCTTATCTCGAGTCTGTATGCACAATGAGGCCCAAACTGAAAGGAGCAGCAGGTGGCTTTTAGAACAGACATTTTCAGGAGATAATGCAATTTAGAGGAGAACAAATAAAATTTCATATTTTTGCAAATATGTCATTTTAAAGGCAGGCTTTTTCTATAGTGCACATGAACATTAGTATTTACACCCCAAAATGGATACCCCTGTGTGTCGTGTGTTCAGAGACATACCCATTGTGGCCCTAATCTTATGTCTGTAGGCACAACGGGGCCCAAAACGAAAGGAGCAGCCAGTGGCTTTCAGAACAGACATTTTGCTTGAAGGCGATTAAGGCCCCATTGCCCACTTGTAGACCCCTTGAGCGGCCAAAACTATAGAGAACCCCCATAAATGACCCCGTTTTGAAAACTAGACCTCTTAACAAATTCATCTAGGGGTGTACTGTGTATTTAGACCCTACAGCTTTTGAATGAATCTAAGCAAAGCAGAAGGAAAAAAATTACAAAAATGGATACCCCTGTTTGCCCCATGTTCAAAAATATACCCCTTGTGGCCCCAATCTACTTACTGGACACTAGGGCTACTGGCTAGGCCTGTAATTAAGGGTGTACCTAAAGGCTCAGGGGCCTGGGTGCAAAAGTTCAGCTTAGGCCCCCCCGGGCGCCCCCCCCCCCCCCCCTTGTACCCATACCTAGATCATGCTGCATACATAATCCAGCCCCTTGGTGTAATCTTTTTGAAAATGATGCATTTCCTGCACTACATGAAAATTAGTTTGTAGCCCCTTGAGCCACTCACACACACCACTTTTAGCTATTAGCACGGCGTCTCTATCGCTGTACTAACCGCGGTACAACACTCCCATTGATTTTAATGGGGTTACTCAAACCTGCGCTAAAATGCCGTGTTCCTGATGCCGCGATTTTTGAGACCTGTCTATGCTATTTTTGCGATTTTAACGGACCTCCTCACCCATCACAATGATGGGGTGTACTAAAAAGCGCTGTCAAACGCTGTACAATGCGTTCAAAAACGCTGCATGAAATTCTGGTAGAAATCCTACAATTTCAAGCTGCGTTTTCTGAATGCACATGTGAGAGCGGCCTTAGGGTGTGTTCATGTTTTTGTACTTTAGAACCACAACTAAGAAAAACACACGTACGTTATTAAGAAGCTGCAAACACTATTAAAAACTGCCTGTGTTTTTGATGCGTTTTTTAATTGTGTGTAAAGTGTGAAATTATATACAGTAAATACAGGAAGACATCATTTATATCAGCCATAGATAGACCGACTGACAGATTGATATGAGACTGATGATAGGGTGGTGATCCAGTCCAGAGTTTCTGCCTGGTCCCCAGAGAACTCAGCTGTAGGCACTGACCCCGTTACTGGGGCATAAAAGACTGCAGCTCTAGGGAGTCAGTGTCTGACAGCCTGAGGAGGGAGTACCACTTCACAGCAAGACCCAGAGAAACCTCTCAGCACCCTGCGTGGTGCAGCATATGTTGTGTTATATGGACTTTTCTGTTGCTTTCTGCCTGGAGTGTGCTTTAAAAATAAAAACTGAGGTAAGTTTTACGCACCTTCGAGTCCAGAGTGTTGTTGCCATCCCCACCCCCTTGGAGGACTTCTTACATTTGGTGCTCGAATGCGGGCCGCGATCCGGACGGCACCTGGTGAATGTCCTGGCTGACGTCTGCAATTACAATGCAGGCACCAACCCCAGCCATGGAGGAGCTGTTAGCGCAGATGGACCGGCTGACTGATGTCCTCCTAAAGCATCCGGCCTTAAGGAAGGAAGGAGCCAGGCACAGAGAGACTGTGCAGAAATTTCCACAAAAGATGACTCCTAATGATGATATTGAGACCTATCTGACCGTGTTTGAAAGAACCGCGGAACGAGGGAAACTCCCCAAGGCTGATTGGGTCAAGGTTCTCACACCGTTCCTCACTGCGGAACCACAGAAGGCATACCAAGACCTCAGTACCCACGAGGTAAACGACTATACCAGATTAAAAGCAGAGATCCTGGCTCGTCTGGGTGTTACAGCGGCAGTTCGGGCGCTGAGAGTGCACAATTGGAGCTACAGGTCTGACCCATCAGCCAGGTCGCAGATGTTTGACCTGTACCCTCTCGTAAAAAAATGGCTGGAGCTGGACATGTGCACACCCGCCCAGATAGTCGATAAGGTCATGGCAGACCGTTATACCCGTGCCCTGCCAGGATGCCAACCAGCTGGTAGATCTGGTCGACCGCTACACTGTGACTGAGAACTACCTCTAGGACGTCCATTCCGTCCAGACCCCCGCTACAAGTTCCAGGCCTACACAGGGTAAAAGACCACCAGATGCTGGAGGAAAGCTGTGGCATGGTGGGAAGGAGGTCAGGCCACCGGAAGGGGCACTGTTGGAGTTAAAAGCCCCTGGTAGCCCCAACCCGTTTGCTAAGCAGAGGAAACCAGGGCCTCTGAGGTGCTGGAGATGCCAGGGGCTCGGGCATGTGTTGGCTCGGTGCCCTATGGCTGATGAGCGTATGGAGTGTGACGGTGCTTGGTACCGATCCTTGTTCGCTCGGCCTGTTTGCAGTGCCTCACAGAGACTAGAGACTGAGCCACAACTGTGTCGCATAAGTGTAAACCACCATTCTGTGGAGGCTCTATTGGACTCGGGTAGCCTGGTCACCTTAGTGCATGCTAGCCTGATAGCAGAAGGCTTCATACCGCGTAAGCACATAAGTGTGGTATGTATACACGGTAACACAAGGGTATATCCTATGGCACAGTGTAACTCTGAGACTCATGGCGGAACTGTGACCTACGATGTAGGTGTTGTCAAAGGATTGATGCATAGCGTGATATTAAGGCGCAATTTTCCGGTATTCTGGGACTTGTGGGGAAAAATGATAATCCCTGCTAAAGAGACTGACGCAAACCCAGCTGACCTTACACCTCCGCAGGATAACGGGGTAAATGTGGACGTTGAACCTGGGAATATAACATTTTGTTTACAGGTCTTGGCTGGAGATGACGCTGAGGAGGAAGTCTATCCCTCGTTTCCGGATGTGTCCGATCTAGAGGATGCGCCTGGGAACTTTGGGACAGCCCAGTTAAGGGACCCCACTCTTATCAATGCCAAAGAAAATGTCGTAGTGATAAATGGTGTGTTACAGGAACCGGGTTCTCACCAACGGTTCCCCATTTTGCCATGAATAATAACTTGTATAGAGAAACAAAAACAAGCGGGGAAGTGGTGGAACAGTTGGTCGAGCCGAAGCCGTACAGGTGCAAGGTGTTAGACTAAGCACATAATCATGTGTTAGGAGGACATTTAGGAACTGATAAAACGCAGGATAGAATTCTTCAAAGGTTCTTCTGGCCAGGGGTGTACAAGGACATAAAGGAGTACTGTGAGTCGTGCCCCACCTGTCAGAGCACCGCTCCTGTGTTGCACTGCCGCAATCCCTTAGTGCCTCTCCCGATTATAGAGGTTCCCTTTGAGAAAATTGGAATGGATTTAGTGGGTCTCATAGTCAAGTCAGCTAGAAGACATCAATACATTTTGGTCGTGTTAGATTATGCCACTCGATACCCTGAAGCAATCCCTTTAAAAAGCCCTACTGCCAAAAACATTGCATTAGAGTTGTCCCTTATGTTCTCCAGAACAGGTCTTCCCAAGGAAATCCTCACGGACCAAGGGACCCCGTTCATGTCCAAAGTAACGAAAAAATTGTGCCAACTCTTTAAAATTGATCACATACGAACCTCGGTATACCACCCTCAGACAAATGGGTTGGTGGAGAGGTTCAATAGGACCCTGAAGCAAATGCTAAAGCAAGTAGTAGAGAAAGATGGTCGGGACTGGGACCGCCTGTTACCTTATCTCATGTTCTCCGTACGGGAAGTACCACAGGCTTCCACAGGCTTCTCGCCATTTGAGCTTCTATATGGTCGGCACCCAAGAGGGCTGTTGGATATAGCCACAGAAACCTGGGAGACCGAGTCTACTCCCTATAGGAGCGTCATCGAGCACGTGGCTCAGATGCAGGACTGCATTAATACTGTAATGCCCATGGTCAGGGAACACTTGCAGAGGGCACAGGAGGCCCAAAGCAGAGTGTACAATCGTTCTGCCAGGGTGAGAACTTTTAGTCCCGGTGACCGAGTTCTCATCTTGGTGCCCACTGTAGAAAGTAAATTCCTCGCTAGATTGCAGGGTCCTTACGAAATTGTTGAGAAGGTAGGCAACGTAAACTATAGAGTGCACCAGCCGGGGAAAAGGAAGCCATATCATGTGTACCATGTTAATTTAATAAAACCCTGAAAGGATAGAGAAACTTTGGCTACCTCAAGCATCAGGAGGGGTGGGTCGCAGCCCTCCCTGCCCGATGTTAGAGTAGGTGAGGCCCTCTTGGTGTGCCAACGGCAGGAGGCAAAAGAGTTCCTACAAAGAAACAGAGATAAATTCTCTGACCTGGCCCGGTCGTACCCACGTCATAACACATATCATAGCCGAACCCAGGATGAAGGTAAACTTAAAACCGTACAGGATTCCAGAAGCCTGTAGGGAAGCAGTTTCTGCCAAGGTTAAGCGCATGCTGGAGTTAGGAGTGATAGAGGAATCAAAAAGCACGTGCTCAAGCCCCATTGTGTTAGTCCCCAAACCAGACGGTACTTGGATGTTTTGCAATGATTTCAGGAAGTTAAACGAAATCTCCAAATTTGATGCATATCCCATGCCCAGGGTTGATGAATTAATTGAGAGACTGGGTAATGCCAGATATATCACCACACTGGACCTTACCAAAGGGTACTGGCAAAATTCTCTGACTGACAAGGCCAAAGAGAAAACGGCCTCCTCAACCCCAGAGGGCTTGTTTCAGTACAAAGGCATGACGTTTGGACTACATGGCACGCCTGCTACCTTTAAAGGTTAATGGATCGGATTTTGAGGTCTCACCGTAACTATTCTGTCACGTACCTAGACGATGTCATAGTCTATAGTACCGATTGGGAGAGTTACCTTGGGAAGGTACAGGCGGTCATGGATGCCATAAAAAGGGCAGGTTTAACCTTAAACCCTGGGAAATGCACACTAGCCCTGGAGGAAGCCAAGTACCTTGACTATGTTATTGGTCATGGTGTCATTAAACCCCAGGTCAACAAGGTGGAGGCCATACAGGCATGGCCTAAACCTTTAACAAAAAAACAGGTCAGAGCCTTTTTAGGAATGACCAGGTACTACCGTAGGTTTGTGCCTAACTTTGCTTCCATTGCAGCACCACTTACGGACTTGATGAAAGGGGGCAAGTCAGTAATGGTGGCATAGACAGTCGAGGCCGAGCAGGCCTTTCAAAATTTAAAGTCTGTTCTTTGCCAACAGCCAGTATTGATAACGGCCGACTTCTCGAAAGAGTTTATTGTGCAGACGGATGCTTCTAATGTAGGGTTGGGTGCAGTGTTGTCCCAGTCCATAAATGGGGAAAAACATGCAGTACTGTATTTAAGCCGGAAACTATCTCCTGCGGAGAAGAATTACGCTATTGTTGAACGTGAATGTTTAGCAGTAAAATCGGCACTAGAAACGTTAAAGGGGTTGTCCCGCGCCGAAACGGGTTTTTTTTTTTTTCAACCCCCCCCCCCCCCGGTCGGCGCGAGACAACCCCGATGCAGGGAGGTAAAGAAAGCTTACCGGAGCGCTTACCTTAATCCCCGCGCTCCGGTGACTTCAATACTTACCGCTGAAGATGGCCGCCGGGATCCTCTGTCTCCGTGGACCGCAGCTCTTCTGTGCGGTCCATTGCCGATTCCAGCCTCCTGATTGGCTGGAATCGGCACGTGACGGGGCGGAGCTACACGGAGCCTGCATTCTGCACGAGCGGCTCCATAGAAGACTGCAGAAGACCCGGACTGCGCAAGCGCGGCTAATTTGGCCATCGGAGGGCGAAAATTAGTCGGCACCATGGAGACGAGGACGCCAGCAACGGAGCAGGTAAGTAATTAATGCACAATGTATATTACAAAGTGCATTATTATGGCCATACAGAAGTGTATAGACCCACTTGCTGCCGCGGGACAACCCCTTTAAGGTACTATCTCTTGGGGAGAAAGTTCAAATTGGTGTCAGACCATGCCCCCTTGACCTGGATGAAGCAAAATAAGGAAAAGAATGCAAGGGTGATGAGGTGGTTTCTTTCGCTTCAGAACTTCAAGTTTACCCTCGATATAGACCAGGCAAGTCACAAGGTAATGCTGATGCCCTGTCTCGGGTGCATTGTCTGATCATCTGTGCCGCCGTACAGCAGGAGGCAGAGTCAGCACGATGATGACATCATCACTGTGCTCAACCTCCTGCTGGTTCGTGTGGCTGCTTCCCTTCTCCTCTCTCCTGCTCTTCTTTGCTTCCTCTCAGGCTGGCTTCACTGCCTGCTGAGTGATTGCTGCAGTGCTGCAAACAGAGTGACTGTCAGGGAACTGGGGTACAGGTACTGGAAGTCCCTAAAAGCTACCCGCGACCCCAGTCCCTACCTACTTGCCCCCCTGGGCTAGGCCCCAGGGCGACAACTGGGTGACGGTCCCTATACTCACTGGGGAAGCGGGGCAAGGAGTCAGACTTAGGGCTCCCACCCACTGGCGATATTTTCTCCACTGCAATGTGTTTCTAAAGTTAAAGTCTCGCATCGCAGTGCGAGAAAAAAATCGGCATCACGCCGGGATATCGGCATCACGCCGACATATCGCCAGTCTTTTCAATGGGGCCAGCGGCAGCAGCGCTAGCCCCATTGAAAAGAGATGGAGAATGCCGAGGACTTCTGCCACAGCTGTAGCAGCTCTGACAGCTGTGGCAGGAGTTTCCTTTTTTCTCCGCGATCCTCTGCCACAGCTGCCACAGCTGTGGCAGAAGTCCCCGGCATTCTATTCCATTGCTTTCAACGGGATCTGCACAGCTGCTGATCCCATTGAAAGCACTGCTTTGGCAAGCCCTGTGGAATGATTATCGGGGAAGGGCTTGAAATATAAGCCCTTCCCCGATAATCTGCTAAAAGTGTGAAAAATAAAAAAAAATTATACTCACCTCTCCTGCTCTCAGCCACATCCTCCCGCTGGCTCCCCGACACTGCTATTGAGCTCTTTCAGCAGTCGGGGTTTTAAAAATCCCCACCTCCTGAAAGGGCTTTGCAGATTGGCTGAGGGCTCAGCCAATAGCAGCTACTGCTTAGCTATTGGCTGAGCACTCAGCCAATCACACATAGCCCTTAGCTATTCATTCATGAATAGCTATATCTTTGTTAATTAGTAGCTTTGTTATGACACTATTATGTGTTCACAATATGGCACTATTATGTAGTACTGTATGCATGTATTATCACCGAATGAAACTATTATGTAGGCGATCTGTGCCAGCATTACATAGACATGTGCATGTCTCCCCACTGTCTCGTAATCTGCGGGACAGTGCTGAATTTAAAATGTTGTCTCACAGTCATGGGCAGCAGGAGGCATGTTCTGCCTCCCCACTGACATGAAAAACACATATTATACTCACCCTCTCCGCTGCCCCTCTGCTCCACTCACAGTCCCTTCTGATACTGATGATCCCTGCTGCCAGTCACGTGCTGCTGCAATCCCGGCCCTCAGCGATCAAGCATGTGACTGGCTGTCGGGACTGAAGCCAGGGGAGATCAGTGGGATCAAAAGGAACAGCAAGCAGAGAGACAGCGGAGAGGTGACTGTAGCCACTAACGGGGACACTATTACGGTTGGGGCTGCTACAGGGGTGCTATTATTGTTGGGGCTGCTTACAGGGACATTATTATTATGGAGCCACCAACATGGGCACTATTACTTCTGGGGCCATTAATGGGGGCACTATTACTATTGAAATCACTATGGAGGCGGTTTTACTACTGGAACACATATGTGGAGCACTAATACTGCTGAGACTGCTAATGGGGGGACTGTGTGATGTGCTAGAAAACGCACATTGCAAGTTTTATTCTTGTTGATTGGTCACTGAAGGGCAATATTACGGAATACAGAGGGGGTGTGGCTTAGTTTAAAAGGGGTATGACCTATCATATCAATTTGTCATGGCACGCTAAGCGCACTGCTACTGTTGAAAAGTTAGGAAATATGAACGATGTGTTATGTCACTCTGCGGCACTATTATATGTAGGCAATGTGACTCTAAGAACAATATAACACTACAACATGTGCAAGATACAGTAATTTATTACGTGGGTACTGTATGGTGCAATTATATAGTCAGATTACGGTTATTTATGGTGATTTTTTCCTTTCAAAAGAATAGGAGTAAGCTCTCCTCCCTGCAGCTGTATTTCCAGGGGGCTACCTAGACTTTCCTCTGACAATGCTTATACTACAGTGAAGTGAGCAATCACTTCTATTTGGCTATGAGGGTTTACCTACATTTGGACACAAGGTGGCAGTAAAGGCTAAAGAATTTCTTAGGGTGTGTCACCATTATAACGATAATACATTCAGGATGAAATAATACAACTGAGCAATGTATAGAGAGGATAGACCATCACCATAAAGGAGGATTCACATCCTCATCATAAAGAGATTATAGCAAATTTAAAAGAATTTAAAAATTTAACAGGTCACAAAACTATATTGCAGAACCGAAATATTTTGTGTCATGTGTATAGCTAAACTAGGAAAACACTGCTGCATTGTACTGCCTGAGATTAATTGTAACCCCTCCCCCAAGAATATACCTACTATAATACTGGTCCTATGTACAAGAATATAACTACTATAATACTGCCCCTATGTACAAGAATTTACCTACTATAATACTGCCCCTATGTACAAGAATATAACTACTATAATACTGCCCCCTATGTACAAGAATAAAACTACTATAATACTGCCCCTATGTACAAGAATATTTCTGCTATAATACTGCCCTCTATGTACAAGAATATAACTACTATAATACTGCTCCTATGTACAAGAATATAACTGCTATAATACTGCCCCCTATGTATAAGAATATAACTACTACAATACTGCCCCCTATGTACAAGAATATAACTACTATAATACTGCCCCCTATGTACAAGAATATAACTACTATAATACTGCCTCCCATATACAAGAATATAACTACTATAATACTGATCCTATGTACAAGAATATAACTACTATAATACTGCTCCCTATGTACATGAATATAACTACTATAATACTGATCCTATGTACAAGAATTTAACTACTATAATACTGCTCGCTATGTACAAGAATATAACTACTATAATACTGCCCTCTATGTACAAGAATGTAACTACTATAATACTGCCCCCTATGTACAAGAATATAACTACTATAATACTGCCCACTATGTACAAGAATATAACTACTATAATACTGCTCCCTATGTACAAGAATATAACTACTATAATACTGCTCCCTATGTACAAGAATATAACTACTATAATACTGCTCCCTATGTACAAGAATATAACTACTATAATACTGCTCCCTATGTACAAGAATATAACTACTATAATACTGCTCCTATGTACAAAAATATAACTACTATAATACTGCTCCCTATGTACAAGAATTTTAACTACTATAATACTGCTCCCTATGTACAAGAATATTTCTGCTATAATACTGCCTCCCATGTATAAGAATATAACTACTATAATACTGCCTCCTATGTACAAGAATGTAACTACTATAATACTGCCCCTGTGTTCAAGAATATGACTACTATAATACTACTCCTATGTACAAGAATATAACTACTATAATACTGCCCCCTATGTACAAGAATATAACTACTATAATACTGCCCCCTATGTACAAGAATATAACTACTATAATACTGCCTCCTATGTACAAGAATATAACTACTATAATACTGCCTCCTATGTACAAGAATGTAACTACTATAATACTGCCCCTGTGTTCAAGAATATGACTACTATAATACTACTCCTATGTACAAGAATATAACTACTATAATACTGCCCCCTATGTACAAGAATATAACTACTATAATACTGCCCCCTATGTACAAGAATATAACTACTATAATACTGCCTCCTATGTACAAGAATATAACTACTATAATACTGCCCCCTATGTACAAGAATATAACTACTATAATACTGCCACATAAGTACTAGAATATACCAACTATAATACTGCCCCATATGTACAAGAATATAACTACTATAATATTGCTCCTATGTACAAGAATTTAACTACTATAATACTGCTCCCTATATACAAGAATATAACTACTATAATACTACCCCTATGTACAAGATTATAATTACTATAATACTGCCCCATAAGTACTAGAATATACCAACTATAATACTGCCCCCTTTGTACAAGAATATAACTACTAAAATACTGCTCCTATGCAGAAGAATATAAGTAATATAATACTACCGCCTACGTACAAGAATATAATATAATGCTGCCTCCTATGTACAAGAATATAACTACTATAATACTGCTCTTATCTGCAAGAATATAACTACTATGATATTGCCTCCTATGAACAAGAATTAAACTACTATAATACTACTCCTATGTTCAAGAATATGGCTACTTTAATACTGCCCCCTATGTACAAGAATATAACTACTATAATACTGCCCCCTTTGTACAAGAATATAACTACTATAATACTTCCACTGTGTTCAAGAATATTACTACTATAATACTGCTGCCTATGTACAAGAATATAACTACTATAATACTGTCCCATATGTACTAGAATATAATTACTATAGTACTCCTCCTATGTACAAGAATATAACTACTATAATTCTGCCTCCTATGTACAAGAATATAACTACTATAATATTGCTCCTATGTACAAGAATTTAACTACTAAAATCTTGCTCCTATGTAGAAGAATATTAGTAATATAATACTACCGCCTACGTACAAGAATATAATATAATGCTGCCTCTATGTGCAAGAATATAACTACTATAATACTGCTCTTATCTGCAAGAATATAACTACTATGATATTGCCTCCTATGAACAAGAATTTAACTACTATAATACAACTCCTATGTTCAAGAATATAACTACTATAATACTTCTCCTATGTACAAGAATATAACTACTATGATACTGCCATTGTGTTCATGAATATGACTACTATAATACTGCCCCCTGTGTACAAGAATATAATTACTATAATACTGCCCCATATGTACTAGAATATATCAACTAAAATATTGCCCTATATACAAGAATATAACTACTATAATACTACCCCTATGTACAAGAATATAACTACTATAATACTGCTCCTATGTACAAGAATACAATTACTATAATACTACCCCATATGTACAAGAATATAAATACTATAATACTGCCCCCTATGTACAAGAATATAACTGCTATAATACTGCTCCCTAGTACAAGAATATAACTACTAAAATACTGCCCCCTTTGTAAAAGAATATAACTACTATATTACTGCTCATGTGTACAAGAATATAACTACTATAATACTGCTCCAATGTACAAGAATATAACTACTATAATACTGCCCCCTGTGTACAAGAATATAACTACTATAATACTGCTCCCTATGTACAGGAATATAACTACTATAAGGCGCCCTGTTCACGGCCGTGACGATATTCCGCCGCGGGGGAGCAGGGGGGAGAGCTGTCAGGTCTGTGTGCTGAGCCTATCTGAGAGACACGCTCAGCACAGAGAATTGCAACAAACCCCGGCATGCTGCAATCTGAATCCCGCGCGTGGAGAATCGCTATGATTTTCCGCTCGTGGACAGTGGGATTGCACTTTCTTTCGCGAAGTTATGGAAAGTGTTTACTGCGTTACCCTCGGCCAGATTATCGCCACGGATAACGCAATGAACTATTGCCTTCGGACAACAGCTCTAATACTTCTCCTATGTAGAAAAATATAACTAATCTAATACTACCCCTATGTAGAAGAATGTAACTATTATAATGCTGCCCCAAAGGACAAGAATACAAAAACTATAATAGTGCGCCCTATGTAAAAGAATATAACTGCTATAATACTGCCCCCTATGTATAAGAATATAACTACTATAATACTGCCCCCTATGTACAAGAATATAACTACTATAATATTGCCCTCTATGTATAAGAATATAACTACTATAACACTGCCACCTATGTACAAGTATATAACTACTATAATACTGCTCCCTATGTAAAAGAAAAGAACTACTATATTACTGCTCCTATGTACAAGAATATAACTACTATAACACTGCCACCTATGTACAAGTATATAACTACTATAATACTGCTCCCTATGTAAAAGAATATAACTACTATAATACTGCTCCTATGTACAAGAATATAACTACTATAATACTGCCCCCTGTGTACAAGAATATAACTACTATAATACTGCCCCCTATGTACAAGAATATAACTACTATATTACTGCTCATGTGTACAAGAATATAACTACTATAATACTGCCTCCTATGTACAGGAATATAAGTACTATAATACTGCCCCTATATACAATAATATAACTAGTATAATACTGCCCCCTATGTACAAGAATATAACAACTATAATACTGGTCCCTATGTACAAGAATATAACTACTATAATACTGCTCTCTTTGTACAAGAATATAACTACTATAATACTGCCTCCTATGTACAAGAATATAACTACTATAATACTACCCCCTATGTACAAGAATATAACTAATATAATACTGCCCCCCATGTACAAGAATATAACTACTATTATACTGCTCCCTATGTACAGGAATATAACTACTATAATACTGCTCCTATGTACAAGAATATAACTACTATAATACTGCCCCCTATGTACAAGAATATAACTACTATAATACTGCCTCCTATGTATAATAATATAAAAACTATAATACCGCCCCTATGTACAAGAATATAACTACTGTAATACTGCCCCCTATGTACAAGAATATAACTACTATAATACTGCCCCCTATGTACAAGAATATAACTACTATAATACTGCCTCCTATGTACAAGAATATAACTACTATAATACTGCCTCCTATGGACAAGAATATAACTACTATAATACTGCTCCCTATGAACAAGAATATAACTACTATAATACTACTCCTATGCACAAGAATACGACTACTATAATACTGCCCCCTATGTACAAGAATATAACTACTATAATACTGCCCCCTGTGTACAAGAATATAACTACTATAATACTGCCCCCTATGTATAAGAATATAACTACTATAATACTACCTCCTATGTACAAGAATATAACTACTATAATACTGCCCCCTATGTACAAGAATGTAACTACTATAATACTGCTCCTATGTACAAGAATATAACTACTATAATACTGCTCCTATGTACAAGAATATTACTACTATAATACTGCCCCTTATGTACAAGAATATAACTACTGTAATACTGCCCCCTATGTACAAGAATATAACTACTGTAATACTGCCCCCTATGTACAAGAATATAACTACTATAATACTGCCCCCTATGTACAAGAATATAACTACTATAATACTGCTCCTATATACAAGAATATAACTACTATAATACTGCCCCCTATGTACAAGAATATAACTACTATAATACTGCCCCCTATGTACAAGAATATAACTACTATAATACTGCCCCCTATGTACAAGAATATTACTACTATAATACTGCCCCTACGTACAAGAATATAACTACTATAATACTGCCCCCTATGTACAAGAATATAACTACTATAATACTGCCCCCTATGTACAAGAATATAATTACTATAATACTGCCCCTATATTCAAGAATATTACTACTATAATACTGCCCCTACGTACAAGAATATAACTACTATAATACTGCCCCCTATGTACAAGAATATAACTACTATAATACTGCCTCCTATGTACAAGAATATAACTACTATAATACTGCCCCATATGTACAAGAATATAACTACTATAATACTGCCCCCTATGTACAAGAATATAACTACTATAATACTGCTTCTATGTACAAGAATATAACTACTATAATACTGCCCCATATGTACAAGAATATAACTACTATAATACTGCCCCCTATGTACAAGAATATAACTACTATAATACTGCTTCTATGTACAAGAATATAACTACTATAATACTGCCCCTATGTACAAGAATATAACTACTATAATACTGCTCCCTATGTACAAGAATATAACTACTATAATACTATCCTCTATGTACAAGAATATAACTACTGTAATACTGCTCCCTATGTACAAGAATATAATTACTATAATACTGCCCCTATATTCAAGAATATTACTACTATAATACTGCCCCTACGTACAAGAATATAACTACTATAATACTGCCCCCTATGTACAAGAATATAACTACTATAATACTGCCTCCTATGTACAAGAATATAACTACTATAATACTGCCCCATATGTACAAGAATATAACTACTATAATACTGCCCCCTATGTACAAGAATATAACTACTATAATACTGCTTCTATGTACAAGAATATAACTACTATAATACGGCTCCCTATGTACAAGGATATAACTACTATAATACTGCCCCCTATGTACAAGAATATAATTACTATAATACTACCCCTATGTACAAGAATATAACTACTATAATACTGCTCCTATGTACAAGAATATAACTACTATAATACTGCCCCTATGTACAAGAATATAACTACTATAATACTGCCTCCTATGTACAAGAATATAACTACTATAATACTGCCCCCTATGTACAAGAATATAACTACTATAATACTGCCCCCTATGTAGAAGAATATAACTACTATAATACTGCTCCTATGTACAAGAATATAACTACTATAATACTGCTCCCTATGTATAAGAATATAACTACTACAATACTGCCCCCTATGTACAAGAATATAACTACTATAATACTGCCCCCTATGTAGAAGAATATAACTACTATAATACTGCCCCCTGTGTACAAGAATATAACTACTATAATACTGCCCCCTATGTAGAAGAATATAACTACTATAATACTGCCCCCTATGTACAAGAATATAACTACTATAATACTGCCCCCTATGTACAAGAATATAACTACTATAATGCTGCCTCCTGTCTGAGAGGTTGTGTGCTGGTGGTTCTCCTGATGTCTGGAGCTAGCCCAGAGAGGGGCCACCCTGGGAGGGGAAGCTCCCTATGCAAGGCCCAGGCTTCCAGGCCTGTGCTGCGAGACAATGCCAAAGTACTTTCAAGCAAGGATACAAGTCCAAGAAAGATGTTTTGCAAAGAGAAAGGGAGAATGGATGTACTACAAGTACAAAGAAGGAAGATGGAGAATTGTAAGTCTGTAAAGTAAAAGAAACATCAGGAGCAGCTAAGAAGAGTGGAGCTACACAGTCTGCCGGCCGCTGCTCACAGCTTCCTGCACAAGTAAGTGACACAGAAAAAGTAAATTTTATTGGGAATATGAAAGGTGTAAAGCAGAGCCAATAAGGTGCCCCGGCGGGAAGGCCGAGTGCAGTGCATGCAGCAGGTGCCCCGGCGGGAAGGCCGAGTGCAGTGCATGCAGCAGGTGCCCCGGCGGGAAGGCCGAGTGCAGTGCATGCAGCAGGTGCCCCGGCGGGAAGGCCGAGTGCAGTGCATGCAGCAGGTGCCCCGGCGGGAAGGCCGGTTGCAGTGCATGCAGCAGGTGCCCCGGCGGGAAGGCCGGTTGCAGTGCATGCAGCAAGTGCCCCGGCGGGAAGGCCGGTTGCAGTGCATGCAGCAGGTGCCCCGGCGGGAAGGCAGAGTGCAGGGCATGCAGCAGGTGCCCCGGCGGGAAGGCCGAGTGCAGTGCATGCAGCAGGTGCCCCGGCGGGAAGGCAGAGTGCAGTGCATGCAGCAGGTGCCCCGGCGGGAAGGCCGAGTGCAGCGCATGCAGCAGGTGCCCCAGCAGGAAGGCCGAGTGCAGCGCATGCAGCAGGTGCCCCAGCAGGAAGGCCGAGTGCAGCACGTGCAGCAGGTGCCCCGGCAGGAAGGCAGAGTGCAGCGCGTGCAGCAGGTGCCCCGGCGGGAAGGCAGAGTGCAGCGCGTGCAGCAGGTGCCCCGGCAGGAAGGCCGAGTGCAGCGCATGCAGCAGGTGCCCCGGCGGGAAGGCCGAGTGCAGCGCATGCAGCAGGTGCCCCGGCGGGAAGGCCGCGTGCAGCGCATGCAGCAGGTGCCCCGGCGGGAAGGCCGCGTGCAGCGCATGCAGCAGGTGCCCCGGCGGGAAGGCCGAGTGCAGCGCATGCAGTAGGTGCCCCGGCGGGAATGCAGAGTGCAGCGCATGCAGCAGGTGCCCCGGCGGGAAGGCCGAGTGCAGCGCATGCAGCAGGTGCCCCGGCGGGAAGGCCGAGTGCAGCGCATGCAGCAGGTGCCCCGGCGGGAAGGCCGAGTGCAGCGCATGCAGCAGGTGCCCCGGCGGGAAGGCCGAGTGCAGCGCATGCAGCAGGTGCCCCGGCGGGAAGGCCGAGTGCAGCGCATGCAGCAGGTGCCCCGGCGGGAAGGCCGAGTGCAGCGCATGCAGCAGGTGCCCCGGCGGGAAGGCCGAGTGCAGCGCATGCAGCAGGTGCCCCGGCGGGAAGGCCGAGTGCAGCGCATGCAGCAGGTGCCCCGGCGGGAAGGCCGAGTGCAGCGCATGCAGCAGGTGCCCCGGCGGGAAGGCCGAGTGCAGCGCATGCAGCAGGTGCCCCGGCGGGAAGGCCGAGTGCAGCGCATGCAGCAGGTGCCCCGGCGGGAAGGCCGAGTGCAGCGCATGCAGCAGGTGCCCCGGCGGGAAGGCCGAGTGCAGCGCATGCAGCAGGTGCCCCGGCGGGAAGGCAGAGTGCAGCGCATGCAGCAGGTGCCCCGGCGGGAAGGCAGAGTGCAGCGCATGCAGCAGGTGCCCCGGCAGTAGGGCAGAGTGCAGCGCATGCAGCAGGTGCCCCGGCGGTAGGGCAGAGTGCAGCGCATGCAGCAGGTGCCCCGGCGGTAGGGCAGAGTGCAGCGCATGCAGCAGGTGCCCCGGCGGTAGGGCAGAGTGCAGCGCATGCAGCAGGTGCTCCGGCGGTAGGGCAGAGTGCAGCGCATGCAGCAGGTGCCCCGGCGGTAGGGCAGAGTGCAGCGCATGCAGCAGGTGCCCCGGCGGTAGGGCAGAGTGCAGCGCATGCAGCAGGTGCCCCGGCGGTAGGGCAGAGTGCAACACATGCAGCAGGTGTGCAGCCGACTCATCCAGTACACAGACAGCGTAGAACATCACTGGAGAGGCAAACGTTGCAGGAAAACCTGTGGCAGGATGAAGTGGTCACCAGCATGGCGTGCCCAGGCCGCACAAGATCGCAGTATGGCAGCAGGAGCAGTAAAAGTGCTGGGAAGTCTGTGGATGTGATACAAACCAAGTCTGCAGTAAACTCCCCAATTATTCCCAAAATGGTTGGAGGGTACAGTCCAAGTGCAGCACCTGACAGTCAGACTGCAGCCGGTGGAGGATCCCTGAGAACAGGAATGGGAAAACAGAAGGGGTCTGCTGACAGCAAACAGCCTGAGAAGCCCCCTCAGCCAAGACAGCAAGCAAGAGAGACGGCACCTGAGCTGCTGCTGGCAGAGGAGGTCCCAGATCTGGTGAAGAAGATGGAGAAGTTACTGAAACAAAAGCAGTTACTGCAGCTGGAAATAGATTGTATCTACAAGATGAAGACTGTGAATCCAGACGATGAGGCCCGCTATGTGCAGAACCTTCATGCACTCGGCCTGGACCTCGCCACCGTGGTCACAGAGATGGACTGTATCCTGCAGAGAATGGGACCGCTGGCTGAAACATACAGGAACCAAGAACGATTTATGGCGCAAAGGCGCATTTCTGAATTCCCATCCAGGTCCTCAGAACCTCTGTATCAGTCACCTACCTCTACAATTCACCACCAACAGATGACAAGACCCATACTAAATCCAGCAAGCTTCTCATTTCAAGGAAGAGAAATATACAAGCCTGCCAAAATACAGGAACAGCCTCAAGAGTCTGCAGCTACCCCTCATCAGGAGCCTGGACCT
The DNA here is from genome assembly GCF_035609145.1 of Eleutherodactylus coqui. Lineage (NCBI taxonomy): Eukaryota > Metazoa > Chordata > Amphibia > Anura > Eleutherodactylidae > Eleutherodactylus > Eleutherodactylus coqui. Next base: position 227,699,105 of record NC_089842.1, read on the forward strand.
CAGGAGTCAGCAGAGGTACCACAAGTCCCAGAAAGTATGGCCAAGCAGCAGGGCAATATGTCTGCAGCTATCCCTGAGCAGGAGCATGGGCCTCAGGAGTCAGCAGAAGTACCACAAGTCCCAGAGAGCACGGCTGAGCAGCTGGACAATAAGGTAACACAACAGAGCTCTACTGTGGGGACACCAACTGGGGATGGTTGAACTAATGTACCTGCTGGGAGCTCCCAGTCTGTGTGGGACATAGAACAGTCAAGAGATAACCTAGAGGTAGACTTGTCTAAGGACAATGTACAGAATGATGTGCAGAATTTCCCCCCTCTACCTACACAAGGTGTGATGGTTCCCCCATCAGCAGACACTCACCCTGTAAACCCGGGCAGTGAAACCCGCTGGGATACTCCCAGGAACGCCTGGAGCCGCGGTGCGCCATCTTTCACCTCTAGTGCTAATTATACAGGTCAGGCATTTAAGAGGAGGAATGTGGTGAGGTTCAAGCACAGAGGCGCTAAAGAAGACCTTCCAGATAGGAGGTTTGTGATCCGGGAACTCCTGTGCCACCAGATGGGGTTTGTGCCAGCAGACATATTGGCAGTAATTAATCTACCAGACCGGCAGGGATATGATATCAGTTTTAAGCTCATGTCCAACCTGGATAGGTTCTGGGCCAACTTCCCCAAGTTCAGGGACACAGATGGGTGGAATAAATTCATATTCATTCCGATTTCCAAGCTAGATACAGTTACTGTGAATGTTATCTTCTGGAATGAGTCTGTTGTCCCCCCCCCCCCCCCCCCCAGGACATTGTGGTGTGGCTCCGGAGGCACTGTGACCTGATGTCTGACCAGACCAAGAACAGGGACTCTGATGGCATTTGGACTGGTGGGTGGAAGGTTCTCATCAAACTGCGCCAACATAACAACATTACACTGCATTTGCCCAACTCCTTCTTTATTGGCAGGGAGAGGGGTGTCTGCTTTTATCCTGGCCAGCCTCGTAAGTGTTTTAAATGTTTCAAGGTGGGTCATGTGGCGAGTATCTGCACGGTGGTAAAGTGTAAACTATGCTGTGAGGTCGGCCATGCAAGTGCAGATTGCCACAATATCCGATGCAATCTGTGTGGAAATGTCGGCCATTCTCACAGAGAATGCCCAGACGCCTGGCACAACATCTGCAAGGAGTTCCTGATGAGGAGCTTGTGTTGGGGGCAGATGCTGAAGAAGAGGAGGAGGCTCTGATGTCAGGGGCAATACTGACAAGACAAGAGGTCCAGCAGGGGTCGGGTAATGCAGCACCAGAACTGCAGCCCTCAGAGAGTGTTCAGGAGGACATAGAGGTTGTCCATCAGGGGCAGCAGCAGCCAGAGGTGACTTCTATATCACCATCTGTATCTGAAGGACGTTAAAATACACAGAGCAAGAGGGGGAAAAAAAAGTCCTCCCGTAAGCCGGAGAGAGACTTTAACAGCAACGAAAAACCCAAGAAAATGGTCAGTAATGACACCGGTGTTATGGTGTTATGTAATAGATATGACGTTCTATCAGAATCAGATGGTGATTATGAGCAAGAACTTGGAAAAATAGACAAGGAGTGTGACGGGGACACGGAGGACCATCCTCCACCAAAAAGGAAACTCTAATGTAGAGTCTGAAATGGAGACCGGCGGTGCGCAGGATGGCTCAGATAGAGACATGTGATGATGGCATCTATTTTTCTGCTCTTTTGCTGTTGCATTATGATGGCGGGGCTCACATTAAAAATTGCATCAAGCAATGTGAATAGCATTAAAGTGAGGAGGACGAGATATGCTGTATATGATCATCTCAGATATCTAGATGCAGATGTCTACTTCTTGCAGGAGACACATCTGACCACATTAGGGCTCATACGTGAGGCTGAAAGAGAATGGCGGTCTGGTCCTTCTTTCTGGTCACTGGCTGTGGAGCCTTATGCCGGGGTAGCGATACTATTCAACACTAATAATGTGACGGTCCATAGGTTAACAGAGGTGACTATGGGAAGATACTTGGTTCTAGAAGTCACCATCCATGGTCAAAGGCTCCGGCTCATTAATATCTATGGCCCACAGACAGTGACAGAATTCAGCTGTTTGAAGAAGTGAAGCAATATCTCTTTACCTTGGTACCTGTTATAATGGCTGGGGATTTTAATGTTGCCAGGACATCAGCTGACAGATCCTCAGGGCGACCAGTGACCAGAGACTCCAGGGTCTTAAACAGAATAGTTTTGCAGGCCGGCTTGAGTGATGTGTTCACACAGGGTGGTCGGAGGCCACAGTTCACATATTCCTGTGCTGACAGAAGAAGTAGGATAAATTTTGCCTTTGTTAATCCTACTGAAACAGTTAGCAGGATAGGTGAGAAAACCGTCCCTTATTCAGACCATAGAGCCTTGGGTTTCTGCTTAGGAGTCACTGAGCGACCACATGTTGGTCGAGGATTATGGCAAATTAATTCTAGTCTCCTGGATGATGTTCATGTTCAGAATATTGTTCACTCTCTTATTCAGAACCAACTAGAGTGCACTTTTATGACAACATGGCAGACTGGTGGGAGGACGTCAAGAAGGAGATCAGATCCCTATTAAGGAGACTGTCGGTAAAGAAAGGGAAGAGTAAGTATAGCCAGTATCTCAAGCTGCATAAAGAATTAGAGTCACTTTATTTGGCGGGAAAGGATGACCAACAAAAGATCAACCAACTGAAATCTGAGATAAGGCAGTATCAGTACAACCGGTATACATCCTTGGTTCTTGCACGGGATTATGGGTCCTTAGGGGCACCTGATCCCTTTGAGAACTGCCGGGAGCGAGTGGCAAACAAGGTGGTTGCAGGTCTCACTGACTCCCAGGGCATTCTGCAGAAATCTCGGGAGGGAATCCCGGGTGTGGTGAGATCTTATTATGCTGACTTGTTTAAGAGGAAGGTTTTGGATAAAGAGAAGATGACTCAATTCTTGGAGGCAACTCCAATCCCTGATACTGATGATCTGGACTTTTCTCCTTTGACAGCAGAATTAACGGTGGAAGAGGTTAAGGAGACTATTGATAAGTTACATCTAAAGAAGGCACCAGGTCCTGATGGTATATCAGCAGAATTTTACAAGAAGTTTAGAGACCTCCTGGCTCCAATCCTTGTGGATTTGTACAAAACTTGTCTAGGAAATCACCTGCTGCCTCCATCCATGAGAGTCTCCTTGTTGATTCTGCTGTCTAAAGGTAAGGAGCCTAGCGACATCAAGAACTGAAGGCCGATTGCCCTCTTGAATGTTGACAAGAAGATTCTGGCAAAGATTATGTTTTGTAGATTAGTCTGTTTGTCCTTGGCACTGTTGGCAGGCTGTCAGTTCGGCACAGTAAAAGGACGGAACATCTCTGGAGCAGTTATCTCCATAAGGGCTCAGTCAGACGGGCGTTTTTTCGCGCGATTTGCGCATGCGCATGCGTCCGGCGATTTTTTTAAAACCATTGCTTTGCAATGGTATCGGACACATGAGCGCTTTTTATGCGCTCGTCCGATAATATATAGAACAAAAAATCGCAGATCGCACCTATCTGCGATCTGCGATTCCTGTTCTTTTCTGTATATGCGCTCAATGGGGCCGGCGGCAGCAGCGCCAACCCCATTGAGAACATATAGAAGACAAATCATTCTTCTCTGCCACAGCTGTAACAGCTGTGGCAGAGAAGAACGATGTTTGCCCATTGAATTCAATGGAGCGGCAATACAGCCGCTCCATTGAAAGCAATGGGCTGCCGGCGTGCGCGGGGTGAATTGTCGGGAAGGGGTTAAATATATAAACCCTTCCCTGCAATTCATCCTAAAATGTGTTAAAATAAAAAAAAATTGTATACTCACCTTTCCGCTGCAGCCGGAGTCCAGCCGCGGCCGCTGTCAGTTCTCCTGAACTGCTTCTCGGCACTATTCAGCCGGCGGGGCTTTAAAATCCCCGCCTGCTGAATGATCTGCCTCTGATTGGTCACAGCCTGACCAATCAGAGGCCAGTTTCACTCACACACCCATTCATGAATTCATGAATGGGTGAGTGACTGCTGCCTCTCAGCGCTGAGCCAATCAGGGGGCAGGTCTGACTCACACCCCCTTCACACCCACTGCAGGACGGCCGCTCGGAGCTCCAGCTGCCGGGAGAAGGTAAGTACATATATATTTTTTATTTTTACACATTTTAGGATGCATTGCAGGTAAGGGCTTATATATTTAAGCCCTTACCGACAATTCATCCCAGGCTCGCCCGCAGCGCATTGCTTTCAATGGAGACGGCTGTATTGCCGTCTCCATTGAATGCAATGCGCTGTACAGCTCCGGCCCGTTTCTAATGAAACGCGGCTAGGAGCAGATTTTCGGGCGATTTGCGGGCGACTTGCGCGCACCGGTCATGCGATTTGCGGATGCGCATCCGTCATGCGATCCGCAAATCGCGCGAAAAAACGCCCGTCTGACTAAGGCCTCAGGGAAATATTTGAGAGATGTAAAGCTCTTGGGTGTGGGAGATATATTGTGAGTCTTGACCAGGCTAAAGCCTTCAACAGAGTAGATCATGAGTACCTATGGGCCACTTTGTCAAAGTATGGTATTCCTGGACATTTTCCTCTGATCAACGGTTGGCAGGGTGACACTTTTGGAGTTGAGGCAGGGGTGAGGCAGGGTTGTCCCTTGAGTCCACTGCTGTATGTTTTTGCCATCGATCCGTTCCTGAGGTCACTGCAGAGGTGTGATTTTTGGGGGGTACCCGTCCCCCACTGCTGCCTCTCAGAGTTGTTGCCTATGCGGATGATGTAACAGTGGTGATATCTGGGCCTCAAGAGGTACTGATCTTATTGGTTGCAATCAGAAGTTTCTCGGGGGCCTCAGGGTCTCTGGTCAACCTTGAAAATAGTCAAGCTCTTTGGACATTGAATGCTAATCCTGACTTTGATCTACCACAGTTTGTGAAAGCCTCCACCTATATTAAAATCTTAGGGGATAAGTTGGGGAGGGAGGATAGTGCCAAACTAAATTGGGAGGAGAGGTTGGAAACCGGAAATGCGAATGTTCAGCGATGGAAAAACTGGAAGCTGACCTATAGAGAAAGGGTTAAAATGTTGAAGACTTACCTGGTTCCTGTCTTTTTGTACATTTCTGTTGTTTTTCCTTTGCCAGAATCCTTCTCGGCTAGGCTCTTTAGTCTGTTTTGTCAGCTCCTTTGGGGGAACAGGTTGAATCCAAAAAAAAGAGGGACAACCAAGAATATAATTACTATAATACTGCCCCCTATGTACAAGAATATAATTACTATAATACTGCCCCCTATGTACAAGAATATAATTACTATAATACTGCCCCCTATGTACAAGAATATAACTACTATAATACTGCCCCTATGTACAAGAATATAACTACTATAATACTGCCCCCTATGTACAAGAATATAACTACTATAATACTGCCCCTATGTACAAGAATATAACTACTATAATACTGCCCCCTATGTACAAGAATATAACCACTATAATACTGCCCCCTATGTACAAGAATATAACTACTATAATACTGCTCCTATGTACAAGTATATAACTACTATAATACTGCCTTCTATGTACAAGAATATAACTACTATAATACTGCCCCCTATGTACAAGAATATAACCACTATAATACTGCCCCCTATGTACAAGAATATAACTACTATAATACTGCTCCTATGTACAAGTATATAACTACTATAATACTGCCTTCTATGTACAAGAATATAACTACTATAATACTGCTCCCTATATACAAGAATAGAACTATTATAATACTGCTCCCTATGTACAAGAACATAACCACTATAATGCTGCCTCCTATGTACAGGGACATAACTACTATAATGCTGCCCCCTATGTACAATAATATAACTACTATAATACTACCACCTATGTACAAGACTATAACTACTATAATACTGCCCCCTATGTACAAGAATATAACTACTATAATACTGCCTCCTATGTACAAGAATATAACTACTATAACACTACCCCGTATGTACAAGAATATAATTACTATAACACTACCCCGTATGTACAAGAATATAACTACTATAATACTGCTCCTATGTACAAGAATATAACTACTATAATACCGCTCCTATGTACAAGAATATAACTACTATAATACTGCCCCCTATGTACAAGAATATAACTACTATAATACTGCCCCTATGTACAAGAATATAACTACTATAATACTGGCCCTATGTACAAGAATATAACTACTATAATACTGCCCCTATGTGCAAGATTATAACTACTATAATACTGACCCTATGTATAACAATATAAGTACTATAATACTGCCCCCTATGTACAAGAATATAACTCTTCTATTCTTGTACATTAAGAGCACTTTTATAGTACTTTTTTCTGTATGTAGGGAGCAGTATTATAGTAGTTATATTCTTGTACATAGGGGGCAGTATTATAGTAGTTATATTCTTGTACATAGGGCCAGTATTATAGTAGTTATATTCTTGTACATAGGGGGCAGTATTATAGTAGTTATATTCCTGTACATAGGGGGCAGTATTATAGTAGTTATATTCTTGTACATAGGGGGCAGTATTATAGTAGTTATATTCTTGCACATAGGGCAGTATTATAGTAGTTATATTCTTGTACATAGGAGGCAGTATTATAGTAGTTATATTCTTGTACATAGGGAGCAATATTATAATAGTTATATTCTTGTACACAAGGAGCAGTAGTATAGTAGTTATATTTTTGTACTTAGGAGGCAGTATTATAGTAGTTATATTCTTGTACATAGGCGGCAGTATTATAGTAGTTATATACTTGTACATAGAGGGCAGTATTATAGAAGTTATATTCTTGTACATAGGGGGCAGTGTTATAGTAGTTATATTCTTGTACATAGGGGGCAGTATTATAGTAGTTATATTCTTGTACATAGGGAGCAGTATTATAGTAGCTATATTCTTGTACATAGGGGGCAGTACTATAGTAGTTATATTCTTGTACATAGGGGCAGTATTATAGCAGTTATATTCTTGTACATAGGGGCAGTATTATAGCAGTTATATTCTTGTACATAGAGGGCAGTATTATAGTAGTTATATACTTGTACATAGGAGCAGTATTATAGTAGCCATATTCTTGTACATAGGGGCAGTGTTATAGTAGTAATATTCTTGTACATAGGGGGCAGTATTATAGTAGTTATATTCTTGTACATAGGGGGCAGTATTATAGTAGTTATATTCTTGTACATAGGGGGCAGTATTATAGTAGTTATATTCTTGTCCATAAGTGGCAGTATTATAGTAGTTATATTCTTGTACATAGGGGCAGTATTATAGTAGTTATATTCTTGTACATAGGGGCAGTATTATAGCAGTTATATTCTTGTACATAGGGGCAGTATTATAGCAGTTATATTCTTGTACATAGGGGCAGTATTATAGCAGTTATATTCTTGTACATAGAGGGCAGTATTATAGTAGTTATATACTTGTACATAGGAGCAGTATTATAGTAGCCATATTCTTGTACATAGGGGCAGTATTATAGTAGTTATATTCTTGTACATAGGGGGCAGTATTATAGTAGTTATATTCTTGTACATAGGGAGCAGTATTATAGTAGTTATATTCTTGTACATAGGGAGCAGTATTATAGTAGCCATATTCTTGTACATAGGGAGCAGTACTATAGTAGTTATATTCTTGTACATAGGGGGCAGTATTATAGTAGTTATATTCTTGTACATAGAGGGCAGTATCATAGTAGTTATATTCTTGTACATAGGGGGCAGTATTATAGTAGTTATGTTCTTGTACATAGGAGGCAGTATTATAGTAGTTATATTCTTGTACATTGGGAGTAGTATTATAGTAGTTATATTCTTGTACATTGGGAGGATTGCTATAGTAGGTATATTCTTGTACATAGAGGGCAGTATTATAGTAGTTATATTCTTGTACTTGGTGGGCAGTATTATAGTAGTCACATATTTGTGCATGGGGGTAGTATTATACTAGTTATATTCTTTTACATGGGGGCAGTATTATAGTAGTTATATTCTTGTACATAGGAGGCAGTATTATAGTATTTATATTCTTGTACATAGGGGGCAGTATTATAATAGTTATATTCTTGTACATAGGGGGGCAGTATTATAGTAGTTATATTCTTGTACATAGGGGGCAGTATTATAGTAGTTATATTCTTGTACATAGGGGGCAGTATTATAGTAGTTATATTATTGTACATAGGGGGCAGTATTATAGTAGTTATATTCTTGTACATAGGAGGCAGTATTATAGTAGTTATATTCCTGTACATAGGGGGCAGTATTATAGTAGTTATATTCTTGTACAAAGGGGACAATATTATAGTAGTTATATTCTTGTACATAGGGAGCAGTATTATAGTAGTTATATTCTTGTACACATGAGCAGTAATATAGTAATTATATTCTTGCTATAGGGGGCAGTATTATAGCAGTTAAAATCTTGAATATAGGAACACTATTTTAGTAGTTATGGTTTTATATATGGGGGGCCATTATACAGTAGTTACATTTTTTACTTCCCCCTATCTGCAAGAGCATAAGTATTGCTATTTAAAAAAATGTCCGAGGTTACTTATCTTTTTGGGTAGTGCATTAAAAGATCAGAGTCTTGTCTGCAAGCAGAGCGGGCATTCTTTCTGGCATGTAGAGCTACGGGCAACCTGTAATCTTCTCTCCTACCATAGCTTCCAAACTCCGGCATGCCAGCCTGGCACCAATGCAATATGTAAAGTGTCTGCCAACCTTGTGTAACAGATGTTATGGGAAACAAGATGAAACCTACAAAAGTCAGACGCATTTAAATAGCCACATTAAATAATACGTCCTTGCATAACATTTGGGAAAAATGGCCCCCGGGGGCCCCTCAGACGACCCCTATTGTTCCTTAGTATATAATAATGATAATGATAATAGAACACTCTGCTGTGATTTATCCCTGCGTCGATGAGCTGCCACTCTGCGTACTTGGGTGCCAGTCCAGGAACCCAGATGGCAGAGCCACAAAGACCCGTGTTATGAAACAAAGTGTGCAAACATATCCGTGTGTGCACACAAGATTATTGCGGGGTGTGCGAGGAGCGGAGCAGCTGCTCTCCTGCCGACTTCTACAGGAAAATCCAATCCCAGAGTCAATAGAGAGAAGCAGATGCGGCTCCGCACAAGAGCAGACCTTGGATAACTGGAGAGGCTGTTATACCACATGACAGACGGAAGAGTCCGAACCAAAACGTCTCAAGGCCTCGACACACCAGAGTATCTCAGCTCGATAGATACATAGTGATGCACTGTATCCTGCAGATTATTACACCCCTGACCTCTAGAGATCTGCAGAACATTGCTCTGCCCTCTCCACCTTCGGATATATAGTGATATATTCTACAAATTATTACACCACTGACATTTAGAAATCTGCAGAATATCACTTTGTCCTCTGTAGCCCACGGTAAATTGTGATATATCCTGCAGATTATCACACCACTGACCTCTAGAGATCTGCAGAACATCGCTCTTTACCTTCTAATACATAGTGATATATCCTGCAGATTATTACACCACTGACCTGCAAATCTTTTTATTATAAAAGTAAAAAAACATAACAGGGTACCAAAATTTCAGAAAAATTGCCCAAAAAAATAAAATAAAACCTAATATACCAACCAAGTCATAAAATATACAATAATCGAAAGCAAATAAAGTGTATTTATGATATATTACAAAACCAAGAGAAGACAACCGGTCCGGCCGCAGAACCATTCATACATTTCTCATGCATATCAATTTAAATGCAAACAAAATATATAAAAAAAACATAACTAATAATTCCACAGACTCCATGTACTAAAAAGAAAACACAAAAACACATACCGTATATACCGGCGTATAAGGCGACGGGGCGTATAAGACGACCCCCCAACTTTCACCTTATACGCCGGTAATACAGTGGAGCAAAGAATAAAAATCATTACTCACCTCCCCCGGCGTTCTGTCGCGCTCCGGCAGGATGTCGCTCGCTCCTCGTCCCCGGCGCAGCATTGCTTTCTGAATGCGGGGCTTGAAATCCCCGCCTCCAGAAAGCTAATACACACGCCGTCAGCCAGTTACAGCCATTCAATGACATCATTGAATGGCTGTGATTGGCTAAAACACATGTGGCTTCAGCCAATCACACTATTCAATGACATCATTGAATGGGTGTGATTGCTAACACACGTGCGCCTTCAGCCAATCACAGCCATTCAATGCTGTCATTGAATGGCTGTAACTGGCTGACGGCGTGTGTATTAGCTTTCTGGAGGCGGGGATTTCAAGCCCCGCATTCAGAAAGCAATGCTGCGCCGGGGACGAGGAGCGAGCGACATCCTGCCGGAGCGCGACAGAACGCTGGGGGAGGTGAGTAATGATTTTTTTTTTTACACTTTTTTTTTTGTATTACCGGCGTATAAGACGACCCCCGACTTCAGAGCAGATTTTTCGGGGTTCAAAAGTCGTCTTATACACCGGTATATACGGTACACTATATGGACAAAAGAATTTGGACACTGCATGTTTTTCCGTAAAAGTGCTTTATTCTTCTATTTAGTAACGTGTCGGCCCTTCTTTTGCTTGTATTACAGTGGTAGTGTGTCAAGCGATACTTTCCACAAGTTCTCTGTGAGTCTGGGCAGGAATAGCTCACCATTCTTCATGCAAGGTTGTGAGAAGAGATTGTTGTGCAGATGGGCATGGGTGGCGGTGTCGTACCCGTCACGCCAGTGCGTCCCACAAGTGCTCGATCGGATGAATGAATAGTTATTACAAAATGAGCAGCTTTTTGTTTTACCCATTCCTTTCCCAGCATACTGTTCGGTAAACTCAGTATTTGCATATTTGCTGATTTTCTGCAGTGTCCAAATACTTTTGTCCATATAGTTTATTAGTTATCATATTTAAACACGTACCCTATACCATACCATGTACCCCATACCCTGGTCCACTGCCAACACCTACCAATACATGTGTGAAAGACAATGCAGAGATTTGCAACGCCTAGCTAGCACCGTGACTTTCCACATAGTCAGCCCCCATTGGCGTAAAACCTTCAGAACCCGTGCAACAAAAGCCAGGAGATGTCCATGCAGTGTACAAAGGTCCTTCACTCGCTCTCCTGTCTCCCACCCCTTGGAAGAAAGGCTGAAACCATCCCTTCCAGGAGGATGCCCATGGAGGAGACCTCTCTGTCCAAAGGTTTGTGATATTAATTTTCAAAAAGGTATTCATGAGGAATACCATTGGGTTGACCATACCCAACCCACCTAGTCTCTTCATACAATACGTAGCCCCCTTCTTGGCTGGGTTCAACATATTCACCCATAACAGCTGGAAGAACAGGCTGTAGACCCACGGCCAAAGAGGTCTTGGCAAAATGCATATACTTCCCACATATATTAATAAAGGGAGCAGGTAGGTTTTGATCAAGCAGACCCCTTCTGTCAGGGTTCTCAATCTGCCTTTCCAGTTTTTGGGCTAATGCGCACGACCGGATTTCTGCCGCATGTCCTATTTTCCATTGTAGTCAATGGAAGCCGGCCGTCACGCTATACTTCCGCTATAGCACAGCAGAAGTATAGCATAAATACGCGCCCCGCCCACTGCTGGCGCGTCATGCGTGCTGGCGCGTCATGTGGAACTCGCACAGCGGATCCAGGGGTGAGTATGGGGTCTTTAGGGGGGCGCCGTGACGGACTCCGCTGCATTATTCTGCTTGCGGAGCCTGTCACGGCTGTATGCATGAGCCCTTTCTCGGGATAACTTCCTTGATCAAATTCAATGCCTAAAATCTTAGCAGAAACTGGGGTTCTGGAGAATGTCTGGAAGGTCAAAATCAGGATCTGTCTCTCCCAGCAAGAGACTCACACTTTTCCTGATGATTTTTGACCCAGAGACATCCGAGTAGCAGTCAACTTCTGACATCACCCACCCTGCCCCCTCAAAGGAGTAGACAAAGATAGTAACATCATCAGCGTATGCCAATGTCCCCAATGCCGGCCGAACCAGGACTCCGGGTCCATCCTCACTCCCACCAACAGTCCCCATCTATCCTTCTGATGAAGGGATCGACAGTGAATGCGTAGAGCAAGGGGCTCAGAGGGCATCCCTGGTGGACACAAGACCCAACCCCAATAGGATAACCAACCCAACCGTTCACAAGTCAGAAAGTTTCAGCCTCTGAATACAAAATTTTAAATTAATTTACAAACCCCACCAGATAGACCAAAGATACTCATGATTTACCCGGTCAAAAGCTTTTGCCTCATCTAGGGAAATTAAGTACCCCTTCCAAAAGCCTACTCTGTCCTGCTCCACAGCCCCTGGTCACTCAGGATGGCGCTAAATGTGCTTCGGCTGGGGCCACAACAGTGCTAAGCCCTAGAAAGGAGCTGGTGTACAAATTTCACCAACCTACTGAAAAGTACTTTTGCCAGAATCTTTGTCCACATTGAGGAGCGCTATGGGATGCCAATTCTCAATATGGAATGGATCTTTACCCTTTGACAGAATAATTAGTGTGGACTTCCTCATTGACTCAGGCAGAATGCCCGAGTATAGACATTCACTAAAAACCTCAGTCAAGAGGGAAACCTACATTTGCTTGAAGGGTTTATAAAACTTGGATCAGGGCCTGGCGATGTTTTGGACCTAAGCCAATCAGTACATGCGATACTTCCCAAAATCCCTCTCAAAAACCAAAAATGCATGTCTCTCATACTGACATCTCACCCTGTAGATCTCACGGCTACCTCCAGTCAAGACCAAATGCTCGAGTTTCCTCCTCAGGCTGTGATTCATACACTTTCTGGACAGGCTTCTGATGTTGGAAACCTGTCGGAAGAACCTTCTTACCCAATGTGTAAACATCTCCCACCACTCTGAATTACTGCTGCATAGGCCCAGTAGTGGACCCTGGCTCTAAAGAAAATCCTCAAATGACTGTGCTTTTTCCACTTTTTCCAAGAGTGACGAATTCAGCTTCCATAAACCTTTGCCCATCTGAGGGGTCTCTGTGACATTCAGAGAAAAAAGAATCATACAGTGATCAGAGAACTTCACCTCCACCAACGATAACAGTGAGGAGACTGCTTCCTCCTGGAAATAAAACCTATTTATCCTAGACCTTTGAAGTAAGTGAACCCTGTGCGCCCTGGAGTATGCTGAACGTGGACATCCTCAAGACGTGCCTCCCTATCTATGCTACTTAACGCAATACGATCGTAGGCCAGCCTCCTCTATCACAGAGCCTTGTTGCGTTATGAAAGTCTCCTCCAATGACCACTTGCTTGCTTGTAAAAAGATGAGACTTAATTCTCATGAAGAGGTCTTTGCACTCCCACTCTGACTGGGGTCCATAGATGTTGATTTGGCACAACTTTTGACCTTTCATGAGAATATTCAAGACCAGGCTCCTCCCCATTTCCAACCCATCTCTATTCTACCTATGCAGTCCTAAAAAAGACTGCCACCTCGCTATACAGCTCCGCCACAAGAGAACAATAGGAGGCTCCACACCTTCATTCACGCTTGGCTTTGTATATGGCTGACAAGTCAGTCAGCCTGGTCTCTTGCAGAAATAAAATGTCAGCTTCAACTCGGCTAAGAAAATCAAAGGCCGCAAACCTAGCCCTATCTGATTTAATATTGGCAAAGCTAATGGATGCCAGCGTTATCAGGGTGGGTGCCGCCATTGGTGATCAAGATGAATGGCTTTCCTCTTACTCTCCCTTTCCTCTCTATTAGAGGAAGAAGTCTCCCTTTATTTCTTTTTAAACAAACAGGAATATCCATACCTCCACCTGTACTCCCACTCACCTCCTCATCTTCACCTTCTTGCCCCAGGGCAGCCCCCTTCCCAGAGGAAATCAGACCTCCAGAAATAGATCCAGTGTCCCCCGGGTTCCCCCTTGAAAGACCTCCACTGCCACCTGCTACTACCTTTTGGAACCTCACCCTTAGCCTCTACCCCTGACAAAGAAGAGTAGGTGTTATCGAGAGCTGGGAACTGGTTAGAGAGGTCAACCAGAAGGGAACCATTTGGGCATTCCCTAGGTATCTGTATCAGAGTGAGTGGGACCAAATCATCCCACTCTAGAGAGCAAGAACCTCTGTCATTCCTTTTTATTCTTTCCTTACAATTTTTTTTTGTCTTTGCCATTTTTCACTTTCTTTATCCACGCAGTCTTCATGGAAGGATGCAGCGGAACTGGGAGCCATCTCCTCTCTGTCCATCCTTCTGGTTTCCTCATCCACATCACAATCCCTCCGGGCCTCAGCAGTGGGTATATTTTCCTGCAAGAGGCAATCCCAGATTTTCTGGACTTATCTTTCCCCCTAGCAGTTTGACACACCTCCCACTTGGGCTGGTTAAGCACCCCATGGAGACCCAGTAGCTCTTCCTCCTCTTCGCCCCTACCAGCCTCGCTTCCAGATGAACGGGCCTGCTGACCACCCATCTGTGCCTGACTGGTGTTGGCAAAAAACAGAAGGGACAGTAACTGAATGGGTGCCCTAAAGCCAAATGTCTCCACAGGATGAGGGTGGATGATCTCTGCTCACACACAGCAAACACATCATCACCTTACACATTGCGCTGAAATGTGTGGGGTCACCACACCTGTGTACACATTTTGCTGCCCCTTGTAGTGCAGCGTCCAAGGAGCGGGCCCACAGCTGAGGAGATAGCGGGGTAGATTGAGGCCCTGTCATGGGGCTCTACCATCTCCTCCCCTGGGGGTAGCACGGGACTTCACCAAGCTACGGCGGGGGGAGTTTAACAGGGAAAATCCAAATCCACAGTTTACCTTATAGTCCTTTGTCACTCGTGACTCCACCGTTCCATCCTCTAAGGTGAATCCAGAAGTTGGAAATAAATAGTCCACACACAGGGATAAATTTCTGAGCAAAACCAGGAATGGTCGGTAGAGCTCGTTTACTTGAATTAATTGTTTACAGTCCACAAAACTTTACATCAGCCAGCAGGACACCGGTGTAGACAGAATTGTGGTGTGGCACGGAGGATTCACAGGATCGCAGATGTTATCGAACCACACCGGTATCGATCCTCCAACCTCATTGCCAGGTTCCAAATTGGTAGGTATGAAAGCCTGTAATGAGAAGATTGCTAGCAGTATCTATGAATAACATGAAGCACTTCGTGTTACAGCAAGACGCTTGTCATGCGAACTCACAAGAATTCTGTTTATTTGAAGACATTACAAGTTCTTATACAGAACGAGACAGGGTGTTATCATACAAAGGGTAATCTTACAAAGGTTACAAATTATTGATCATAAGGCTTATTGACATCTGTTGACAGTCTCAAAGGTCTTAAGGCTCGCCTAGACAAAAAAATAGGTTCAGCCATAGTATTGTTATCTCATTATAGTCTTATTTTTGCTGTCAAACTATCTTTTTATCTCAACATAGTTCAGGATTGCTGATCTTCTGTTGACTTTGATCCTTGCTTCTATCACTGCACAGCGTAGGTATAATCTTCTATATAAGGTTCAATAGTCCGAATAAGATCCAAAATACATACACTTATTGCAGCCTGAAACTAAACAGTTTATGTGCCATTACAGCAGGCGAGTCCACAGTCCCAGTTATCTGAGGGGTTCTGCTCCTGGCAATGCTCTTGTACTCTCACTCCAGCTCTCTACCGGTACACACTCACGTTTATCTGCTTGGTGGTTCCTCTGACTCTCTCTCAGTTCTCTATTTTAGCAACAAGGAGGCCTGGGTGATTTGCTCCCAGGGCAGATATTAGGGTATCACTCAGCCTCTTCCACTTTGGGGGGACCTTGTAGGACGAGGCATAATTTCTCCTACTCACTAGCAAGCTCTCTCTTCCAAAGACTCCAACTTAGACTGACTTAATTCTGCTTAGCTTAGCTCTCACTCTTATATATATAAGTAACACGGTCATGTGACATACAACAATATCCATTTCTCAGGCATAATGCAGATGTTAACCCATTCAGTGCTGCAAGGGTGCAATATACATCAAATCACACACATAGGAGACACTAACAATAGAATTGCACAAGACAAACATATTCATAGTTATGGAGGGGCCCCGCTACTCTGGGCTACTACAGTAGAAAACCAGAATCCTGTCCCTTCCCAGGAACACAGAAGAAGGGACGTGGTGAACAGAATTACCTGCATGTTTCAAATTCACCATGAAAGTCTAGGCCTCTGACCTGATACTGTGTGCGTCCCTGTTCTTCTGTGGAGGATAGAGAATATCCCCATACCGAATCATCCAGGTCATGATGATAACATAAGAGAGAGACTCGTTACTAGTTAAGACAGTCACTCTTAGTATCATTTTTGCGACAAATTGCTTGAACCGAAAAATCCAGTCTGTCTAAGCCAGCTCGTACTTTGATGAGAAGAGCTCAAGCCCCTCCCCTCTAATGAAGCTGACAACGAACAAGGCTAGGGCAGGCATCAGCGTCCCTCCATCGGAGACAGACCACATTACTCCTGGAACCCCCTTGCTGTAGGAAGGGACCATGCCTTTTCTCCCTGCTGTTGTTCTCGGAAGGCCCTTGTGCCAAACCTATCTATCCAAAGAGACAGGTTGCGCTTTTCAGAGTCTATAGTGGTTAACCTCTCTCCTCTCTGTAAGAGGGACAGGAAGGGGTCATGTGACCTGGGGTCCCTGAAGCCAGGAGCCAATGATCGCTCCCCTTACCTGGCAGAAACACTCTCATAGCTCCTAGAAGCCACCACCACAGGGGGAAAGAGCAGATGGACCAGGGCCCCCACTACTCCCCAAACCACCAGACACCCCACCAGACACTCCAGAACCAGACGCAACTCTATCAGACACACCAGAATCAGACGCAACTCCACCCAACAGATTCTTCATACTCCCAGCCTCTCCTTCTCTCACACCACTTGCTATCATACTTTCCTTTCCATCCTTTTCACTCCATATTATCTCCATTATTCCTCCCCTCATCATTCACACCTTTATCTGTGACCAGACCAGTCATAGCTATCCACTTGGCCAAGGGAGTAAGAGACACATGATTGCCCAGAGGACCCCTGATACTTGCCCCCACACCTGCAGTACAGCAACACAGGATAGGCTTCTTAAAGATAGCTTCCTCCAAGCCACCACCACCAGCTCCCCCTTTACTAAATCGGAAAACAGGTCTTCAGGCCGCACACACTGGATGGCCTTCCGCCACGTCACCCGCCAACGCGATCCCATCAAAAGAAATTTGACGGGAAATGTTACGATCACCCTGATGGGAAACAGAACCTCCAGCTGCCCCAAAAGAACTGCCTTCAGTTCAGCTTCCCATTGCTATATTTGTAACTCCGCGTGGATGGCCCGAAGCCTAGCAGCCCCCCTCTCCGTTACCCACCACTGGGGTTTTCAGGGGGGCACAAAACACCAAAGCACCACCAAATCTACCTTCTTAGAAGAGGGGCCACCTAATGCTGGTCACCAACTCTTCACTGGGCCCATAGCAGGGCCCTTCTGAGAGCTATCTGATGCCAGATGACCCCCACCTACACCATCTTGGGATCACCCAATGCTGGGTGACTCCCCCCTCTCAACCCACTGCAGGCCCTTTTGGGGCCACCTGATGCTGATTGGGCCCCTGCCTTCTCCATCTGCTTTTTAGGGCAAGCGCCGCTAGGCAACCCCCACCTCTGGGCTCACCAGAGAACCACTCTGCAGGCCACCTGACCCCAGGTGACCTCCCACCTTTCCTATAGTCTTACAAAACTTTGGGTCATCTGACGCTGGATGAGCCCCAACCTCACTTTCAGACATCACGC
The DNA here is from genome assembly GCF_035609145.1 of Eleutherodactylus coqui. NCBI lineage: Eukaryota > Metazoa > Chordata > Amphibia > Anura > Eleutherodactylidae > Eleutherodactylus > Eleutherodactylus coqui. The sequence continues at coordinate 227,717,025 of NC_089842.1, forward strand.
TTTTTGCCCGTCATCCCTCCTGTTATCCAATATGGAAAGGGAATTGAAAGGCCAGGTAAAAATATTCATTAATACATTTGAGAACCTTGCTATTAGAAGTGGAAAAAATGTGTGATTGTTCTCAGTGAGAGAAACCAAGTAATCATGTAGATATGATACCTTTTAATGGCTAACAAAATATCTACAAGATAACTTGGTTTCGCTCTCAGAGAACAATCACACATTGATCTACTGGTTAACACAGTACCAAATCTTTTTCTCGTTCTACCAAGTGGAAAGAAAGAACAGAGGCAAAAAATTCAGAAGGAAAGTAGAGGAGCAAGAGACATCGATCACAAACTAAAATGTTTCAATACAATGCACAAATGGGAAACAAACAAGGGGAATTGGAGCTCTTAACACAGGAACAGAAATGTGATGTCATACGCATCACGGAAACTTCGTGGAATGATACACATGATTGGAATACAAGGCTTGAAAGATACAACTTATTTATAAGAAACCGACCTAATAAAAGGGGAGGAGGTGTTGTGTTGTATGTTAGGAGAACATTCATCTCCACTGAGATTCAAGCTTCAGAGCATGGGAGTTCTGTAGAAACTGTTTGGGTAAGAATACAAGAAGAGAACAACAGAAAGGACATTTGACAAAGTATCTCATACCATACTTATTGAAAAAATGACCAAATATGGGATTGACAAGGCAACTGTTAGGTGGATTCACAACTGGCTGAGTGTTCGTACTCAAAGAGTGATCATAAATGGCTGCACATCCAAGTGGAGGAATGTATCAAGTGGGGCACCACAAGGCTCTGTCATGGCCCAGTGCTGTTCAACATTTTATAAATGATCTGGAGGAGGGAATTGATGGGAAACTGATCAAATTTGCTGAGGACAGAAAGCTAGGAGGGGTAGCTAACACTAGGGAAGAGAGAAAGAGTTTTCAAAAAGTTCTAGAAAAACTTGAACAGTGGGCGGCGACTAACAGAATGGTATTTAACAAGGAGAAATGGAAGTCCTACATCTGGGCAAGAAAAATGAAGAAAGCACATACAGAATGGGAGGAATTTTACAGCTGATAGCATCCAGAACCGAACTTCAGATAAGTGAATACACTTGCTGGTCTAACTGTTTCCAGGGGCTTATGCTAGGGGGGGGGGGGGGTCATTATTACTACTGTGGTCACTATGGGGGTGACTGTTACTGCCAGGGCCAGTATGGGGGTTACTATTACTATTGGGGCCACTGTTGGGGCACTATTACTATTGTGGTCACTAACAAGGACACTTTTACTACTAGAGCCACTAACAATGCCACTATTACTACTGGGGCCACTGTTGGGGCACTATTACTATTGGGGCCACTGTTGGGGCACTATTACTACTGGGGTCACTAACAAGGACACTTTTACTACTAGAGCCACTAACAATGCCACTATTACTACTGGGGCCACTAAGAGGGACTCTTACTGTTGGGGCCACTACTGGGAGCGCTATTAGTATTGGGACCACTGAGGAGGGCACAATCACTAGTTTGGTCCACTAAAATAATGGAGCTAAAGACACGCCCTAACCAAACCCCCAAAAACTGCCGCCTTTGACCTTTGCCGGTATTTTTTAGTAACAAAGGTGGCAACCCTACTTGTAAGAGGGGTTGCAGGGCGCTGCTCACCCCTCCTACAAAGTGATAGTCCTAGTGGCAGCCATATTGGTTGTCACCATGTTTTACCGGAGACAGATATAAGACTGAATGGGAGTTTCTGAGCGGCAACAAATTTGCTCATCATTATCACCACCTGGAATTTGTTACCCAACTTTCCGGGAGTTCTGAATGGCAAATGTGCTGTAATAGATGATTGGTTGCTCTATCACTGCGCAGATCAGCTAATTGCCACTAAGGACTTATTTAAAGAAACGTTGACAAGATCTGGAGGAATATTAATGTAATGGCAGCCATATTGGTTGTCATCCAGCTTCCCAGAGTCTTCCACAAAAGATCAGAAATAAAGCTAGAGGACATGGGGAAATGCTCTTCCCTGTGCTCCTATAATGAATCTGGAGGCGAGCGGATCTCATGGTAGCGGGCTGGCGTGCGCCTCCTGTCCGCGGGGACACTCTGCCGCCCGTGATTGTGCCGTGTAGAGGGCTCCAGCTCAATCAGGCCTTTCCTTTCAATATCTAATGAAACTGACTCGGGCAAACAATTGAATTTCATTCATTTTGCTAAAACGGTTCTCTAGTCCAGCTGTGCCCGGGCTCAGAGACCACTCAGGCAGCCTCTTCAGGACACGGCCCCCTCCTCAGCTCTTCTTCTTCTTCTTGGAATGAGCATACTGAGAAGCCAGTCTGTCGGCATGATCAGGACGGACCATGGAGCTGAATAAGCATTAAGTGGAGGCTTTGTGTGGTGCACAATGGTGACCATATGTCAGTGGCGGTAACAATGGACATCCCAGAAGGCCAGGAGCAGTGGCAGAATGTTCTCACTCCTCACAGCTAATCATCTGTTGCGCTGCACATACTTCATACAACCTCTGGGGGAGCAATAGTAATGGGGAGGGGCCCCCGACCCCGGGCCCTATATGGGTTTACTGCACCAGAGCTCAGAGGAGGAGGGGAAAGGGGATTTAGATTAGATGAGACAAAAAATTCCATTGTCCATGAGCTAGTAATAACACCAGCAAAACCACAGGCACTTCCAGAGTAGTGTTATCTCTTAAAGGAGCACGACATGAGGGGTGTCAGCTGGTTGTAGAAGAGAAGGTGGTTTGGTAACTTAAAGGGATAAACAAAATCACTTGATATCTATCTATTATCTAATATCTATTTCATATCTATCTATCTATCTATCTAATATCTATTTCATATCTATCTATCTCATATCTATCTACCTTATATCTATCCATCTATCTATCTATCTATCTATCTATCTATCTCATATCTATCTATCTCCTATCTATCTATCTATCTCATATCTATCTATCTCATATCTATCTATCTATCTCCTATCTATCTATCTATCTCATATCTATCTACCTATGTGTCTCATATCTATCTATTTATTTATCTCTTTCATATCTATGTATTTATCAATTTGTAACCTATTTCTTAACTATCCTTCTATCTATCTCTCGCTCTCATATCTATCTCAAATCTATCTCATATCTATCTATCTGTCTATCTCTCTCATATCTATGCATTTATCTATCTATTTGGTATCCATCTATATCTTATCTATTTATCTATCTCTTAAATTATTTCTATCTTGTATCTGCCTAGTTGTCTCTTATCTATTTATATCTATCTATCTATAGATAGATAACATGGAGGAAATGGTTGAGGGAGTAAGAGTGTCTGGGTCCTTAGGAGGCAGTGATCATGCTATCCTTGGATTTGGGATAAAAAGAGGAGGAAGATGTGAGAAGACTCAGACCTCAAGGTTGGATTTCAGAAAAGCAGATTTTAATGAACTCAGAAAGAAGGTAGGAGGAATCCAAGGGCTGGATGTTCTTAAAAACAGAAATGCCCGAAAAGGTTGGGAAATATTGTGAAATTAGATTCTCAAAGCACAATCGTTACCAATCCCTAGAAGGAGGAAGAATGGGAAGCATTTAAAGAGACCAGGATTAGAGATGAGCGAACGTGTTCTTCCGAGCTTGATATTCGTGCGAATATTAGGGTGTTCGGGATGTTCGTTATTCGTAACGAACACCATGCGGTGTTCTGGTTACTTTCACTTCCTTCCCTGAGACGTTAGCGCGCTTTTCTGGCCAATTGAAAGACAGGGAAGGCATTACAACTTCCCCCTGTGACGTTCAAGCCCTATACCACCCCCCTGCAGTGAGTGGCTGGGGAGATCAGGTGTCCGCCGAATATAAAAGTCGGCCCCTCCCGCGGTTCGCCTCAGATGCCGTGTGAGTTAGATGAGGGACAGTGCTGTTTGTACCGGAGCTGCTGTAGGGAAAGAATTGGTAGTTAGTGTAGGCTTCAAGACCCCCCAAAGGTCCTTATTAGGGCCACTGATAGCTGTGTGTTGGCTGCTGTTAGCAGTGGCAATTATTTTTTTCTCAAAATCGCCTCTGCAGACCGTTGCACCTGGCATTAGGGACAGAAGTGCTGCATAGGCAGGGAGAGTGTTAGGAGTGAGTGTAGCCTTCAAGAACCTCAACGGTCCTTTCCTGGGCCATATTTATCCGTGTGCAGTACTGTCCAGGCTTCTGTTAGCTGTGCTGCATTTTTTTTTGCTTCTCAAAATCGCCTCTGCAGAGCATTCCACCCTCCATTGATACTGCAGGGAAAGAATTGTATAGGCAGGGCCACAACACAGTTATTATTCATTGAATATACGCAGTGCTGCCTTTTGCTTGTAAAACAAGTGAAAATAATTCTATTTGTCCTGCCTCTGTCCGTCCTAAGGGCGGTGGACACGTGTCGGCTGCGTGTGACACCTTTAAAAATCATACGCACCCAGCTACGTTTTACTCCTGGCTTCGCCATTTGCTTTCCTTAATTGGGAAAAAAAATACCTGCTCTGCCACAGTTAATAACTCTGCTACCCTCACGTTCTGTGACACATTAGCAGGGACACAGCACAGTTATTAAACTTCTCATGTTCATAGAATATACGCAGTGCTGCCTTTTGGTGCCAGAAAACGGAAAATAATTCTATTTGTCCGTCCTCTGTCCGTCCTAAGGGCGGTGGACACGTGTCGGCTGCGTGTGACACCTTTAAAAATCATACGCACCCAGCTACGTTTTACTCCTGGCTTCGCCATTTGCTTTCCTTAATTGGGAAATAAAATACCTGCTCTGCCACAGTTAATAACTCTGCTACCCTCACGTTCTGTGACACATTAGCAGGGACACAGCACAGTTATTAAACTTAGATTATTCATTCACTAGAGGCAGTGGGGCCTTTCGTTTTCAAAAAAGGTAAAAAATTATATTTGGCCTGCAGTCTTGCGCCAATTTATTTCCTGCCTGTGAAATCAAATCACTGGTAATACAGCATGCTGAGGGGTAGGGGTAGGCCTAGAGGACGTGGACGCGGCCGAGGACGCGGAGGGCCAAGTCAGGGTGTGGGCACAGGCCAAGCTCCTGATCCAGGTGTGTCGCAGCCGACTGCTGCGCGATTAGGAGAGAGGCACGTTTCTGGCGTCCCCACATTCATCGCCCAATTAATGGGTCCACGCGGGAGACGGTTATTAGAAAATGAGCAGTGTGAGCAGGTCCTGTCCTGGATGGCAGAAAGTGCTTCGAGCAACCTATCGTCTACCCGCAGTTCTGCGCCGTCCACTGCTGCCAATCCGAATCCTCTGTCTGCTGCTCCTCCTTCCTCCCAGCCTCCTCACTCCACTACAATAACACCTGCTCAGGAGCGGGAGCACTCCCAGGAACTGTTCTCGGGCCCCTGCTTAGATTGGGCAGCAGCGGTTTCTCTCCCACCAGAGGAGTTTATCGTCACTGATGCCCAACCATTCGAAAGTTCCCGGGGTCCGGGGGAAGAGGCTGGGGACTTCCGCCAACTGTCTCAACAACTTTCTGTGAGTGAGGAGGACGATGACGATCAGACACAGTTGTCTTGCAGTGAGGTAGTAGTAAGGGCAGTAAGTCCGAGGGAGCAGCGCACAGAGGATTCGGAGGAAGAGCAGCAGGACGATGAGGTGACTGACCCCACCTGGTGTGCAACGCTTACTCAGGAGGATAGGTCTTCAGAGGGGGAGTCAAGGGCATCAGCAGGGCAGGTTGCAAGAGGCAGTGCGGTGGCCAGGGGTAGAGGCAGGGCCAGACCGAATAATCCACCAACTGTTTCCCAAAGGGCCCCCTCGCGCCATGCCACCCTGCAGAGGCCGAGGTGCTCTAAGGTCTGGCAGTTTTTCACAGAGACGCCTGACGACCGACGAACAGTGGTGTGCAACCTTTGTCGCGCAAAGCTCAGCCGGGGAGCCACCACCAACAGCCTCACCACCACCAGCATGCGCAGACATATGATGGCCAAGCACCCCGCAAGGTGGGACGAAGGCCGTTCAGCGCCTCCGGTTTGCACCCCTGCCTCTCCCCCTGTGCCCCAACCTGCTACTGAGATGCAACCCCCCTCTCAGGACACAGGCACTACCGTCTCCTGGCCTGCACCCACACCCTCACCTCCGCTGTCCTCGGCCCCATCCAGCAGTGTAGTTCAGCGCACCGTCCAGCCGTCGCTTGCGCAACTGTTGGAGCGCAAGTACGCCGCCACGCACCCGCACGCTCAAACGTTAACCGTCCGCATAGCAAAATTCATCAGCCTTGAGATGCTGCCGTATAGGGTTGTGGAAACGGAGTCCTTCAAAAGTATCATGGAGGCGGCGGCCCCGCGCTACTCAGTTCCCAGTCGCCACTACTTTTCCCGATGTGCCGTCCCAGCCCTGCACGACCACGTCTCCCGCAACATTGTACGCGCCCTCACCAACGCGGTTACTGCCACGGTCCACTTAACTACGGACACGTGGACAAGCACAGGCGGGCAGGGCCACTACATCTCCCTGACGGCACATTGGGTGAATTTAGTGGAGGCTGGGACAGAGTCAGAGCCCGGGACCGCTCACGTCCTACCCACCCCCAGAATTGCGGGCCCCAGCTCGGTGGTGGTATCTGCGGAGGTGTATGCTTCCTCCACTAAAGCACCCTCCTCCTCCTCCTCCTCCTCCTCTGTCTCGCAATCAAGATGTGTTAGCAGCAGCATGTCGCCAGCAGTCGGTGTCGCGCGGTGTGGCAGCACAGCGGTGGGCAAGCGTCAGCAGGCCGTGCTGAAACTACTCAGCTTAGGCGATAAGAGGCACACGGCCCACGAACTGCTGCAGGGTCTGACACAGCAGACCGACCGCTGGCTTGCGCCGCTGAGCCTCCAACCGGGCATGGTCGTGTGTGACAACGGCCGTAACCTGGTGGCGGCTCTGCAGCTCGGCAGCCTCACGCACGTGCCATGCCTGGCCCACGTCTTTAATTTGGTGGTTCAGCGCTGTCTGAAAAGCTACCCACGCTTGTCAGACCTGCTCGTAAAGGCGCGCCGGCTCTGTGCACATTTTCGCAAGTCCCACACGGACGCTGCCACCCTGCGCACCCTGCAACATCACTTTAAGCTGCCAGTGCACCGACTGCTGTGCGACGTGCCCACACGGTGGAACTCTACGCTCCACATGTTGGCCAGGCTCTATGAGCAGCGTAGAGCTATAGTCGAATACCAACTCCAACATGGGCGGCGCAGTGGGAGTCAGCCTCCTCAATTCCTTTCAGAAGAGTGGGCCTGGTTGGCAGACATCTGCCATGTCCTTGGTAATTTTGAGGAGTCTACCCAGGTGGTGAGCGGCGATGCTACAATCATTAGCGTCACCATTCCTCTGCTATGCATCTTGAGAAATTCCCTGCAAACCATAAAGGCAGCTGCTTTGCGCTCGGAAACGGGGGCGGGGGAAGACAGTATGCCGCTGGATAGTCAGGGCACCCTCCTGTCTATTTCTCAGCTCGTACAGGAGGAGGAGGAGCATGAGGAGGATGAGGAGGAGGGGGAAGAGACAGCTTGGGCCGCTGCTGACGGTACACCGGCTGATTGCCTGTCATCCTTTCAGCGTGTATGGCCTGAGGAGGAGGAGGAGGAGGATCCTGAAAGTGATCTTCCTAGTGACGACAGCCATGTGTTGCGTACAGGTACCCTGGCACACATGGCTGACTTCATGTTAGGATGCCTTTCTCGTGACCCTCGCGTTGCACGCATTCTGGCCACGACGGATTACTGGGTGTACACACTGCTCGATCCACGGTATAAGGAGAACCTGCCCACTCTGATTCCCGAAGAGGAAAGGGGTTCGAGAGTGTTGCTATACCACAGGACCCTTGCGGACAAGCTGATGGTAAAATTCCCAGCCGACAGCGCTAGTGGCAGAAGGCGCAGTACCGAGGGCAAGGTAGCAGGGGATGTGCGTAGATCGAGCAGCATGTACATCCCAGGCAGTGCAACAGTCTTTAAGGGCCTGGCCAGCTTTATGGCTCCCCACCAAGACTGTGTCACCGCTCCCCAGTCACGGCTGAGTCGGCGGGAGCACTGTAAAAGGATGGTGAGGGAGTACGTAGCGGATCGCACGACCATCCTTGGTGACGCCTCTGCCCCCTACAACTACTGGGTGTCGAAGCTGGACACGTGGCCTGAACTAGCGCTGTATGCCCTGGAGGTGCTTGCTTGTCCTGCGGCTAGCGTCTTGTCGGAGAGGGTGTTTAGTGCGGCTGGGGGAATCATCACAGATAAGCGTAGCCGCTTGTCAACCGACAGTGCCGACAGGCTAACACTCATCAAGATGAACAAAGGCTGGATTTCCCCAGACTTCTGTTCTCCACCAGCGGACAGCAGCGATACGTAAGCAATACGTAGGCTGCACCCGCGGATGGAAGCTACGTTCTCTCTCACCATCCAAAACGGGGACATTTCTGCTTCATCAATCTGTGTCTAATATTCCTCCTCCTCCTCCTGCTCCTCCTCCTGAAACCTCACGTAATCACGCAGAACGGGCAATTTTTCTTAGGGCCACAAGGCTCACTCAAATAATTTTTCTGAACAATTTTTATAAGTTTCAATGCGCTTAAAAGTGTTGGAACTTTAACTTGAACCAATTTTTCGTTACACTGGGCTGCCTCCAGGCCTAGTTACCACTTAAGCCACATTAACCAAAGCGATTCACCTGCCATCTTGGTTGGGCATGGCCAATTTTTACTGAGGTACATTAGTACTGTTGGTACACCAAATTTTTGGGGCCCTCACCTACAGTGTAATCATAGCAATTTGTATGTTCTTCGCCTGCACTCATGGTACAGAAAGGTGTGTGGGGTTGGCCTACACTTTAGCTACATAAATGTAACTTGGGCCTTGGCTATACTAAGGCTACTGACATGGAACGAAGACTGCGCTCTCGCTATACTGCTTCGGAATTGTTACTGGGGCCTGTCTTGAGTGCTACTATTGCTGACATGGAACGAAGACTGCGCTCCCGCTATACTGCTTCGGAATTGTTACTGGGGCCTGTCTTGAGTGCTACTATTGCTGACATGGAACGAAGACTGCGCTCCCGCTATACTGCTTCGGAATTGTTACTGGGGCCTGTCTTGAGTGCTACTATTGCTGACATGGAACGAAGACTGCGCTCCCGCTATACTGCTTCGGAATTGTTACTGGGGCCTGTCTTGAGTGCTACTATTGCTGACATGGAACGAAGACTGCGCTCCCGCTATACTGCTTCGGAATTGTTACTGGGGTCTGTCTTGAGTGCTACTATTGCTGACATGGAACGAAGACTGCGCTCCTCCTATAATGCTGCTAGTGATATGTTAGTGGGGCCTGTCCTAATGCTACGGCTGAAATGTTACGAATTCTGGCCTCTGCCTATACCGCTGCTAATGGTATGTCTCTGGGGTGTGGAAACAGAGGCTTCCCAAAGACATGATAGCGGCGAGGCCATTTCCCACCAACGCGGTTACTGTTAAGGTGCATATAACCACGGACACGTGGAGAGGACACATAGTGCCTCAAAAACATCCCCCTCCTCCTCCAACAGGGAAAACATTCTTGGCAAATGCCTTTACATTGGTTCGTCTGGTGGCAGTCCAAGAATTTCACCTTTACCGACACAACGAGAGCCCCCACACCATCCCCCCGCCACGGCCCACTTAATCCTGGCCGCATTCCGAAAACCAACAAAATACAACCGTGCTACAAGGTCCTCAGTCACCACCACATTACCACCAACGCGGTTACTGTTAAGGTGCATATTACCAGTCTGACTGGGGCATGCAGACACCTTGACAGAATGAATAGTGTGTGGCACATAGGTTCCCCATTGCTATGCCCACGTGTGCAGCTCCTGATGGCGGTGGCACAGGATTCTATTTCTCATTGCTTCTGTACAGCATTGTGGGCTATCGCTCCGCCACTTTTAAAGAGGGCCGCTGCCTAGCCATGCCAACCCTCTGCAGTGTGTGCCTGCGGTTCCTCCTCATGGCAGACGCACTTCTAAATAGACATGAGTGTGGCGTGGCATGAGGGCAGCTGAAGGCTGCGCAGGGACACTTTGGTGTGCGCTGTGGGGGGGAGGGGGGGCGGTTGGTCAGCATGTAACCCAGGAGAAGTGGCAGCGGAGTGTCATCCAGGCAGTGATTGTGCTTTGTTGTAGCTAGTGTGGTGCTTAGCAAAGGTATGCCATGCTAATGAGGGCTTTTCAGAAGTAAAAGTTGTTGGGAGGGGGGGGGGCCCACTCTTGCCGGTATTGTGGCTTAATAGTGGGACCTGTGAACTTGAGATGCAGCCCAACATGTAGCCCCTCGCCTGCCCTATCCGTTTCTGTGTCATTCCCATCACTTTCTTGAATTGCCCAGATTTTCACATATGAAAACTTTAGCGAGCATCGGCGAAATACAAAAATGCTCTGGTCGCCCATTGACTTCAATGGGGTTCGTTGTTCGAAACGAACCCTCGAGCATCGCGGGAAGTTCGTTCCGAATAACGAACACCCGAACATTTTGGTGTTCGCTCATCTCTAACCAGGATGGATGAACACAAAAATAAAAAAGAATATAATGCAGTCTGCAGAAACTGTAGGGCAAGTGTCAGAAAAGCTAAAGCTAATAATGAATTGATGCTTGCAAAAAGCAATAAAAATGATTTTGGGGGTATGTCTAAAGCAAAAGAAAAGTCAAACACGCTATTGGATGCTTACAAGATGAAAATGGTGAATTGGTTAGGAATGATGTTCCTATTTTGTATCTGTTTTCTCTCAGAAAGTAGATGGACATCAGCTGATCTTCCCTGTGTTATTGGGGGAATAAAAGAATGCAGGCTATCCGTAGTGGCCAGAAGTCTATGTTGCTGGCCCCTCCATAAATGTCATACATGTAATGTCTTTTGTAGATGCTCTGTGCAAAGTTGTCTAGTCCTTTTGTTATGTGTATTGCACAGCTCCAGCAAATGAGAGGTTAATGTTTGCATGAAACCGGGAGATGCCTGCAATGTATCAATATTTGTCTAGTGACATGATCTATGTTGTCTATAAATATGAGTGTTTTTGGTGTGGTAGTGAGAGTCTTCTGGGTTCCTGATTGAGAGTGCCAGCCACATGGGGTTACCTTCAACCCTCATGTGGTGAAGAATGGAGGAAGAAGAGAAGTTTCCTGAGTACCCCAATACCAGGAGCCAACAGTTAGTGAGAAGAGGTAAGAGGGAGTGTGTCAGGAGGGGACTTGGGCGGGGTTTTGGGTATTTAGCTCCGCAGACACTGTCAGTCCCTGCCAGTGGTTGCTAATTGTTCTCTAGCTAACACCTGCTCAGGTTGCTCGCTCCAGGCTGCTGACTCAGTTTGCTCTGACCTATTTGTCTCCCTCTGGATTCCTTGATAGTTCTTTGGTGGTGATTGACTCTCTTAGTTCTGACTTGGATTTTTTGTTATTTTCTTCTGATTAGTTGGGCTCTCCTGTCCCTGTCCCTTCAGTGCAGTGTAGGGACCGCCACCCAGTTGTCACCTTGGGGGTTAGCCCAGGGGGGCAAGTAGGTAGGGACAGGGGAGAGGGTTGGTTGTAGGGACTTCCAGTCACTCATTCCTAACCAGCCATGACAGAGTGATTGAGAGTGAGCGTGAGAAAAGACGGCCAAAACTACCATGCAGAGGTACTGTTCCGAGAGAGTGTCGGTGGAGTGACCCTACCCCTATCCTCCTCTGGAGTGTTCCCCTCCAGGAATGGTTCCTAGCAAATAACTATGACTGCAGGACCAGTGTCATCCTGTGTTTCCTCCCTGACCTCTAATCTTCTGTTTACCTGCACCAGTGTATTCTTGAGTGTATCCTGATAAAGTTCCCAAAAAGATTTGCCAGGCCCTGACCATTCCCAGGGACCACAGATATGTTACACTGTCTGCGGTTCATTTATTCACCACCGAGGGTCATTCCAGTGGGTAACGGAACAGTGGTGTCACCTGTGACAACCTATTCTCCTGTTCTCATGTTTATTGGCCATCCCTCTCCTATGGGTGTCCAGAAGAGGCCCAGCGCTGCGCTGGCCGAGGCTACATGTGTCCCTCCGGGAGGGAGCCTGGTAAGTGTCACCTTGAGAAGTGTCCACTCTACCCTCCCAGCTCCTCAACATATGCCCTGTGTCCAGAGTCACCCTACTGGATGCTGCATATCTATAATCAAAAAGATGGTGAGGGATCACTTAGCTAACTTAAATGAATTCAAGTCTTAAGATGTAGATGAATTACATCCTAAAATACTAAAGGAAGTAGCAGAGGTAATTGCTGAACCACTCAACATAATCTTTGAAAATTCCTGAAGAACAGGAGAAGTCCCAGGTGATTGGAAAAGGACAAATATTGTCCCTATCTTCAAAAATAAGAAGGTGGATTCAGGAAACTACAGACCTTTGAGCCTGACTTCTATACCAGGAAAGATCTTTGAACAAATTATTAAACAGCACGTATGCAAGTACTTAGGTAAGAATGGAGTAATTAACCAGAGTCAGCATGGATTTGTAACAAACAAGTCATGCCAGACTAATCTAATTTACTTCTATGACAGAATCATCAACTGGGTTGATCAGAGAAATACGGTGGATATAGTATATCTTGACTTTAGTAAAGTATCTCATACCATACTTATTGAAAAAATGACCAAATATGGGATTGACAAGGCAACTGTTAGGTGGATTCCCAACTGGCTGAGTGATCACACTCAAAGAGTGGTCATAAATGGAATCCAAGTGGAAGAATGTATCAAGTGGGGTACCACAAGGCTCTGTCCTAGGCCCAGTGTTGTTCAACATTTTTATAAATATTCTGTAGGAGAGAATTGATGAGAAACTGATCAAATTTGTTGATGACACAAAGCTAGGAGGGATAGCTAACACTAGGGAAGAGAGGGAGAGTATTCAAAAGATCTAGAAAAGCTTGAACAGTGGGCGGCGACAAACAGAATGGTATTTAACAAGGAGAAATGCAAAGTTCTACATCTGGGCACGAAAAATGAAAAAAGCACATACAGAATGGGAGGAATTGGGCTAAGCAGCAGCACATGTGAAAAAGACTTGGGTATACTAATAGATCATAGGCTGAACATGAGTCAACAATGTGATGCAGCAGCTAAAAAGGCAAATACAATTCTGAAGTGTATTAGGAGAAGCATAGAGTCTAGATCACGTGAGGTAATTATCCCCCTCTACTCTTCATTAGTCAGACCTTATCTGGAATACTGTGTCCAGTTATGGGCACCCCACTTTAAAAAAGACACAGACAAACTGGAGCAAGTTCAGAGAAGAGTTACCAAGATGGTGAGTGGTCTGCAAATCATGTCCTATGAGGAACGGCTAAAGGATCTGGGAATGTTTAGCTTGCAAAAAAGAAGGCTGAGAGGAGACTTAGTAGCTGTCTACAAATATCTGAAGGGCTGTCACAGTGCAGAGGGATCAGCCCTATTCTCATCTGCACAAGAAAAGACTAGAAGCAATGGGATGAAACTGAAAGAAAGGAGACACAGATTAGATATTAGACAGTGAGGGCGATCAATAAGTGGAACACGTTACAACGGGAGGTGGGGAGTTTTCCTTCAATGGAAGTGTTCAAACACAGACGGACACTCAGGAAATATAATGCCTGTAGTGTGAATGGGTACCTGTTTGTAGGAAAACTGGGGTTTCTTTTGTTCTCTCTCTAGAAGGGACGCACTCCCCTCACATCCACTCTCTATACGCTGCAGGGCTGCAGGATGTCGTTCCTCCTCTTCTATCTTCACCAACATGAAAGCCAAAAGTGCTTCCTGGCGGCTCTGTGTTAGCACCCAAGATGAACATAGAACTCCTTCCCGTTCTCAGACACTCACTTATATATCCTCACTTGTACCATGTGACACAGTAGGAAAGATACATTCATCCGCAGAGCTGACAAGCAATGATTTTAAGGGAATTAACCATTCAGACGCCGCAGCTCTGCAACATACCCTGTTTCTCCGAAAATAAGACGCGTCTTATATTAATTTTTGCTCCCAAATATGCGCTATGTCTTATTTTCAGGGGGTGTCTTATTTCGCCGCTGCAAATCCGTCTGTGGCCGCTAATCCCTCAATTGGCCAGCTTTGTGGACGAAATTTCTCAGAAATCTCGTCCACATGGGACAGCAAATCTGTCACGGCAAAGCTGGGAGAAGCCGCTGTTGTGGTGCGGATTCACCGGCCACAGAAACGGAAAAGCGTGCAGCCAGGTCGCTTCAAAACAAGTGGCTGAGTGCCGTGGGTTTTGAAGCAGCGCTTTCCCGGCGGAAATCTCGCTGTTTATCGCTGTGGCCAAACTGCGAGATTTCCGCTGGAAATACGCTCTGTGAGAACCCAGCCTTAAGAATCACACACAGGTTGCCTGACACACAGAGCCATAAAAAAAAGGGCTGTAAAGTAACGTACCTGTCTGCAGACAGAAGTTCCTGTACCACTTGTAAGCAGGGATGGTATTGCAGCTTCCGGCCACCAGGGGGAGCTCTGCAGATCTACCTATACATCTGGAGGTAGGAGACAACGGGATGGCAGCAGGGGACAGGCCTCTTGACTTGCCTGCACACTTTACTATGCCTTACTATCGGGGGGTGCCTTATATTTGGGACTTCTGCAAATTTTGGGGGGGATGTCTTATTTTCGAGGGGTGTCTTATTTTCGGGGAAACACGGTACATACAGAAAATTGACATGACTGTTTTGCACAGTGCATCCACATGAGACAGAACATGTATGACAATTATGGAGGGGACCATTATGACGTTCTGGGACACTACACTATTATCTATCTATCCTTTGGCGTTATGGAGGTACTGTTGCTGCTATTGCGGGCATTACTGAATGCCATTGTCTGGCGCAGTGGGATGCCTTGCTATGCTACTGTGTATATGTGTCAGAAGAACACTAGGTTCTCTTCAATAAGTTTTCAATAAATTAGTGCTTTTGTGATGGCCAATATGATAATCAGCTAATGTGTATATCAAACTATTTACCTAAAATGATGATTTTGTGCTTAAAAATCAGTCTAGGTTGCTGGCCACTAGGTGTCTCTAGTAGCAGAGACACCCAGTCAGATTAAAGGAAGTGGGAGGGGTGTTGACTCATGTGGTCCATAGAAGTCTACGAAGGAGGAAGCTGTTGTAGAGTAGGAGAGAAACAGAGAGACTCACAGAGACATGCTGCAGCTAAGGCCGTTATACCGCTCTGCAGCCGTGGTAAGCCAGCCTATCAGCAGGTTTGGCAGTGATATTGTAGTGCAGGCTGTCATTCGCAGTCTTCCTATTTTATATTTCCCATGCTGTCGCTGAGCAACATGTGCGGCATTGATTACGTGATACGCAGTGCATGGAGGCAATGAAAGTCAATGCACTATTATTCTACGTATGATACGGAGCCCTCCTATGGCATTGCCAGAGGGCAACATTTCGAAAAGCATCTCCGTTCTCAAGAGAGCGGGGAATTTGAAAAAAATAATCACACTGCGCATGTCCGTGATGTCAGATTCCCGCACATGTGCAGTGCATACCTGGCCAACACGCGGTCTCTTCCAACTCTGTGCCAACTGTAATTCAAGCCGCCCATAGGGAAGCATGGGCATCCGCACCTCAATTAAAACATGCGGATTTGTTTTCCGGATTCCGCAAGCAAAAAACAAATCACAGCATGCTCCATTTAAGGGTGGATTCCATGCGGACAGCTTCCATTGAAGTCAATGAAAGCTGTCCGATCGGCGGCCCATCCACAATTGACATTACGGATGGGCCATGAATTCCGTGGGAAAGCAGGAGTCGAAAAAAAAAAACTGTACTGCACATGTGCCCTGGCCGGCACTTCCACATGTTTCCGCAGTACAGAAAATAGAAGACCTGGACAGTTACGCAGGGTCGCCCGCCACTGGCAGGGTCGGATTCTGCTGCAGGCTCCCGTATGCGGAATTCGACCCGCCCGTGGTCATGAGGCCTTAGGCAATGTATTTGATTGCTTGTGGAATACCACATATCACATGCGCATACACTGCACTCGTAATATGCGGAAAACATACACTATCCTAATAATAAGTCATTTACTGTCTAACAGCTACTGAAATCACATCCACACTGCTCAGTACTGATGTATAATGTACTCCATGATGCTGCTACTTATGAGAGAGTGCTACAGAGATGGCTGCTTAGTCTCTTCTTTTTAGTTATTTCTGCTATCTTCTAAAAGGGGTTTTCCTTGCAAAATACTATTGCTGACCTATCCGCTTGAAAGAAAATGAAACGAGTTCTTATTGACGTGTGTCAATCGCCGCTTTTTACATTGAGAAGAGAATTCGGCTCATGTAAAAGGACCATTAGGGGTGGGTTCTACCTTGATCTACCATAGAAGTCCAGTATGCAAGAAGGGTCCGAGTCTCCACCACCTTGGACCCTTCTTGTGTATCGTTAACACCACAGTGACTTGATTTAGAAATTTTGTCTTGCCCTGCTAAAGAGCTGCTACCGCATCTCCACATAACGAAAGCTGCCCTGTAATTGATTGCTATGGGCAGCAAAGACAGATTTTCTTCTAGACAGCTTCCATAAGAACGTGGTGCCGGGCTACTTTTCTATGGCCCACCCTATATAACTTCCCCCATCCTGTCCCTGGATAAAGTTGATTTAGGTAGTTGCGTCCTATTTGCACATAGTATTACAGGAATCGCCATGTACCTGGGCTTTATGAGCATTCGGCTTTAGATGGATTGGTAATCTTTTCTCGCCTTCTTCATTGTTCTAAAGGTCACATCTGCCAAATTTATAACACCACCTAAACTAAGAATTTCCATAATGCCGTAGACTCATCTAGCATCTTTCCGCATCCGCTTAGAATATACGGCGACGACTTATAACATTTCCGGTTTTCTGATTCTTTAAATATCCCTCAATGTTTACCTAAGGATCTCCAGGTTGCATCTCGTAAGAAGTTCCTCAGACACATCTTGCCCCCGTCGTGATATTATCTCCAGCACAGTAAATATTCAGCCAGGCGATGGGTTCAATCTCTGCGCCCCCCTCTGTGCTTCCTTCTACTCTTCATTCCCAGAGCCGGGGCGATGCACTGGCTTGAGAGGGTCGTCGTAGGCTTTTAGCAAACATTTATAGACCACAGCAAGAGACGACGAGGTCCACTTCGAGCCAGTGACTCATTTCGTCACTTGGAAGCTACGAGGGTCCGATGGCTGCCCGCTCACTGGAGCGTTTATTAAAATTCATCTCCTTGGATGGCGGATGGCCATTTCACACTCCTTCACTCGATTTTTCACTCTGATGTTGCCTATTTTTTGATCTAATGCGTCCCTGCTGGGAAGCGATGCTACCGTGTCCAACCGATTCTCTGAAGAAATTTGGAGCAACTGAACGAACAGCTGCAGCCCTCGTTCCCTGAGGGGACCCCCATGTTCTGAGGGTAAACAAAAGCAAAAATCGTGGCAGAACTAACCCCTTCCTCCCTGGTCACAAGCATCGAGTGCTGAAAAGGCATCACTGTGAGGACCTCTGCACGTACTTGAGGTTTTCAGGCTATTTCGTGGGCTCTGGTTAAAGCAATCAGTCCAAAAATGCTTCCGCAGAAGTTGTCAATCATCTGTCTGATATATTAAACATACTTGTCTCGACCCCTCATGGTGTTTTTTTACTTATGGTGGGTCGAAAGGTAAAGCCTGCTGAGGTATTCCCCAACTAGGATAATGGGCAGCACAGACTCTTCAAGCATTTGCACCCCTTCACGACTGCAAAACTCCAGTGATTGTCTGACCGCTGTCCTCAACATCATCATGTCCTTCTCGGACACTGAATCTTTCAAAGAATGAACTACTTGTGTTTCAGCCATTTACTAACCGATGTAATCCTGATATCTAGATTTAAGTATGTGGTACCACCATAACTCCTCGGCAGAAAGCCTGCTCTTTTCCTTCACTCCCTACACTCAATCACTTGCTCACTTTTGTCATCTGCGCTTGAAAAGCATCTCCAGAATTTGTTCTTTTCTTACTGTGGAAAATGCCGTAACAGTCCTTCATGGGGAGGTACTCCTCCAGTCCACATATGTCAATATCTTGACAGCGTGCACACACTTAATCTTTGGAGATCGGTCTCACGTATCTGGCAGCTTGCTCTTCGCCCTGGGTCATGGTGCCGTCAGCTTCTTCCTGGACCAGATCCCATACAGGATGGTAGTTTTCCTCTTCTTCCACCCAGCATGTTGCTGTCATTTTTGGGCCCAAGTTATCAGGGCCCTTTGGTCCTCTTGGATTCTCCATTGTTTGACCCCTGCCAGTCTCCCCAGTCTGGGGAAGAGTTGCACTTTTTAGCTGGCACGACTCTCAGTCTCCATTGCTGCTGGCCACACCACTACTGGCATTGTGATGTTTTCCCAGCTACCACCCTGGTGGGGGAATGGCTTTTGTGGCTTTCCTTCATTTGCAGCCTCCGCCACTTTAACAGTCTCTGTTGCTCTGCATCTCTCCACTGCTGCATCACTATTCACTGTGGTGCAGCTACTCACCTTAGGGCGCCAAGAATGTTCCCATTGGCTTGGGAATACTTTCCTACAGTGGGGCCATCTCTACAGCAGTGATGCTATGGTCGCGTCACCACTTCCATCATCGAAGGAGATGGATTCTTCTTCATCTGGCATTGGCAAGCCTCCTATTTCTTACTTCTCCCCTTTCCCTGCCCCTATACTGGCAAGGGGGTGGTGGCCTCTACCCAGCGCTCACAGTGTCTCTTCTCTGTCTCCCTGTTCCCCTCATCTGGGGTGCTGGTAGAGCGGCTGTGAGCCTCTGTAGTAAGTGGAATAGCAGGACACTGCTCACCCCTCTTACACCTCCATGCTTTGAATCTGCACTGATGCCCACACCCTGTGCTAGTCACTGCACTGCCCGCCCGTCCACTGTAAAATACAATTTATACTCATCACTCTCATCCATAAAGCTCTCCTCAGTGCTGCACATCCCAATATCTCCTCCTACATCTCTGTCTACCACTCTACTCGTATTCTCCGTTTTTCTAAACCATCATGCTCCATAATCCAAACCTTGCACTCCCATCTCCAAGACTTTTCTCAAACTGCACCATTTCTCCGGAATGTGCTGTTCAGATGATTGATTGGTAAGAGGCTCAGCTTCATTGATATGTTTAGGCCCAGAGTGGTCTCAGCCTGCCCGTGATTGATCTGCAGCTGTGGTAAATAAATATCAAGACGCCTCAAGACTAATCTAATCCATTTGGGAGACGACAGAATTTCCCTAATTTCTATCATCAGGGGAGCAATCTTTTGTTTCTTTATAAGAGAGTCTTGGCAGATACTGTTTCTCCTTGTGGAGAACACCAAGTTGACATAGGGAGTTTATAGGCCATGCTGTGCTGGGTAGAAAGTATGCAAATGATCTCTCCTTCCAGCAAGGAGAAAAATGGACTCTCTGGTGCGACCTATTGGAAGGTAGCTACCCCACAAGTCAACATCTGACCCTTAGTTATGTTGCATACAGTACTTTCAATAGGTAACACTAGGTAGGCGCTGTCTACTGACAAACTGCCCTAAAATTGAACCTGCTTTAATCCCTTAACGACCCAGGGTGTACATTTACATCCTAAGGGCTATTTCAGATGACCGTATATCGGCCGGGTATTCACGCCGGCCAATATACAGCGTCTCTCTCTGCAGGGGGAGGAGGCTGGAAGAGCCGGGAGCAGTGCTCTGAGCTCCCGCCCCCTTTCTGCCCTTCTGCACTATTTGCAATGAGGGGAGGCGGGACAGGGCAGAGCTAATTCATGGAACTTAGCCCCACCACCGTTCCGCCTCCTCTCATTGCAAATAGTGCAGAGGGGCGGGGAGGGGGTGGAGAGGAGGCAGAGAGGGGGTGGGAGCTCAGAGCACTGCTTCCGGCTCTTCCAGCCTCCTCCCCCTGCAGAGAGAGACGCCGTATATCGGCCGGCGTGAATACCTGGCTGATATGCGGTCATCTGAAATAGCCCTAAGCGTGGGGAGCTTGTATGTACCAGGATCCCACTCCCATTCCATCCCACTCAATACATAGCAGTAGAGATGAGCGAGCGTACTCGGAAAAGCACTACTCGCTCGAGTAATTTGCTTTATCCGAGTATCGCTGTGCTCGTCCCTGAAGATTCGGGTGCCGCTGCGGCTGACAGGTGAGTCGCAGCGGGGAGCAGGGGAGAGCGGGTGGGAGAGAAGGAGAGAAAGATCTTACCTCCGTTCCTCCCCACTCTCCCCTGCAGCTCCCCGCTCCGTGCCGGCACCCGAATCTTCAGGGACGAGCACAGCGATACTCGGATAAAGCAAATTACTCGAGCGAGTAGTGCTTTTCCGAGTACGCTCGCTCATCTCTACATAGCAGGTATAAGCTGTCTTCGATAGCTGACTATCACAGGCAATAGCCCCGATCTGTTAGCCCCTTAAATGCCGCTGCTAATTCTAACAGAGGCGTTTAAATGTCCCAATCGCTGTTTGGGATTCCTGAACGTCCTCCCCCTTGCAATGAGATTGCAGGGTGCTGTTTGGTTGCGATGGCAGCCTGGGGCTTTCAGAAGGCCCCCAGTGCTGTCATTAAAGGGGTTGTCCCGCGCCGAAACGGGTTTGTTTTTTTTCAATAGGCCCCCCGTTCGGCGCGAGACAAACCCAATGCATGTGTTAAAAAAAAAAAGTTTAGTACTTACCCGAATCCCCGCGCTGCGGCGACTTCTTCCTTACCTTTGCAAGATGGCCGCCGGGATCTTCACCCACGATGCACCGCGGGTCTTCTCCCATGGTGCACCGTGGGCTCTGTGCGGTCCATTGCCGATTCCAGCCTCCTGATTGGCTGGAATTGGCACACGTGATGGGGCGGAGCTACGAGGACCAACTCTCCGGCACGAGCGGCCCCATTCACCAGGGAGAAGACCGCACAGCGCAAGCGCGTCTAATCGGGCGATTAGACGCTGAAATTAGACGGCACCATGGCGACGGGGACGCCAGCAACGGAACAGGTAAGTGAATAACTTCTGTATGGTCAATATTTAATGCACGATGTACATTACAAAGTGCATTAATATGGCCATACAGAAGTGTATACCCCAACTTGCTTTCGCGGGACAACCCTTTTAACTAATGCCTATCAAGTCATGCCTGTGGCATGTCTTCATGGGCTGCCTGTCAGAACGTGGTGTAATGTAATACTACGGTATTACATTATACTGTATGAGTGATCAAACAATCGCAAATTCAAGGTCCCTGGGGGGGGGGGGTAACATTTTTTTTTTTTAATGAGTGAAAAAATGGTTTATTAATTATTAGAAAAAATAAACAGTAAGAAGTTAAAAGTTAGAAAAAAATATAATAAGTAATCAAAACGAAAGAAAGAACAGAAATGTATTTGGTTTCATTCACTGCTTCCATAAAAGTCAGATCTATGAAAATAACGCCGTAAAAACAAGACCACCCAAAGATGGCAGAATTGTGTTTTTTTTCCATTTCACTCCATTTAGAAACTCAAGTTCCTCAGTACATTATATGGTACATTACACCACTGAAAAATACAGTCCCGCAAAAAAAAAAAAAACCCGCAAGCATCTACGTCGATGGATAAATAAAGAATTATGATTTTTTTTTCTACTTTGGAAAGAAAAAGTTATAAAAAGGCACATCATTAAAGGGTTAAAGGGTTAAAACATGACTGCCATCATCCAAAAACTGTGCCACACCTATCTCCAGGTTGCATGTGGTATTGCAGCTCAACTTCATTCTCTACAATGGAGCTGGGCTGCAATACCAGACACAACCTGTAAATAGGTGTGGCGCTGTTTCAAGAATAAAGCAGTCATGCTTTTGGTGCCTAGCTTTCCAAGCAGTCAGTTGACTATGGGTAATAGGGAAGTCACCGGTCTGTGACCAGTCAGTAACAGCAGACTTGGTGCAGAAGTTTCTGCGACTATCAATCATCATGTGATGGCTGCCAAAACAACCCTATTCAAATGAACGCATCTCGTCTTCAGTCTGCTTTTTTTGAGTGTGTCGGCACATTGTATTGTACAAATGCGCATAAACATAGAGCATTTGTGCGATATATGGAAATGTATACGAACCCATTGAAATCAATGTTATAAATTAATACCGCAAAATCGTGCAGTTCTGTGTACCTTATTGTGCGGTCGGGGTGCACAAATATAGAGCATGTCGCATAAATTTTCACACGCGCGAAAATATAGCGAAAAGACGCAGAATTAAGGGAACCCAATTGAAATCAATAGGTTCTATTGTCAGCTGTTTGCGCTAGCGATTTTGCACGCACACAGAATCGCTCATCTGTAGGAGCCCCTTTTGTCCGTATTCAGTCCGTAAAAAATACGGACGGAATATGGACAGAAAATTCGCCCGTGTGAATGAGTCCTTAGACCTGCGGATTTTTAAACAGCGCAATATTCCATCCCGCGTGAAGGCTCCCTCCATAAGGAGCCCAGGTTTGGTTGTTTTTTTTTTTACATGGGACAATCCACAGCGGTGCAGGGGTTAATATCCGGACAGCTGCGTCCAGGGGCTCACAAATAAGAATCCATCAGAATGACCTCTGGAGCGAGATTCGCCTCTCGATGGCGGATGATATTAACAAGGCGGCATCTACCAATCACAGCGACTTCAAAGACTCAATTACAAGTATTGATCAGGCGAGGCCGGGTGACCTCATCGCCTCCCATGTGGGACTGAGCAATGTAAAAATGACCCCGTCTCCTGCCCAGCTGCTTTGTTTGATGATAAATAGGCACACCCCTCCGCCCCGGGCCTGCTGTCACCGCCGCCATCTACACCAGGCTGGGCAACGCTCTCCTCGGGGAAAACTTACACAGCTGACCCCGGCTCGTGCGATCTTAAGTCATGGAGGGGCCTGTCTCCTCGTGCCATCTCCCCACATGCCCCCCACCCCTCGCTCCTGCCTTTATCTCCCCTCTGGCTTTTCATCTTCACACCCCCCCTCTATACAAAGTGACAGGCTCCAGCTGAGCGAGGGAAGTCGCCACTCAGGCCGAACAATAACCGAGGTCTATAATGTGGCCAAATAGAGATCTGTATCTGAACGTGATGTCAATGCTCTTCAGCCGTCTGCTGGAAAAGCTGGGTGACTTTCAATATGGCCGCCATTATGGCTTCCCGACATTTGTAGAGGCCCGAATAGAAAAGATGCTATGCCGGCTTCAATATCGCCACATAAGGTGCAATGTTAGTAGCAATAGCTGGTGGGTAAGCAAAAACTGGTGCAATGGTTGTGCCGGTTTAAAGTGGCATGAGGGTTGCCACTTTTGTCACAAAGAAATACTGGCCAAGGTAAAAGGGGGCGTGGTTTGGGGTGTGGCTTTTCATTACGTATGTTTTTAATTACGTTATTCCAGTGGCCCCAACTAGCAATTGTGCCCCCATCAGTGGTCCTCATAGTAATAATGCCCCCAGTAGTGGCCTCAATAGTAAATGTTCCCCTTAGTGGCCCTAATAGAAATAGTGACCCTATTAGTAGCCCCAACAGTAATAGTGTACTCCACTGGTGGTCCTAATGTTAAAAGTGACCCTATTAGTGGCCCCAGTATTAATAGTGTCCCCATTACTGGTCCCAAAAGTAATAGTGTCCCCATTAGTTGCCCCAGTAATAATAGTGGCTGCTGATCGACACCGGGAGTGAAGGGGGAATGTTTCCAGGGTCCTGTGTGAGTTTACAGTGGGCAGCATCCAGAACACATATCCTGGGGGAAGGAGTTCAGGGTCTTTTGTGAATACAATGGTTGGCGTCCAGAATGAAACCTCAGATAAGTGAATGCGTTGGTTGGTCTAGTCGCTGTAGAGGTTAATAATTTGGTCAGGGTGTAGGTGTAGGCTTAGGTAAGGGGTGAGCAAGTCCTACTAGGTCACTTCCATTGGTGCAGCACAATACTAGGACGCGTTAGATAAGGTAAATGGTCGATGGAACAAATCACTTCTGCCTGGAGCACCGCCCATGCTTAAATATAATTCTAGATGGTGGTGTGAGGGCTTTGTGTGCTAATAATCTGTCATGGAAGCCTGCGGAGAGGTGATTAAGGATTGCGCTGATTAAAGTCTATAAGATGTACTGTATGGCCACTTCTCTTCAATTAAATGCTACGGTCAATGGCTGTTTTTGTTCCGCAGGGGCGGGCCTAAGGAGCAGGTTCTAAAAATGAACTGGAAGGCAGAACCTTGGACTTCCAAAGCTGACTTATTGGAACTGGTGCTCAGGTATTATGGTATATTCTAAGTGGTCAGTATTTATCACCAGATTAAAATGTTCATTACATTAAAAGGGTTTATCTGCCACTCAGATATTGATGACCTAGCCTCAGTTTGGAATGTGGAAGGGGCATATTGCAGACATAGCACATATGCAATATCACAGTCAGGTATTCTAGTATCATGTAGCATGGCTGGACCATTGCACTGGACTGTGCACTTTCATGACTATCGTCAGCAGTTGGCGGAGGGGCCTGGAACACGTGGCACAGATGCCACTATGTGAATGGGAAAAAAAGCAGGGATGGCCCTTTAAATATTTAAAGGGCGGACAATTTTATGCCCAGTAGTTTACAGATAGTATGATGTAAAATGTAAATGCTGCTCCGCCTTGTTATTATCTTCCCAAGGATATTTCTAGATAGAGTTTATGTGTTGGCCAGCGCTGAGATATTGGTTCTGTCAGCAGGCATTATGTAGCTGTGTTAATACCGCCACAGATCTCACATCTTCTCTTATAAATTCAATCTCCTGATTAATCTTGTCGTCCTGTGACATCGGCGAAATCAGGTTTGATTTACAAAGAATGGAATCTCAGGTCCGTCCCCTGGAAATTCATCTGGCCCCGTCCCTATGAATTATGTAGAGTGTGCATACAACAGATGTAACACTCTGCTCCACGAATATAATTATCCGCAGTGAGCTCAGCACACACGTATGCAATGCATTCAGAGTCCCTACACCCTCTCACCTTCTTACATGTTGTATGTTGTGCCCCCATCATTCTGCACTCAGTACCCCAGAATGACAAAGTGTCAACAGAATGGGAGAAATCTTTGTAAATATTTAAATATGTAAAACTCCCATTTTGCCCTGACATAAGTATTCACACCCTTTGGTACGACACGTGACATTTAGCTTTGAAGGCCTCCTGTTTCTCTTGATCATCTCTGAGATGTTTCTACACCCTGATTGGAGTCACCTGTGAGAAATTCATCTGATTGGACATAAAAGACCCCGCTGTATACATAAGGTCTCACCGCTCACAATGCAGATCAGAGCCAAAACCGAGGAGGAGGAGAAAACTGCTTGTAGAGCTCACAGACAGAATTGTGTGGAGTAACTGATCTGGAGAAGCTAAAAACACATCTCAGCTGACCTGAAAGTTCCCAAGAGCCCAGTGGCCTCCAAAATACTTACATGGAGGAACAACCAGGACTCTTCCTAAAGCTGCCGACCCCCCAGACTAAGGGGGAGAAGGGTTTTGTATGGGAGGTGACCGAGAGCCTAATGGACACTCTGGCTGAGCTCCAAAGATCCTGTGTGCAGATGGGAGACACTTCCAGAAGATTGACCATCACTGCAGCCTCCACCAATTTGGGCTGTATGGTGGAGCGGCCAGAAAGAAGCCTCCTCAGTAAGACACATAGAAACCCCCGAAGTTACCAAAAAGACCCTAAAGGCTCTCAGACTGCGAAAAAAACAAACAAGATTCTCTGCTCTGATGACACCAAGATGGAACTTTATGGCCTCTAAGCGTTCTGTTTGGAGGAAACCAGGCGCTGCTCATCACCTGTCCAATAGCACGACTACAGTGAAGACTGGTGGTGGAGCATCATGCTGGGGGAGGAGAGACTGGTCAGGGTGGAGGGAAACCAGGCACTGCTCATCCCCTACCCAATACCATCCCTACAATGACACCTGTTGGTGCAGCATCATGCTAAGGGAGACCAGTCAGGGTGGAGGGAAACTAGGCGCCACTCATCACCTACTCAATACTACCCCAACAGTAGCCTGGTGGTAGAGCATCATGCTGGGGGAAGGGAGACCGGTCAGGGTGGAGGGAAACCAGGTGCCACTCATCACCTGATTAATACTATCCCTACAGTGAAGCCTGGTGGTGGAGCATCATGCTAAGGGAGGGCAGATTGGTCAGGATGATGGGGAAACCAGGCGCCACTCATCACCTGCCCAATACCATCGCTACAGTGAAGCTCGGTGGTTGAGCATCATGCTGGGGAGGGGAGACCAGTCAGCGTGGAGGGAAACCAGGTGCCACTCGTCATCTGCCGAATACCATCCCTACAGTAAAGCCTGTTAGTGGACCAACATGCTAGGGGAGGGGAGACCAGTCAGGATGGAGGAAAACCAGGCACCACTCATTAACGGCCCAATACCATCCCTACAGTAAAGCCTGGTGGTGGAGCAATATGCTGGGGAGGGGAGACCGGTTAGAGTAGAGGGAAATTAGGCGTTGCTCATCACCTGCCCAACACCATCCCTACAGTGACACTTGGTGGTGCAGCATCATGCTGGGGGAGGGGAGACCGGTCAGGGTGGAGGGAAACCAGGCGTCGCTCATCACCTACCCAATACCATTCCTACAGTGACACCTGGTGATGCAGCATCATGCTGGGGGAGGGGAGATCGGTCAGGGTGGAGGGAAACCAGGCGCCGCTCATCACCTACCCAATACCATTCCAACAGTGAAGTCTGGTGATAGAGCATCATGCTGGGGGAGGGGAAACCAGTCAGAGTGGAGGGAAACTAGGTGCTGCTCATCACCTGCCCAATACCATCCCTACAGTGAAGTCTGGTGGTACAGCATCATGCTGGGGGAGGGGAGATTGGTCAGGGTAGAGGGAAACCAGGCGACGCTCATCACCTACACAATACCATCCCAACAGTGAAGTCTGGTGGTAGCAGCATCATACTGGGGGTGGGGAGACCGGACAGGGTGGATGGAAACCAGGCGCCGCTCATCACCTCCCACTACTATTCCTAAAGTGAAGCCTGGTGGTGGAGCATCATGCTGGGGAAGGGAAGACCGGTCAGGGTGGATGAAAAGCTGAATGGAGTACAGTAGAGAGATAATGACAACCTGATCCAGAGTGCAGGGGACCCCAGACTGGGCAGAAGGGTCACCATCCAACAAGACAATGACCCTAAGCATACAGCCAAGACAACGCTGGAGGGGCTTAGGGACAACTCTGTGAATGTCCTTGAGTGGCTTGAACCCAATGGGACATCTCTGGAGAGGCCTGACAATGGCTGTCCACAGACGGCCCGCATCCAACCTGACCAAGGGCAGAAAATCCCCAAATCCAGATGTGCAAACCTTGTGGCATCATCCTTAAGAAGATTGAGGCTGGAATCGCTGCCAGCAGGGCTTCACCTAAGTACTGAGTACAGGGGTGTGAATACTTATGTCACTGCGGAATGGGGGCTTTTCTCTTTTTTTTTTTAATGTAAAAAAAAAAGATTTCTCCTGTTCTGTTGTTACTTTGTCATTATGGGGTACTGAGTGCAGAATGATGGGGTCACAACATACAACATGTAAGAAGGTGAGAGGAAGTGAGGACTTTCC
Organism: Eleutherodactylus coqui; assembly: GCF_035609145.1. Classification (NCBI taxonomy): domain Eukaryota; kingdom Metazoa; phylum Chordata; class Amphibia; order Anura; family Eleutherodactylidae; genus Eleutherodactylus; species Eleutherodactylus coqui. The sequence goes on from NC_089842.1 coordinate 227,744,682, forward strand.
AAATGCATTGTATGAGGGGTGTATCCAAATCTACAACATATGTACTCCCTGTATTGTATGTCGTCATACATAATCTCCAGCGGGCGTACCTACATATCATTTGGGATACTGTCTGCAGTGCTACAGAGACATGTATGTTTGTATATGTAGGACAGTTTCCATGCACCAAAATTACAACTTTTGGGGCAACAGGCCCCAACACTTTTTTAAAAAAGTAGGTGTGGCTTAGCTTAAAGGGGTTGTCCCGCGAAACAAAGTTGGGGTATACACTTCTGTATGGCCATATTAATGCACTTTGTAATATACATTGTGCATTAATTATGAGCCATACAGAAGTTATTCACTTACCTGTTCCGTTGCTAGCGTCCTCGTCTCCATGGTGCCGTCTAATTTTCAGCGTCTAATCGCCCGATTAGACGCGCTTGCGCAGTCCGGTCTTCTTCTTTTCTGAATGGGGCCGCTCGTGCCGGAGAGCGGCTCCTCGTAGCTCCGCCCCGTCACGTGTGCCGATTCCAGCCAATCAGGAGGCTGGAATCGGCAATGGACCGCACAGAAGACCTGCGGTCCACCGAGGGTGAAGATCCCGGCGGCCATCTTCGCAAGGTAAGTAAGAAGTCACCGGAGCGCGGGGATTCAGGTAAGCACTATCCGTTTTTTTTTTTTAACCCCTGTATCGGGTTTGTCTCACGCCGAACGGGGGGGGCTATTGGAAAAAAAAAAAACCGTTTCGGCGCGGGACAACCCCTTTAAGTAGGCGTGATTGCGTGTGGTCCATCAGATTTACTATAATGCACACTGGAAACTGGGGAAATCTATGGGAACTTGGAGCTGGCACTTCCTAATACATTTGTATCACTGACAGTGGCTTTTAACAGCTATGTACATTAGATATAAAAAGCCTACACACCCCTGAGCTGAGTCGTGTATCTAATCCTGTCCTGTGTGATACTGTCTGCTGAGCTGTGTATCTAATCCTATCCTGTGTGATACTGTCTGCTGAGCCGTGTATCTAATCCTATCCTGTATGATACTGTCTGCTGAGCCATGTATCTAATCCTATCCTGTGTGATACTGTCTACTAAGCTGTGTATCTAATCCTATCCTGTGTGATACTGTCTGCTGAGCTGTGTATCTAATCCTATCCTGTGTGATACTGTCTACTAAGCTGTGTATCTAATCCTATCCTGTATGATACTGTCTGCTGAGCTGTGTATCTAATCCTATCCTGTGTGATACTGTCTACTAAGCTGTGTATCTAATCCTATCCTGTGTGATACTGTATGCTGAGCCGTGTATCTAATCCTATCCTGTATGATACTGTCTGCTGAGCTGTGTATCTAATCCTATCCTGTGTGATAATGCCTGCTGAGCTGTGTATCTAATCCTATCCTGTGTGATAATGCCTGCTGAGCTGTGTATCTAATCCTATCCTGTATGATACTGTCTGCTGACCTGTGTATCTAATCCTATCCTGTGTGATACTGTCTGCTGAGCCGTGCCTCAAATCCTATCCTGTGTGATACTGTCTGCTGAGCTGTGTATCTAAACCCATCATGTCTGATACTGTCTATTGAGCTCTGTATCTAATCCTATCATGTCCGATACTGTCTGCTGAACTGAGGTATCTAAACCCATCATGTCTGATATTGTCCCCACCCCCTCCGGTCGAAGAGCTGCGCTATCATACAACAATAGCGAAGTGTTCCCCTTTAAATACAATCCACCATGGAGAAACTCAGTGCTATGTCCTCCTCTTATAGTAGATCACACACACACACACACACACGACACGTTTAGATACACCAATTCAGTGGACGGTATCACACAAGATAAGCTTAGATAAAAAAAGCTAAGCAAACAATATCACTCATTAAATGCTCAGATACACAGCACAGGGGACAGTATGACACATAACAGGATCCGATACAGTAGCTCAGCAGACAGTATCACTCATGGTAGGCTTAGATACAAAAACTCAACAGACAGTATCACACACAACAGGCTTGGATACACGAGCTCAGCAGACAGGATCAGTATTACATGGACGCAGAATTGCATAAATCATCCCTGGAAAATTCAACTTTAGCCAAAATTTGGAAGTCTCTCAGTTCCCCTAACTGCTACCTAACCAGTCTACCGTAGTTAGAAAATACAGCCTCGGCAGATTCACACTTGTCCAGCAGGGGGAGTATTTTTTTTGCAGACAAGTGACTCTCAAGTGGGTACAGAAGTCCTGAGTTGGCTTCATCCTGACGGGGGCACCGAACCTACAGATCATTGACTTCTCTAAGCTAAGCCTCTCGACCGCATGTGTGTAAGTCACCTATAGAGTATAAATGTATAATAACAGGTCACAGAGACAAAAAAAATAGACCAAAACGCGTTTCTCCTTTAAAAACTTTTTTTTAATTGAATCCTTCGACTTTTTTAAGAAACCATAAATAGTCTGTATCCGTTCTAAACACATAAAACATCGTCACCGTATGTACAGATTTCTTCATTTCAAGGTCATCGAACATATCTACAGAAGAATCGAGGCTCTTGGTGGCAGAACGGAGGTAAGACTTGAGTCCCGGCCAGCTGTGCTTGGAGGCCAGCGCCCAAGTCCTGCTGAAAAAATTTTTTGTCATGTTTTTGAATATTTCTTTGTAAAACAAAAAAAGTGCACAACACAGCAAATAAATAATGAGTCGTATAAATAAATAAAAATAAATTAATCAATCTGGTCATTCCTGGCACATACATTTTTGGGGACGAACAAGAAACGATGGCAACGGTAGCCACAGCAGGAAAGATAATAGAAGTAGGGTGGAAGTGTAGCGCCCAATGTAAGGTGAAAACGTAGCCTTCGACTAATATGGGTTGTGTGATTTTTCGGAAATTTTGGGGGGGATCCGTAATGTGTAACCCCTTCAGCTCCACGTGACGTGACCCTCGGCTCAGAAAATTTTCATCATTGATTGGTACATTTTTATGGACTGAAGAAGGCTTCATGGCAATTTGGGTTAAAGGGTTTGTAATAGCAATTCAAGTTATCCCCTATCCATAGAATAGAGCATAACTTGCTGATGAGTGGGGTCTCACTGTTGAGACCCTCGCTGACCTCAAGAAAGAGGGTTCCATACTTCTCATCCTACTCACTGCAGGGTTACTGGACCCCCCACAGACTGGAGAGTTGGTTGCACAAGTGCACTAGCGCTGCATTCACTTTCAATGGGACTTCCACTCGGGTTCCATTAGCCCCACTGAAATTAATGGAGCGCTGACCACACACCAGCATTCCATTCAGTGTGATGTCTCTACGGGAAGGGAGGGAGCGGGGGCGGAGAAGCAACCCCCACAGTGACAGGAGAGCTGGACACAGGAGTCCTGTTCCCAAGATAAGTGGGAATCTTAGCAATAAGAGCCCCACCAATCAGCAAGCTACCCCCTATCTAGGGGATAACTTGAAATTCTGGCACAACCCCTTCATTAAAAGGGGGTTATACAGTTGAAAACTACTGATTGACTATCTTTCGCGTAGACCATGAATACTATATCAGGGAGGGTCCGCTGTTTGGAAACCCCACCAATCAGCTATAACTAAGCCTTTGTGCTCATGCACTGAGCTAATTTCTGCAAGAAGCAAACAGCTCCGTTCCTACTGCAGTAGCCGGGCTTGATATTACAGGCATTGATGGCCCAGTTACAGCTGATTGGCGGGGGATTCAGGCAACAGACCTTCACCTATCCACTATTGATGGCTTAGTCTAAGGATAGGTCATCAATAGTTTACAACTGGACAACCTATTTAAGTTGGTGATTACATCCAGGAGAATTGGTCCATAGCAAATATCAAAAATATATAATCATGTATGGTCCCAGTGCTTGATCACCTTCCTAATCCTTGTAGGGTGGTGTAACCCTCGATCCGCTTCCCCCTAATTGTGGAGTTGCCCTGTATTGGCTTGGTAGGAGCAGCTCAGGGCTGCTTTCATGGTATATATGTCATTGTCCAGAAGGTAGAACATTCTATCTGCAAAATTAAACTATCTAGTCATGAAGGAGATTATGTTACCTTTGGCTATGAGGTCATTTTGTAATCTACATTTTGTTGTCCAACATGCTCCTATCTAGAGTAGGTAGTATTGGTTGTTGCGTTGAGTCTTTAGACTATAAGTTGCTTGAGGTTGGAGATGGCCTTCATTTTCTATTCGATATAGATAAGTTAAGGGAAAAGTTTAAGGATGTTGTCGATGTACTGATGTAACTTTTAAAGACAGCATCTTGAAGACCCACTAAGATATATCAACCAACCACAAGCAACTTAGACTTGTAGACATAGTAGCTTTCTTCGTTACCATCAATGAACAAAGACTAATCAACTACATATTGACTTTCATATGAAAGGAAAGTGCACATTTGATACTATATTCTCAGTAACTTCCTGCCTAGAAACTGGCTATTTATTTAACTATACCAATAGGAGACTGTACATGGGGGAGTTGCAGTAGTTTTTCCAATGTAGCACAGAAGAAGGGCAAGTGGTCATTATATGTAGGACATATGTTTTGATTTTGAGTGCCACAAGATATCCATATGGGACATATGGATGGATCAATAAATGGTGCTTTAGAGATTCACCTTTGGGAAGAGTCCTCCCACCCGTCATGGTTCATCTCATGATGCTGGCAAAGATGAACTCAAAGCCCCGTCTCCTCACATCCCATTGATATATTTGTGTGCCCTGTACATATCTGTCTAAGTGGAAATATCTTAGCTAAATGGAGTTTTGTAGATCAGCCTTCAGTAAAATGTACAAGTGCAACTCGACCGTAAGTCTAGAAATTTAGCAATTATTCAAGACTCTTAAGAAGTTCTTCATAGATGAACGACAGTATTATGAACCAGCCTTGGTCTTGTGTAAACTATGTTTGTAGGTAGCTAGGATTGATGGTCTTGAGGCCATGTGATAACCCTATATCAATGATATGAGTCTACACTGACTATACTTGTGGAGAAACAGGTGACAGGGATGGGTGATATCTGAAAGGCAGGAGCTTTACATTCTAGGTTGGGAGGTGGAGATTCTACAAAAATCCTTGACAGAGGAGATAACATATAGTTCCACAGGTTGTCCTCTGTCATAAAGTCCTAGTTTGTAGCTGAATACAGCAGCATAAAATAAAGAGGGCGAGCTATCACCCCATCTAGTGCACCTTGGAGCTATCACACATCTAAAACATGGTTGAGATAGGAGATGTAGCAGATAGCTAGTCGTAGGATCTCGATCTTGGACAATTTCTTGTCAGGAGGAAGAGTTGGAAGAAGCTTCCTCAACTCTGCAAAGGCCAAATTGAATGCTTCCACACGTATGCGTTCCCGTGTAGCATGCGCCGTGCGGTACTTGGCTGTTGCCCTCCTACGTCTTCGTCTCTCCTCTCGACTTAAGTGCTGAAGCTCTCGTTTTACCGCATCGCTCGCTTCGCAAATCCGTGTTTCTCCACATAAACTGATGCCGCCTGCGTCATTTAGTCCTCCTCCGCCTCCACAATCACTAAACACGGACTCCGTCTCTGAATGAGCGGGGATTTCTGTCTGTTCGGAGTTTAACATCATTCCTCTCTCAAGATTTTTTTTAGATTGTGTCCCCCAGATCAAAAGATAAAAGTGCTTCACAAAAGATCGTATCTTCCGGATCTCATGGATTACCTTGGAACATTACGTGTAGGCTGTGAAACGCGTTCTTTTTGAGGTACGTGACGCGTTTCTGGGCTCACAAAATGCGCTTAATAGAAAAAATGTAACTTGTAAAAGTGCTCAGCCGAGATTACGATTTTATTTTCCTCTCTGCTCTCTCTCATTCTTGTTTTTCCCCCTGGAACAAAAAGAGAAATAGAGAAATTATAAAAGGATTCCTTAATGGCTATGAAGGGAATTGTGCCAACGAGATACAAAGCGAATGTAGCAGCAATACTATGGTATGTAGGAGAAGAATAAAACCATAGAAAAGAATAGAAAGCTACATAAAAAAGAAATAACGCGATTAGGAACCTCATAACATGAACAGCGTGTTAACAGAGGTTTATTCGAGGCGCAATAAATAGATCGACTATTATATCGCGGCAACACAGTAACCCCTTATACCACATACATATAAAGATATCTAGATGCTTAAGATGGTTCCAACCACAGAAAAGATCATTTCAAATGGAAAATTCCCACCCAATCGTAGAATATCCAAATTTTCAAAAAGATCTTGTGAACATAGATTATTGCCCCTACTGCTACTTCGGTTGATTAATCAGATTATCAGCACAATCCATGACCAACACAGTGTTAAATTGGTAATCTCTACATGTGAAGTAACCTCTTCCAATATTTCAAAGTATCCATTGATTTTCTCATGGGAAAACCCAGATCATAGAAGATTTGTGGACTGGACTGTATAATGGGGCCATCATCCAAAAGTTTATGGTCATCCTTAAGGCCCCCATATGCATTATACAGCAATCATCCAAATCTGCCGATTTTGGCGGGACCAGACGACTCTGGTGTGTGTATGGGAGCCTTGCAACTTTCCTTGACAAATTATGTCAAGGGTAAAGAAAGATGAGGCATGCTAAGTTTCAACACCCAATCCTTTCATCCCTCTGGAGATAAACTGCCACCAGGAGTGTCAGACTGCGGCTTTTGTCACTGGATTGAACCAAGCATTCATGCAACTGAGGGAACCGGAACTGTTCAGACGGCAGTTATTGAAAGTGTATAGGCACTTTGAGACAGTGGTTGAAGAAGTCAAGGTCTTTTTGATGTGATGGTTGGGTAAATGTTGATCATTCAACCATCAGCTATCAGCTATTGAAGGTGTATCTTTTAGCTGCTTGACTTTTATTGGTAGTATAGGGAGAAAGGCTAGGTGTGGGTACTGTAATGGGGTCCAAATCAAGCCCATTCCTTCTTAATGATGGAATTTTGCTTCTAAATATTGGTGTTTTCTGTAAAGATGTGGCAAATGATGTTGTACACTATATTGTAATAAGGGGTCTAGAATAGCTATGAAAATATAGTGATCTAGAGAGTTATCATGCATGAATCATTGGATGATGAAGCACCAATGACATGACAGGATGTTACTATTTATCCAAGTAAGGGATCTATCTATCTATCTATCTATCTATCTATCTATCTATCTATCTATCTATCTATCCATCTACCCATCCATTTTATACATTACATGAAGGTTACTTATGGCAGTGCATGGATTGTGGAACTCCAATTCCCATCATAAAGATATGAAGAATGGTGTAGTACTCCAAGTCACATTTATAGGTGTGTCGAAGTAGCATCTTCCTGTTGTAACAAACTGGGGATGCATCTATGCTAGATATGCCATTCAGGAGTCGGAAAAAGCTGGTTAACCCCATTAAAAGTGGTCATAGCACCCATATTAGTTTCCACCCAGCTTTCCTAGATAAGACTAACAAAATGGATTTTTACCAAATTGGCAAAAGAGAATGACTCAAGGACTTATTGATGCAGGGAAATGTTGAAATACCTATAAGAGAGAAGGCGTAATTGTCCACACACATGTACACTATAAGGCATTCGTCATGAAAAATAAGATGTCATCGTAATGGCAAATATATAATGTGTCAGGGGAAGGTGGCGGAAACATTAATGGAGAGAAAATAACCCAGAAATGAGCTTGGAACAAGGGAAAGATGGATGACAGGCCAGAGGAAAAAATGCGCTGATATCCGACCGTCAAAGATTATTCAGAGAGTAAAGTGTCTTCTCCTCTCACACTAAGTGGAGCTGACGGGGAGGACAAATGAGAGAGATGGAACCAAGCACCCAAAGGCACTGGCCAGAGCCCGCAGGGAACGCAGCACATTTCATAAAGATAGATGTAAATGAAAATGCATTTTTCTCTCTGGGGTCTCCTGAGACAGGACAGGTGGTGGATGGATGGGAAGGAGAGACAGAGGGAGGGGGAAGGAGAATGGGTCCGGGGGTGGGGGGTGTATATTAAATTAGCCCGTATGTCACAGATTCTACCACTGGAGACATATGGAACCCAACACAGCTGTTTTATGCAATGTGTCTGAAAAGGTCTAAACTCCATGGGGGTCCCAGTGGGAATGTGACATAGATATAAGCCACTCCCAATATAGCTTCCTTATGGCCCGTGTAAACAACAATTCAAGTCTATCTATCTATTATCTATTAATCTATCTATCTCATATCTATCTATCTATCTCATATCTATCTATCTATCTATCTCATATCTATCTATCTCATATCTATCTATCTCATATCTATCTCTCTATCTATCTATCTCATATCTATCTATCTGTCTATCTATCTATCTATCTCATATCTATCTCATCTATCTATCTCATCTATCTATCTCATATCTATCTATCTCATATCTATCTATCTCATATCTATCTATCTCATATCTATCTATCTATCTCATATCTATCTATCTCATATCTATCTATCTATCTCATATCTATCTATCTATCTCATATCTATCTATCTATCTCATATCTATCTATCTCATATCTATCTATCTATCTATCTATCTATCTATCTATCTCATATCTATTTCTCTCTCTCATATCTATCTATCATCTTATATCTATTTCATATCTATCTCATCTATCTCATTTCTATCCGTCTATCCGTCTTTCTATCTATCTGTCTATCTATCTATCTATGTATCTATCAATCTCTCATCTATTTATTTATCTATCTATCTCATCTATCTCATTTCTATCCGTCTATCTATCTATCTATCTATCTATCTATCTATCTATCTATCTATCTGTCTGTCTATCTATCTATCTATCAATCTCTCATCTATTTATTTATCTATCTATCTCTCATCTACTTATTTATCTATCTACAGCCTACAGCTCTTCTATGACTTTGATTCCAGTGTATGTGACCCTCTTGCCTCACAGTTTTTAAAGTCGCTTGACTTCCTAGTAGTGAGATTTGCAGCTTAGAGGTTCCTCTTTGGAAGCACCTGGAAAAGTCACATCCACAGGTTGTTCTTGACTATAATGGGAAGTAACTGGAGGCGAGAGGAAGCATGAGATAGGCTGGCGGCTATACAATGTTCTCCTAATCTACCATAAACTCCAAATTTCATGCTTTACCTAGCACCAACAGCTGGGATTAATGTTAACCTCTTCAGCACTGAGGCCAAGCAATGTTGTCAGCGCTTATCTCTATTTCATAGAATGAATAGGGAAAAAAAGCTTAATATTTATTTTACTAATTTATATAGGGCATACATATCCCTGTCCACAGTGGGTCACACAATCTAAATTCCAAAATTCATGAAAGAGATAGATAGACATGAGATAGATAGATAGATAGATAGATAGATAGATAGATAGATAGATAGATAAATAGATCTGAGAACCACAAAAAGATAGATACTGCCAATATGAGAGAGAAAGACAAAGAAAAAATTAATCTATGTATCTATCTCACATCTATCTATCTATCTCATATCTATCTGTCTATCTATCTCATATCTATCTATCTATCTCACATATATCTATCTCATATCTATGTATATATCTATCTATCTCACATCTATCTTTCTCTCTCACATCTCGAATCTATGTATCTCATATCTATCTATCTATCGTTCTCTCTCACATCTATCTATCTATCTCACATGTATATATCTGTCTATCTCATATCTATGTATCTCATATCTATCTTCTATCTCATATGTATCTATCTACTATCTATCTCATATCTATCTTCTATCTCATATCTATTTATCTCTTATCTGATCTATCTATCTATCTCACATTTATCTATCTATCTCATATCTATATATCTTCTAACTTATATCTATCTATATATTTTTCTATCTCATATCTATCTCTCTATCCATCTCATATCTATCTTCTATCTCACATCTATTTATCACTTATCTAATCTATCTATCTCTGTCTCCTATCTATCTATTTATCTATCTATCTATGTCACATCTATCTATCTCATATCTATCTATCTATTTATTATCTATCTCATATCTATCTATCTTATATCTATTTATCTCTTATCTAATCTATCTATCTATCTATCTCATATCTATCTATCTATCTCATATCTATCTATCTCCTATCTATCTATCTTATATCTATCTATCTCACATTTATCTATCTATCTCATATCCATATATCTTCTAACTCATATCTATCTATATATTTTTCTATCTCATATCTATCTCTCTATCCATCTCATATCTATCTTCTATCTCATATCTATTTATCACTTATCTAATCTATCTATCTGTCTCCTATCTATTTATCTATCTATCTATGTCACATGTATCTCTCTATCTCACATTTATCTATCTATCTATATCTATCTATCTCATATCTATCTATCTTAGTTTTACATCCTCAGATCACATATGGGGCCTTGTCTATACCACTTATAATAAGTGCTCATAGTCTCTGGTGAATTATTCTAGATAATACCCGTATGCCATTCTCCTCTCTCCATCTTACTCCATGGTGACATGGAGGTAGGCGGTGGAGTCGGGGATGATTAATGGGCACACCTATTGTCAGGAGAAAAACAGGATAAATATGGCCTCTTTTTTTATACTAGGCCAGAGAATTTCATCTGATTACCGTGGCTGAGCGCTCCGGATTGCAGGGCACCTTGCTTACCAGTAATGTAATCTTGAGGGGATTAAGGTGCAAAATACACAGAGGAGAGAAGACATTTATTTCATTTCGGCAGCCATCATCTATAACAATTGTCATCATCAAATTACAGCAGGCACACCACATATGAGTATATCCATGTATGTATGGGCCCATCTTCAGGGCTCGTCTAGTATCAATAAAGTTTAGTTTAAAAAAGACACAAAGATAGCTAAATCACAGAAGTTTATCCAAACATGAAGCTACAACATTTCCATCAATTCATTGAAGGAAGAAAAAAGTGTAATGAGACTCAAACGAGGTAAAACTTGCGTCACGTGACTCAAGAAGTGCGGCCGTCATTCCCTGGGTGTATTACACCATAAGCAAGCACCTGCCTTGAAGAACCCATGATTAGGAAAATGTAAGAGTTTGGGCATAGGAAATACGAGCGGTCAATTTTTTAAATTAATATCAACCAATAAAAAGATCAATCGGTTATTTGCCGACATGTTGACCGGTTGCCCATCCAAGAAAGTTTTTGACAGATTTCCACTTGTCAATTAAAATTTCTTCATCATGATGACTATTTAACCTCGGTTGGATTTGGTAAATTATTATAGTATATGACCACCTAAAATAGATAGGAAATGATGTGTCCATTGGAAGAATGTTCCCTCTTATGGCCCTCATGAGAATTTTTAAGATGTTTTTTAGACTTTTTACAAAAAATGGTTCCAAAAATTATTATTTCTATCAATTCTCAAAGAAAATACAAAAAATGGAGTTCTGAATAATGAGGAGATGGCCTTTTTTTCAAATGAGTGAAGTAGCTCCACTTTCAGCTCATTAGTACGGACAATGGGATTAATGTACTGAAATTTCTCCGGGACTTAATGGGATATTACCGGCATTAATGTGGTTTTAAGATCTTTACGCGAGGCCATTGACAGAGTAACGCATGTCGTAAAGTCCAACAACCTTTTTTTTCTATAGTCATGTGTCCTACTCAATCCGGAAAACTGTGTACTATGAAATGAAATGTAAGAGGTATCTAGTTTATACCGGCTGCTGAGTCTCTGTATATAAGGAATCACACGGCCCACTGGGGCCTCGTTAGAGGTGTTTATTGCTTAATGAAATGTGAGCTTCTGAAAAAAAAAAAAAACTACAGTGACAGAACAAGGAAAGTTGGAACTTAACATGATTTGAGAAAAATCCCTAATTGCTTCTAAATCCATAGAATGGAGTAAAAACACGACCACTGTGGGTTTTACAAATAGTTCCAGGATGTAGAACTCTTACAGAGCTCTAAGGGGTTAATATAAATTTAAAAAGGGAAATATATTTCTAATTAAGGATAAACTAGAAAAAAAAAAGGAAAGTAAGTTGGTTTTCTTATGAAATGTTTTAATTTAGCATTAAAATATATAGAAATATTAATTTTTTTACATTAAATTTAATTCTTAATTGAATTTTTATATTTAACATTTTTAGGTTTTTGGTATTTTTAGTTTTTTTCCCCTTATCTTTCTGAAAGTTACATTTTGCTTATCGTTTTTTTAAATAATAAAATAATTAGTGGTAGCAAATAAAAGGTCACATAAATTTAGTGTTAAAACAACGTTTTGTTAAATTAGTAATTAAGAAAATAGGTAAATGCAGGAAAATCGGGAGGTTCAACAAAATTGGAATTTACTTCACTCGCTTTTGCTCTTAATTTTCTCGCACTTTCACCGTTTTCGTTGAAATTGAACTATTTTTGGTAATCTAACACAATAAATTGTTAAAAACACCTGTGACAAAATAATTAACAGTTTGTATGATGTTTTGAGTTTCTTTACACTATTTTGTCAAATATTCAAACTTTAGAATTTTTTTAAAATTTGTTTTTTACTTAATTAAATTTGAAATTTCTGAATTCTATAAATAACTTTGAAAGCTACATTCAACAGGACAAAAAAAACATCTGAAAAGATTATCAGGCTGACATACGGCTCTGTAGTGAATCGCCCATCTGTCACAAGTTAGGAGTTTGTCAGTGATCAATTGTACAGAATTGGTAATTGTCCCTTTGTGTACAATAAAGCCTCTGCCAGTGAAATCCTCACAGACGTCCACCTTCTATACAATGCACATGTGGATAGATAGATTAGATTAGATTAGACTAGAGAGATAGATACATTGATGGATGAAAAGATAGATCGATAGATAGATAGATAGATAGATAGATAGATAGATAGGAGATAGATAGATAGATATGAGATAGATAGATAGAGAGATAGATAGATATGAGATAGATAGATAGATAGATAGATAGATAGATAGATAGATAGATATGAGATAGATAGGAGATAGATAGATAGATATGAGATAGATAGGAGATAGATAGATAGATATGAGATAGATAGATAGATAGAGAGATAGATAGATAGATAGGAGATAGATAGATAGGAGATAGATGGATAGATAGGAGATAGATAGATAGGAGATAGATAGATAGATAGATATGAGATAGATAGATAGGAGATAGATAGATAGATAGATAGATAGATAGATAGATAGATAGATAGATAGATAGATAGATAGATAGGAGATAGATAGATAGATAGATATGAGATAGATAGATAGATAGATAGATAGATATGAGATAGATAGATAGATAGATAGATAGATATGAGATAGATAGGAGATAGATAGATAGATAGATAGATATGAGATAGATAGGAGATAGATAGATAGATAGATATGAGATAGATAGATATGAGATAGATAGATATGAGATAGATAGATATGTGATAGATAGATAGATAGATAGATATGAGATAGATAGATAGATATGTGATAGATAGATAGATAGATAGATATGAGATAGATAGATATTAGATAGATAGATAGATATGAGATAGATAGATAGGAGATAGATAGGAGATAGATAGATAGATAGGAGATAGATAGATAGATAGATAGATAGATATGAGATAGATAGATAGATATGAGATAGATAGATAGATAGATATGAGATAGATAGATAGATATGAGATAGATAGATAGATAGATAGATATGAGATAGATAGGAGATAGATAGATATGAGATAGATAGGAGATAGATAGATAGATAGATAGATAGATAGATAGATAGATAGATAGATATGAGATAGATAGGAGATAGATAGATAGATAGATATGAGATGGAAAGGAGATAGACAAATATTTGTAAATATGTTTAATAATATAATGATATACAAATCATAAACATATTTCCAAAAACAAATTACAATAAAAATATAAAATTACTTTATTTTCACTGCAATTAAACCCCAAGTTAATGAGTGATTTCTTGATCAAACCTCTAATAGTTTTGCAGATTACGGGCTTACAAAATACAACAATTTCTATAACTATATAATACACAGTAGACACTCCAAACCCAACACCACTACGTCGTCATACTCTTGTGACTGTAAGCTCTTGTGTCAAGTATATAAACCTGTTTATTTCCTAGATGAATACATGGATTAAAACAAAAAAATATATATATATATATAAAAATGACGCTCTGGCGTTTGTATTCGCTTTCTGGGTCGTTGATCGCAAATCACAATTTGATTGACAGCTGTCATTCAATCAGTGGCAGGCACAGTACATTTGGAGGTGCTCTGCTGAAAGTTAACTGTTTGATGACAGTGTATCACCGACTCATACGTTGCCTATGGCAAAGTGGGAAACTGTGTTTTGGTGCTGCTGAACAATGTTTGTTGTCAGTGGAGAGGAAACCACCCTAGACGGGGAGGAAGCATATGACTCCGATACTGAGCGACTCCAACATTAGCCTGACAGATGCTAGGTGATGATCAGTGCCATCCACTCAGAGCAGATCCATAAAGTTTCTAGACAAATGGATATGTTAACCCTTGTTGGCCCAGTGCAGATAGAAAGAAGAATAGATAGATAGATATAAGATAGATGGATAAATAGATATGAGATAGACAGATAATAGATAGATATGAGATAGATAGATAGATAGATAGATATGAGATAGATAGATAGATAGATATGAGATAGATAGATAGATAGATAGATAGATATGAGATAGATAGATAGATAGATATGAGATAGATAGATAGATATGAGATAGATAGATAGATATGAGATAGATAGATAGATAGATAGATAGATAGATAGATAGATAGATAGATAGATAGATAGATAGATATGAGATAGATAGATATGGGATAGATAGATAGATAGATAGATATGAGATAGATAGATATGAGATAGATAGATAGATAGATATGAGATAGATAGATAGATATGAGATAGATAGATAGATAAATATGAAATAGATAGATAGAAGATAGATGGATAAATAGATATCAGATAGACAGATATGACATAGGTAGATGGATAGATAGATAGATATGAGATAGATAGATATGGGATAGATAGATAGATAGATAGATAGATATATATGAGATAGATAGATAGATAGATAGAT
Organism: Eleutherodactylus coqui; assembly: GCF_035609145.1. Classification (NCBI taxonomy): domain Eukaryota; kingdom Metazoa; phylum Chordata; class Amphibia; order Anura; family Eleutherodactylidae; genus Eleutherodactylus; species Eleutherodactylus coqui. Next base: position 227,759,847 of record NC_089842.1, read on the forward strand.
AGATACGAGATAGATAGATAGATATGAGAGATAGATAGATGGATAGATAATAGATATGAGATAGATAGATAAATATGTAATAGATAGATATGAGATAAGCAGATAAAAAGATATTAGATAGACAGATAGATAGATAAATATGCAATTGATAGATAGATAGTGTATAGATAGATGGATATGAGATAAATAGATATGAGATAGATAGATAGATAGATAGTGTATAGATAGATGGATAGATATGAGATAGATAGATATGAGATAGATAGATAGATAGATAGATAGTGTATAGATAGATGGATAGATATAAGATAGATAGATAGATAGGAGATAGATAGATAGATGGATAGATATAAGATAGATAGATAGATAGATAGATAGATAGATAGATAGATAGATAGATATAGCTTTATCCCTCATGCTGTAATGGAGCAATCAATGAAATGATGCCCCAAAAATGTCCATTATTTCCCCAGGCGAGTTTTCCTAAAGTATCTAGATAAACCGTCCCTTACCTGCACATTGTACTAGCGCTGCGCCGGATCTGCCTCCTCCTCCTCAGGTATCCATGTATGGAGGGAGCAGCTCAGTGTCAGGTAAAGTTTCCTTCCTCAGGTCCAGGTGTGAAGTTTCTTCCGTGAGATCCCAGCCAGGCATATAGGACGGCGGCAGACATACACCCATGTGTATAGCAGTCCCATATATTTATATATATAGGGTGACAGGGAGCACACCACATGAGGAAGAGGTGGCGGCGCTCATTGGCCACCGCAGAGCCTTCTATCATACATATTAAACAGCTGGGATGGCAAGACATTGGCTGGCAGAACGGGAAAACCCTGGGGATGGGAGAGGGAGGCGTTGGAACAGCTCCTGTGACTTGGCTGAGGGGCAGAGGGAGAGGACCAGGACTGGCTGGGGGATGAGGACATCTGTTCGGCATGCATATTTCATAAAGGGAAGGGGGATAGATAGGAGGGAGAGGGAGCCGGGATACACAGGCCGGGGACAGTCAATCAGGAGAAAGTGACAGACGGGATGAGCCGCGGCATTATAACCACCCTACACGCCACGTCCTTACCCGCCTACCGTCAGGTCTTCGCACTTCCTTCTACCGAGGGTTCTTAATAAAGTTTGACTTCGGGCAGAATGTCGCGAACTTTTGTACTATTTCAAAAAGCTGCAGCGTTAACGGAGAGCGTCACGCGGCGTGAAGCGTTTCGTACCGGAGGGGATCGCACCACAGCAGCACCATACATACTTTATAGGCTACAAGCAAAAAGCTGGTTATTACACCGCCAGATAATGAACGCCGTAATATCATTATTATTACTTTATGGGCGGATGAGTTATGCGCAAAATACGTTTCCTTTCTATTTCGGTTTTCCTAATAACGCGCTTCGCAGTTTGCTTTAATAATTTAACAACTTGGAAATGCGTCCCGTCTTCCTGTCAGGGTAGCGTAGACGAAGGGTTGTGAATGTTCGCGGCGCTGCGAGGCAGGTGAAGGACGCAGGTGGGGTTGCAGCCGACAAAGTGTTAAATGTATTTGTTGCAGTGATTGCCCCCTTTGATTCTTTTTTTTTCTTTTCTGCAAGGAGCAAGCGCAGAGAATGTTCTGCAGATCTCTAGAGAGGTCGGTGGTGCAATACTCTGCAGGGTATAGACTGAGTATCAGGTGGTAGAGAGGACAGAGCGATGTTCTGCAGATCTCTAATGAACTCAGTGGAATAATCTGCAGGATGCATCACTATGTATTAGGAGGTAGAGAGGACGAAGCGATGTTCTGCAGATCTCTAGAGGTCAGTGGCGTAATACTCTGCAGGATATATAATACGTATCAGGAGGTAAAGAGGACAGAGCGATGTTCTGCAGACCTCTAAAGAGCTCAGTGGAATAATAATCTGCAGGATGCATCACTATGTGTTAGGAGGTAGAAAGGACAAAGCGATGTTCTGCAGATCTCTAGAGAGGTCAGCGGTGCAATCCTCTGCAGGATATATACTAAGTATCAGGAGCTTTAGAGGACAGAGCGATGTTATGCAGATCTCTAGAGGTCAGTGGTGTAATACTCTGCAGGGTATATACTAAGTATCAGGAGGTAGAGAGGACAGAGCGATGTTCTGCAGACCTCTAAAGAACTCAGTGGAATAATCTGCAGGATGCATTACTATGTATTAGGAGATAGAGAGATCAAAGCGATATTCTGCAGATCTCTAGAGGTCAGTGGTGCAATCCTCTGCAGGATATATACTAAGTATCAGGAGGTAGAAAGGGCAGAGCAATGTTCTGCAAATTTCCTAAGAGCTAAGTGGTGCAATACTCTGCAAAGTATACACCAAGTATCAGGAGCTATAGAGGACAGAGCGATGTTCTGCAGATCTCTAGAGGTCAGTGGCGTAATACTCTGCAGGGTATATACTAAGTATCAGGAGGTAGAGAGGACAGAGCGATGTTCTGCAGATCTCTAATGAACTCAGTGGAATAATCTGTAGGATGCATCACTATGTATTAGGAGGTAGAGAGGACTAAGCGATGTCCTGCAGATCTCTAAAGTGCTCAGTGGTGCAATAATCAGCAGAATATATCCTAAGTTTCAGGAGGTAGAGATGACAGAGCGATGTTCTGCAGATCTCTACAGAGCTCAGTGGTGTAATAATCTGCAGGATCTATCACTATGTATCAGGAGGTAGAGGAGAAAGGGCAATGTTCCACAGATCTGTAGAGAGGTCAGCGATGTAATAACCTGCAGGATATATAATAAGTATCAGGAGGTCAAGAGGACAGAGCGATGTTCTGCAGATCTCTAGAGGTCAGTGGTGTAATACTCTGCAGGATATATACTAAATATCAGGAGGTAGAGAGGATAGAGCGATGTTCTGCAGATCTCTAGAGGTCAGTGGCGTAATACTCTGCAGGATATATAATACGTATCAGGAGGTAAAGAGGACAGAGCGATGTTCTGCAGATCTCTAAAGAGCTCAGTGGAATAATAATCTGCAGGATGCATCACTATGTATTAGGAGGTAGAGAGGACAAAGCGATGTCTTGCAGATCTCTAAAGGGCTCAGTGGTGCAATACTCTGCAGAATATATACTAGGTTTCAGGAGGTAGAGAGGAGATGTTCTGCAGATCTCCTAGGAGCTCAGTGGTGTAATAATCTGCATGATCTATCACTATGTATCAGGAGGTAGAGGAGAAAGGACAATGTTCCGCAGATCTGTAGAGAGGTCAGCGGTGTAATAACCTGCAGGACATATAATAAGTATCAGGAGGTAAAGAGGACAGAGCGATATTCTGCAGATCTCTAGAGGTCAGTGGTGTAATACTCTGCAGGGTATATACTAAGTATCAGGAGGTAGAGAGGACAGAGTGTTCTGCAGATCTCCAAAGAGCTCAGTGGTGCAATACTCTGCAGAATATATACCTAGTTTCAGGAGGTAGAGATGACAAAGTGATGTTCTGCAGATCTCTACAGGGCTCAGTGGTGTAATAATCTGCAGGATCTATCACTATGTATCAGGAGGAAGAGCAAAAAGGGCAATGTTCCGCAGATCTGTAGAAAGGTCAGCAGTGTAATAACCTGCAGAATATATCACTATGTATCAGGTGGTAGAGAGGACAGAGCGATGTTCTGCAGATCTCTAAAGAGCGTAGTGGTGTAATAATCTGCAGGATATATCCCTATGTATCAGGAGCTAGAGAGGACAGAGTGATATTCTGCAGATCTCTAGAGAGTTCAGTGGTGTAATAATCTGCACGATATATCACTATAAGGTAGTCAAGAGGACAGAGCGGTGTTCTGCAGATTTCTAGAAGTCAGTGGTGTAATAATCTGCTGCATCTATCTTTATGAGGAGGAAGAGGGGACAGAGCGATGTCCTGCAGATATCTGTACAGGTCAGTGGTTTAATACTTTGCAAAATTTATCACTAGCAGTAGGTAGAGGGGACAGAGCGATGTTCTGCAGATCTCTAGCAAGGTCAGTGGTGTAATAATCTGCAGAATATATCACTATGTATCAGGAGGTAGAGAGGACAGAGCAATGTTCTGCAGATATCTACACATGTCAGTAGTGTAGTAATCTGAAGGATATATCACTATCAGGAGGTAGAGGGGACAGAGTGATGTTCTGCAGATCTCTAGAAAGGTCAGTGGTGTAATATTCTGCAGGGTATATCACTATCAGGAGGTAGAGGGGACAGAGTGATGTTCTGCAGATCCCTAGAAAGGTCAGTGGTGTAATATTCTGCAGGATATATCACTATCAGGAGATAGAGGGGACAGAGCGATGTTCTGCAGATCTCTAGAAAGGTCAGTGGTGTAATAATCTGCAGAATATATCACTATGTATCAGGAGATAGAGGGGACAGAGCAATGTTCTGCAGATATCTACACATGTCAGTAGTGTAGTAATCTGAAGGATATATCACTATCAGGAGATAGAGGGGACAGAGCGATGTTCTACAGATCTCTAGAAAGGTCAGTGGTGTAATATTCTGCAGGATATATCACTATCAGGAGGTAGAGAGGACCGAGCGATGTTCTGCAGCTCTACAGTAAAACATGGAGCTAGGCTGTTTGAAGGTTGCTGTTTCCCCGGAGGTTTGTGGTGACACGGGATTATAATTCGCAGTCATTGGAGCGGCTCCTCCTGTATATTAATACCGCATCAAATATTCCATACTATGGGGCGCACATTACAGTTCCCCATCAGCCCCCCACCTCTCCAATATCTTGTGCCGCACTATAAGAGTCACAAACACTTCCTGTTTTGGGTCAAATGAACCATTTATTGTCATTATGTATTTCCATTTTTAGTCCATTATATAATTTGTGGTCCTTTAGAGCATTTTAGATGAAGATTTATAGCAGTCAGAGCTCCAATCTGCTGATACGGAGCTACAAATATGCTGAAAAATGAAGAGTTAAATGCTAAACTTTTGGCTGCCTACGGTCAACCCTAGGGGGAGCTAAGGAGCTTATTGAATACTGTGCTTGTATTGAGATTACTGTATAAATAGCATACAGTAAACTCCCCTAGAAGTAGCAATGAGCAGGCAAAATGCTACCATAATATCACATTATACAATTGTAGCTACCTATGTTCACCACTAGGGGGAGCCAAGTCACTTACAGCATTATTGAGCTGTATAAACAGTATGCAATAAGCAGCTCCCCCTAGTGGAGCATGCAGGCACCTAGAATTCTTTCATTTAAGGCCTCATGCACACGGAATCCACCTGTGCTCATTGCCGGCGACCCTGCTTACCTGTCATTTCTTCTTTTCTTCTGTACTGCAGGTGTGCTGCTGGCGCACATGCGCAGTACAGATTTCCCTGCGCCAACGCTAGACGCAGATCCCGCGACACTTCTACAATGCTCATTCAATGGAAGCTGTCCCTGCATATCCTGCTCTAAAATAGAGCATGCTGCAATTTGATTTTCGGCATGTTGTGTCTGCAAATAAAATTTGCTTGTGTGCGTGGAGCAGAGGAATCTCCACACACATCTATGGGCAAATGGAGCATCAGATCGCCCGGTGACAAGCGCTGGATCCACAATTCAATTTGCCCTGTGTGCATGAGGCCTCACTCTATAATAAAATTCTGCCTGACTTTCACCACCACTAGGGGGAGCTGCTTAGTCCATTCTGTTTACACATTAAACTCAATAATGCTGTAAGCAGCGTATTGTAAGTGTGGTGAACAGTGCCCTGCTCCACTCTTACTGCAGCGGTGCTCTGCAGCAAGCTCCGGTCAGAACTCTGCAGTTAACTACGCCCCCCCTGTCATACAGGACGGGGGAAGCATGGCAGAAGTGAGAGGTGTGTGCTAGATTGTGGAGCATGGATGCACCAGAGTAGGGGCGCTTCTTACACTATACTTAAACCCAGCCCCCTGCCAGTAGAGCAGCCAAATAGGGGGAGAGACAAGCACTAAAAGTGCAGAAGAGAGAAGGCTCTGCCCGCTCAATGACATGGATGGGGAAGACTGAGCTCACAGTAGAGTATAGTAAACTTAACTGAGCCCCGCCCGTGGAGCGCAAACTTTCTAGGTGCTGCAAGTTCTATATTAGGATGCAGCTTAGAGAACGTTCAGTGCTGCAGAGAGCTGTTAAAGTGGCGGAGGCCACACACTAAGGGAACCAGTGAAGGCCATGTTCCCTTGTCAGGGGAACTGTTTCAAGAGATGCCAACATCCTCAGCAGTTGACAGGCCAGATGCAATGGATAGAGAAGCAGCACAAGCCGTAAGTGTGACCGTTCCCCATACTGGGGGTGAGCAGCAGCCCAAATGAGAGAATTAGAGAGCCAAGACAACTCCAGGGCTGACGATGAAGATACATCTGGAAGAAAAAGAAGGCTACCCTCCCGCATGGGAGCAGATGACAGCGCCATGAACTGGGGCAGGATCAAGTGTCAAGACAGATCACCAGCCTCCACCGATTCAGTGGACGCACTTTAGGGACAGAAACGGATAAACAGATGTGGACTGGAGAAGGTGCATTAGATGAGACTGATGATCTGTATTCTGTAGTCCACCATGTCCGTTATATCCAGCAGATCTCCGAAAGTACAATAGGCCGAGTTATGGAGAATGACAATGGTGCGTTACAAGGTAAGTGCCTCCGGCTCCATCTGTCAGCTGCTACGTCATTGTGCAACCTGCAAGCAGGGCGGTCCTACCTGTGACTTATTTCAGTAGCTCCTCCTAGTGGTGGCAGTAGGCAGCCAAAATAGTATTATATAACTCTATGACTTACATAAGGGAGTTTGGAACTTTGTATCAGAAGAAAAAAACAAAGCTGTGATCCATAGCAAGATGTGATAAGATACTAATAAAGACAAGCTCCTAGGCTGAATGCCCATGGCCGGATTATCGCTGCGGAAATCACGGTCAGACACCCACCGCAATTTCCGCAGCAATGTCCGTCCATAGACATGCTGTTTAAACGATTCTCTCATATATCCATCCAGTTCAGCCTATTACCCCCCAATGTTGATGCAGGGGGAAAAAAACCAATGAAGTCGAAGCCAATTTTCCTCATTTAGCGGATAAATTTATTCTGGATTCCAATCTGGCAATTAAAATAATCCCCCCATCACAGACTCTTGACATTTTTAATGATTAAAACAAATAATGTTGTAACACTCAAGAAAGACATCTAGGGCCCTCTTGTACTCTTTTTATAGAATTTGCCATGAGCACATCCTCAGGAGAGAGTTCTATAGTCTCATTGCTCTCACAGTAAAGAACCCCCTTTCTACGGTGTAGAAGCCTTCTTTCCTCTAGCTGTAGAGAGTGCCCCCTTGTTACAGTCACAGTCTTGGGTACGAACAGATCATAGAAAAGATCTGTATTGTCCCCTGATATAATATACATAGTTATAAGAGCGCCCCCTTGTAATAGTCCTATTTTACTGAGGCAGAAGCAGTCTAAAGGTGAAACATCCTTTCACAGACTATTGACCTTGTTACAGTCCTGTACACATAGCCAGATGGAATAACTATAAGATGTACATGGTATTCATTCGTATTTTGGCCAGGATGCATAAGCCCGCGAGCCCACTTCATGGGTCCTCATTGTCTTGCGGGTCCCTGCTCTACCAAGACAACTAACCCCAGGAAACCTGCCTGCATGCAGGGCAATCGTCCTGATAGTGACGGCCCCGCACTGGAATCTATGGACCTAACTTCTCCTAGATGGTAAATGATCCAAGCAGCACAGAATACAATTCACACCAACACATCATGGAATGCATACAAAACTGAACAGGACTGTTCACACCACATGTCTGGCAATCAGCACAGACACACGGAACACACCACAACTCACACCCACAGAGCAACAAGCATCAATGCAAACACAAGGGGGAATGAGGAACACCAGCTCCCTCCAGCCAGAGGGCTGATAATTATATGCAACAGACCGGTAATGATTGGCTGGCTGGAGAACACCACACCCAGCCAACTCAATCCTGCCACAACTGTGGAGGTGTACTCCTGGAAACCCATAGTACTACAGGTTCCAGGAGAATGACCTAACACTATACATAGTTATTAGAGTGCACCCTTGTTACAGTCCAGGGTATAAATAAATGATGGAGAGATCTCTGTACTGACCCCTGATATATTTATACATAGGTATTAGAGCGCCCCCTTGTTACAGTCCTGGGTATAAATAAATGATGGGAGAGATCTCTGCATTGTCCACTGATATATTTATACATAGTTGCTAGGTTGCCACTCAGCGTCTTCTTTTCTAAACTAAGCCCAATTTTGACAACTTCTCAGGGTATTGTAGTCCGCCCATTCTGTTAATTACTTTAGTTGCCTGCCTTTGTAGCCGCTCAAGCTCTGATATGTCCTTCTTAAGTACCGGTGCCCAAAACTGTATACAATATTCCATGTGTGGTCTGACCAGTGACTTGTATAGAGGAAGAACAATGTTCTCCTTATGTGCCCTTAGACCACTGTTGATATGTAGTGGCCCAGAGTTAGTGGGGCCCCTCCATAAGCATGAATGTATTTGTCTTGTATGTCTTCTATGTATTGTCAGTGTCTCTGTGTTGTATGAATATGACGTGTATTGCATAGCTGCAGGACTGAATGGGTTACTGTCTGGGTTATGTCTGGAAATGTATCTTTTGTATGTCATGTGACCTTGTTTTATATATGTGGTTGCAAGGTGCATCAGTGGAGCTTTCTTCTTACAGCTGTCTTTCCCGTCAGTCTTGCTGTGAGCATCAGACCCCTTAAGTCTATTTGCAGGAAAGATGGAGGAGGCTGAAAGTATAGCCTGTATGTGTTGTGAATCCCTTCTTCTTCCCTATGCAGAGAATTAAGAGGGAGAGAAGCCGCAAGAATTGCTAGTCCCCACCGTGCAGTGCTGCATGTACGTTCATGCTCCATGAGTGTGTACCAGTAGAGAGTTGGAGTGTTCATAGTAAGGTGTACAGGAACAGAGATCCACAGATAACTTGGCCTGTAGAAATCCCTCTGTCCTCCCGAGTTTCCTCCCTGTCACGCCATGTGTCCTCCTGCACCAGTGTCTTGCCAGGGGATATAAAACTGTTGTTGGATTGTTTCAAGTTGTGTTACAAGTAAACAGCTTTACCGACCGTTCCCGGTTCAGCCTTTAAACCTCAACTCTACGTATGTGGACTCTTTATTCCATCATCTAGAATTCACCGCAGAGGACGGAACGGTGGTGTCACTCATGACAAAAGGACTAAAGTAAACCACTACTGGGTTACCCCATTTAATAACCTGCCCTCGGCCCCTTGGACATGTCCTTGGTTACCCTCCGGGTGGGAGATGGTAAAGCCACCGTGACAAGGCCCAAACTCTACCCCACTGACTCAACCCCCTAGGCTGGGGCCCGCTCCTCGGACACTTCAGATGCACCCCATGTTCTTTTCCATGTCCCTGTTCCTCAGTGGCTTTCCATTTAGTGTGTAATGGTGACATGTATTTCCTCTGCCCACGTGCAGAACCTTACATTTATCAGTGTTAAACCTCATTTGCCACTTTTCTGCCCTTAACTTATACAGATCGTCTTGCAACTGCAACATAGGGCCCCAAACCAACCTCTGTGGTGCCCCACTAGTAACAGTGACCCAACCAGAGTATGTACCAATTATAACCACCCTCTGCTTCCTATCACTGACCAGTTACTTTCCCACTTACACATTCTCACCCAACCCAAGCATTCTCATTTTATATACCAACCTTTTATGCAGCACAGTATCAAATGCTTTGGAAAAGTCCAGATACACAAGATCCAGTGACTCCCCAAGCCAGTCTAGAACTTACCTCCTCATAGAAGCTGATCAGGTTGGTTTGACAGGAGCGATCTCTCATAAACCCACGCTGATACAGAGTTATACAGATATTTTCCTTGAGGTCCTCCAGGATAGCATCTGTTAGAAACCCCTCAAACATTTTACCCACAATAGAAGTAAGATTTACTGGCCTGTCGTTTCCAGGTTCACTTTTTGACCCCTTCTTGAATATTGGCAGGGATGTCCCGAGTGGGGAGATTTGGAAACGTGTCATGGTAGTGGCCACCTGACCATCCATGATGGCCCCTGCAGCCAACGGATCACTCGACAAAGGGGTTAGAGCAGTAGTCACGTGACGCCAGTACCTCTAAGACTAACCTTGTTAGGTAATAAACGAGTCCAAGCCAAGTCAGTGCGTGCAAAACCTGATGTACACATTTTTACTGTAACTTGCTAATTGCATACAATAACATTCACGGACACGGGTATTTAAACAGTCCTATTCAAAAGTCGTTTTTCTCAGTGGTTTAACAACAGTCCTTATTGCTCTAACTTTCCCTTCCCACAGTCTACTTTTCCTTGTCTTGATCACACAGCCGCGTTGGTCAGTCTAAGTTATCTGAACCTTGCTCTGAACGCATACTTGTGGAGGGAAAACTGCCGAAGCTTCTCGGAAGAATATTGAGTTCTTGAAGACAAGGTTACAAGCCACTCGCGCTACATCGGCCTGTCTCGCTGTTCCAGAAGTGTGGGTCTACCTCTCACGCAGACACCTTCTGGTAGGGCGCAAGCAGACCCTTGACACAGCCAACTTCACAGCTTATTTTCCCGTCAGGCGCAGCTGGACAAGGACCAGGTTCCATCTTACTCAAAATTTGTTTAAACGATGGCATATGAGCGATAATCGTTGAGTGTAAACGCTGGCATTGTTTGCTCTTTGGCTGAATGATTTTTTTAAGGTGAGCTTAAAATCCATTGTTCAGGCGGAGAGAGATAACAGGGACCACACGCTGTGTTCTGCACGGGAATCGGAGATTACATTGTTTTCTGCCGACAGCCCATGCAAGAACAATGGACCTGTTAGCAGAGTTCAGACCATATGCTGCGCTCTGCAAACAGCTCCCAGAGGCCCTATTACATGCAGATGAAGCTGATAAAGTGTTAATGGACATTAGTGTCTATTAACACTTTATGCAAAACGATTGCTAAAACTGTCAATCTTTCAATCGTTTGAAAGATTGTCTTTGCGTGTAAATGGGCCTTAAGTCTTTTATTCTGGTAAAATATGAACCTCTAACAGTAAGTGATTAGCATGTTTTTAAATGTTTCCATTTATTGTTTGTACTCTTATTTTTGAGAACATTATCTCAGTCGATAAGGTTAACCCTTTCCAATCCACTGTCTGACGTCTGAGGACATTACGATTTAAGGCTGTAGAGCTCCGATGTTGGAAGACGTCCGTCGGGGTTCTCTTACTGTATATTGCCAGCCTCTCTGCTGTCGGAGCCTATTCAATGTGCCACCTCATGCAGTACTGCCTTTAGCTAGCATATAGCGCCATTGTGTAATGGCACAAAAAGAGTAAGCCCCCCCTGGGAAAACCAGGATACAAATTGGATTGGAAACGGTTAAAGGAGATGTCTCGAGGAAGCAGTTAATTTTTTTTTTTGCCCAGTCCCCCCCATTAAACACACATTACTAAGCCCCCCTGTAAATGACATTTCTAGCTGGTTCGTACTTACCGTTCCAGCGTTTCAGCAACTTATAAAAGTTTCCTCAAGATGGCCGCCGGCTCTTTCCCCGTCGCTCGCTGCAGCCCGACGTGCGCGCTCCCGAGACGCCGCCAGCTGTGTCTCCATGGCAACCGGACGCCCCGCAGCCGCCGACCAGACGCCCACCGCCAGGCAGCAGGTAAGCGGCGCTAGCCCCCGGCTCCCCAGCGCTAGACCCTCAGCCCAGGTGAAGGCCCCGGAGCCCAGCGCTAGGTTCCGGAGCCCAGCGCTAGTTCCCCCGGCCTAGCGGCAGCCCCCCCCGGCCTAGCGACAGCCCCCCCATCGCAGCGACAGCCCCCCCGGCCTAGCGACAGCCCCCCCCATCGCAGCGACAGCCCCCCCGGCCTAGCGACAGCCCCCCCCCATCGCAGCGACAGCCCCCCCCGGCCTAGCGCTAGTTCCCCCATCGCAGCGACAGCCCCCCCCGGCCTAGCGCTAGTTCCCCCATCACAGCGGCAGCCCCCCCGGCGCAGCGGCAGCCCCCCCCCCGGCGCAGCGACAGCCCCCCCGGCGCAGCCCGGCGCAGTGGCAGCCCCCCCCGACCCATCACTTACCTGGGAGGCTTCTCGGGGCTGCTGGGCTGGGCTGGGCTTCTCCGCTGGGCAGCTCCAGTTTCTGCACCTTCCTCTAACAGAGGATGGTGCAGAATGGCCGCTCCAGCGCGCTCCCGAGCAGTGACAGCTCGTCTGCGCATGCGCAGAAGAGCTGTAGCGGGGAGCACACTGAAGCGGCTCGTGCTGAATGGAGAAGACCGGACTGCGCAAGCGCGTCTAAAAAAGCAAGCTGCCAGTGAATTTAGACGGAACCATGGAGACGAGGACGCTAGCAACGGAGCAGGTAAGTGGAATAACTTCTGTATGGCTCATATTTAATGCACAATGTACATTACAAAGTGCATTAATATGGCCATACAGAAGTGTATAACCCCACTTGGTTTCGCGAGACCACCCCTTTAAGGGCATCACTAAGCTGACCGAATTTAGCCTTCCTAAAGTTCAGTATTTTCGTAGCTCCCTTATAGAACTCTCTCTTGAAGGACAAGTTGAAATGTATTATATTATGGTCACCATTTCCCACGTGCCCCCAATCTGCACCCCTGTCATTGTGTCAGGTCTATTGGTTAGTATTAAGTCCAAAATGCCCATTCCCTAGTCGGGTCCTGTACAAACTGGGTAAATTAATTATCTTTAGTAATTGACAGGAAGTTGTTACTTTATGAGATCCGCAGGTTTCAGCTTCCCAGTTTATATCCGGATATTTAAAGCCCCCCATAATAATTATGTGATTTGCTGCTTCATCTATTTGCTTCAATAGTTATATTTAGTGGTCTAAAGAAAACTCCAATGAGGATTTTACTGCCGTTTTTCCCTCCATGCATTTCAACCCTTAGAGATTCCATATATTCATCTCCCTCCCATATATCTTTCCGTAATGTGGGCTTTAAACAGGATTTTACATACAGACAAACTCCTCTCTCTTTCAGTTTTTTATGATCTCTTCTGAACAGACTGTAACCCTGTAAGTTCACTGCCCAGTCACAGCTTTCATCCAACCAGGTCTCCGTTATTCCCACTATGTCATAGTTTTCCTCAGACATTATTACTTCTAGTTTGCCTACTTTATTGGTCAGACTGCAAGCATTAGTCACCATACAGTTTGGAAGATTTTGTCTGTTCGCCGTCGGACATGCCCAGTACAGATTTTTTTTCCTGCTTTTCCTGTGTCATCGCCTTGTGATGACACAGAATCCGCAACCTTTCCGCAATGTTGACTTCAATGGAAGCCATCCGCGCGAAGTCTGCTCAAAAAATAAAGCATGCTGGGATATTTTTTCTCACGAGCGGAAAATCTCAGTCGCTGCCCGTTTGAGTCAGCGGACAGGCGGACGCTCTATTGGTTTGTATTTGTGCTGAATGCTGTGGATCGTTCACGCGGGAGACGATCACAGATTCCGCAATTCAAACCCAGTTGTGTGCAGCCGGCCTTAGAAACATCACAATTGCAGCCCAGTAGGGCCTTAATAGATTATGACTACTTCGATCAGAGGTATAACTTGAAGCTTCTGGGCCCCATGGCAAAATCTGTAACAGGGCCTCCAACTATAATGCTTCATTCATAGTACTAGACTTCCTATATGGAGAAGAGAGGCCTTATGGGCCCCCTAAGGCTCCTGGGCCCGGGTGCAACTGCATCCCCTGCATCCTCTATAGTTACGCCCATGACTTCGATCATATATCTAGATCTCCCGATAGATTAACGTCTACTCAACTACCAATGTAGAAAGTTCCTGACTCCTGAGCAAATGAGCAAATCAAAGCCGTGCAGGATTCAGTGCGTCTTGAACCCAGGAGACAAGAACGTTAATGGAGCCGACTCATCAGGACTTCAGGTTCATAGATCTACTTGATTATTATTTGAGTAATTAGCCTCCTGACGGAGCGTTGCATCTTGTGAGACATTCTTTCTTCTCCATTGATCTCTTAATACAATGGGTCATTTATTACAGAGATGACAGATTGTCGTCTTCTCCAACCTGTTGCCTGGAACGAGGGTCTTCTGTGTTTTCCTATGTATGACAGCTGTTTTACAACTGACTACATCTCCATTAAACACATGCTTTTTTTTGTTAACCCAGGATCAGATATCGTTGAATTAACTGTTAAACCCTATGAAGAATTCCCGCAAATTTTTGCCAAAATTTTTCTTTTTCATTATGGTTTTATTCAACTAGATTAATTTGGCCATTTTAATTGGCTATTCATGATTATGTTGTAAGGAAACAGAAATACGATAAAGTAATACACATCCAGATATAAATTATGGAAATCGCAAGTCATCAAGTTGCAGAAGTTGTTTGTTGTAGTATTTAGCACCAAACAATTCTTATATAATACTTTATTGACCCGATGTTCGCTATGTGAACATAAAATGTTTCAGGAGTGGTGGTTGTGAACTTCTAAATCTGCTTGGTTAGGGGATTATTTAGAGGGTCACTTTGTATTTGGAGCAGATATCTAATATAAAAAAGCCTACAGGTCTCTCTCTGTTTGTCTGTCTCTTTCTCTGTTTGTCTCTCTTATTGTCTGTCTGTTTGTCTCTCTCTGTCTGCCCCTCTTTCTCTGTCTCTCTCTCTCGGTTTCTGTTTGTCTATCTCTCTCTGTCTCTCTTGCTGTCGCTCTGTCTGTCTGTTTCTTTCGTTCTCTTCCTCTCTCTCTCTCTCTCTGTCTGCCTCTCTCTCTATTGCTCTCTATTTTTGTCTCTATTGCTCTCTCTCTGTCTCACTGTTGATTTCTCTGGGTCTCTCTAGCGCTCTCTCTGTCTATCGCTCTCGTTCTGTGTATCACTCTCGTTCTGTCTGTCGCTCTTGCTCTGTCTCTCTGTCACTCTCAGTCAGTCTGTCGCTCTTGGTCAGTCTGTCCGTCTATCGCTCTTGGTCTGTCTCTCTGTTTGTCACTCTCGGTCTGTTTGTCGCTCTCCATCTGTCTGTCTATCGCTCTTGGTCTGTCTGTCTGTCACTCTCGGTCTGTTTGTCACTCTCAGTCTGTCTGTCGGTTTCAGTCTGTCTGTCGCTTTTGGTCTGTCTGTCGCTTTCGGTCTGTCTGTCGCTTTCGGTCTGTCTGTCGCTTTCGGTCTGTCTGTCGCTTTCGGTCTGTCTGTCTGTCGCTCTTGATCTTTCTGTCTCCCTCAGTCTGTCTGCTGCTCTTGGTCTGTCTGTCGCTCTCTCTGTCAGTCGTTATCGGTCTGTCTGTCGCTATCGGTCTGTCTATCTGTCTGTCGCTATTGGTCTGTCTATCTGTCTGTCACTCTTGGTCTGTCTGGCTGTCTGTCGCTCTTGGTCTGTCTGGCTGTCGCTCTTGGTCTGTCTGGCTGTCGCTCTTGGTCTGTCTGGCTGTCGCTCTTGGTCTGTCTGGCTGTCTGTCACTCGGTCTGTCTCTCTGTTGCTCTTGTTCTGTCTGGCTGTCTGTCACTCTCAGTCTGTCTGGCTGTCTGTTGCTCTTAGTCTGTCAGGCTGTCTGGTGCTCTCAGTCTGTCTGGCACTCTCAGTCTGTCTGGATGTCTGGTGCTCTCAGCCTGTCTGGATGTCTGGTGCTCTCAGTCTGCCTGGCTGGCTGTCGCTCTCAGTCTGTCTGGCTGTCACTCCCGGTCTGTCTATTACTCTCTGTCTATTTGTCGCTCTTGGTCTGTCTGGCTGCCTGCCTTTCCATCGCTCATGGTCTGGCTGCCTGTCTGTCATTCTCGGTCTGTCTGGCTGCCTATCTGTCTGTCGCTCATGATCTAGCTGCCTGTCTGTCATTCTTGGTCTGTCTGTCTGTTGCTCTCAGTTTGTCACCCTCAGTTTGTCTGTCACCCTCGGTTTGTCTGTGTCTGTCTGTCGCTCTCGGTTTGTCTGTCTGTCGCTCTTGGTGCGTCTGTCTTTCAGTCACTCTCGGTCTGTCTGTCTGCCTATCACTCTCAGTCTGTCTGTAATTCTCGGTCTATTGCTCTCAGTCTGTCTATCTGTCGCTCTCTCTCTGTTGCTTTCTGTCTCTCTATCGCTTTCTCTCTCTCTGTCTCTCTATCACTATCTCTCTCTCTATCGCTCTTTCTCTCACTGTCTCTCTATCGCTGTCGCTCTCTCTGTGTCTCTCTGTATGTCTCTTTATCGCTCTTGGTTGGGCAGTGTATAGTGCAGCCTTGCAGTGTATGCTGTGTTGCTTAGCAACGCTTCACTCATTCCAGCGCATGCCTGAAGCACAGCAGCGCCGCCCATAGACTTAACATTGTAACTTTTAACCCGCCTGACAGTCCCTGAATGTATTAACCCTTTCCAATCCAATTTGTTTCCTGGTTTTCTTAGGGGGCTTACTCTTTTTCTGCCGTTATACAACAGCGCTATATGCTGGCTAAAGTCAGTACTGCATGAGGTGACTCTTTGGATAGGCTGCAACAGCAGAGAGGCTGGCAATATACAGTAGGAGAACCCCGACGGACGTCTTCCAACATCGGAGCTGTACAGCCTTAAATCATAATGTCTTCAGACGTCAGACAGTGGATTGGAAAGGGTTAAACTCAGATGTGATGATTTTACGGCAGCGGTGAGCGTGTGTGTCGTCTAATGACACCAACATCATACACCAAAGGTAAAGCAAAGGGGTCACAGTGTGGTGGAAGAAAAAGCATGTAGACTTATTTATATTAGGTGCTGGGGAAGGGGAGCATTAAGGGAACGTGTAAGAAGATGGTCAGTACTCAGAAGACAACATCACCCAGGACATAAAATGCCCGAAGATATCACCTGGGACATAAGACAGAGATGCATTAAAAGACAGGTGCTTTTAGACGGAATGATTATGGTTCAAAAATCCATTTAAATCAGCAAAAGTGAATGATAATCGCTCCAATGCAACAAGAACCAATAACTGAACAATAAATCGTTCGCTTTTCGCATGTCATTAATTTTATGCAGGCAGAAAAATAATTGTTGGCTTGTTCACTAATCGTTCAATTTAAACAGTGCTTGTCAAGTCCTTCTCATTCACTTATACAGCAAATGTGAAAGTCTGGGCGGTACTAAATGATTCTCGCCAACGATGTATCTACCTGTCTAAACAGGTGCATGAGCGTGAACGAGCTAATATCGATGATATCATTCACTTATTCAAACAGTAAATTGGCTTCAGATAAAAGGACCTAAAGATAACATGGCAGATGACAGATACATGTCAGGAGACATATCAGAAGGCAAGGTCATTTAGGAGATAACTTTTCAGAAGATAGGGACATGTTGGAGGACAATACTCAGAAGGCAGAGATCTATCCGAAGACAACATCACTCAGGAGATAACATGTCAGAAGACAGATTCACTCGGAAATTAGAGATGAATCACAAGGAATCATCAGACAGGAGATAACATAACAAAGAAGATAACAAGGCAGAGGACAGAGACATGTCAGAAGACATCATCATTCAGGAGATAACATATCAGGAGACATGTCAGAAGATCACATTATCTAGGAGATAACTTTTCAGAAGATAACCACTTAGAAGAAAACATTTCAGAAGACAATATGACTCAGGCACAACAGGTCAGAAGATAGAGATCTGTGAACAGACAAGATCACCCATGAGATAACTTGTCAAAGGGTAACATCACTTATAATATAACATATCAGAAGACAGGAGATGACAGGAGATAACATTACTTAAAGCAGTGTTTCTCAACTCCAGTCCTCAGGACCCCCCAACAGGTCATGTATTCTGGATCTCCTCAGTGTTACACAGGTGATGTAATTATTGTCGGTGCCTCAGACATTGCCACAGGTGTTCTTCCTATAGGATGTCCTGAAAACATGACCTGTTGGGGGGTCCTGAGGATTGGAGTTGAGAAACACTGACTTAAAGGATAACCTGTTAGAAAACAAGATCAGTCAGGAGATAAGGCTGCTTTCACACCTGAGTTAGGGCTCCTGCACACTTGCGCTTTTCTTTGCGCGTTTTTTTTCACACGATTGTCAATGGGACAATCGCGTTTAAAAAACCCAGCCATATGGCAACGTTAAAAAAACGCAAGTAGGTGTGAGCCCTTAGAGTTAGTTGAGGGCTTCCATCTCTCTGCTCCGTTTTTGGAGGAGAAGCTGAAATAAAACACGAAAAAAACTGATGCGTTTTTTTTCCCCATTGAGTTGAACGGGGTTTAAAGAAAAAAAAAAAAAACAAACAAAAAAGCTTTAGTTTGCTCCTGTTCCATAAGATTTCCATTTTTGGATGCGAGAATAGCGCAGTCTGCAACATTATTTTGCCATCCAAAAAAGCGGAAACCTAACGGAATGGAAGTAAACTGAAGCATCTCCATTTGATATCTGTTTTTTTCTGTCTTATTTCAGTTTCTTTCTTCCAAAAATGGAGCAGAGAGACGGAACCCCTGAAATGACCCTAACACCCATTTGAGAGGAGCCTTACCTGAACTGACCCTAACACAGGTGTGAGAGCAGACTACTCAGGAGAAGACATATCAGAAGACAACACTCAGAGAAGGCAGAGATGTATAAGAAGACAACGTCACTCAGGAGATAACATCAGTAAGATACATGTCACAAGGTAGAGACAAGACAGATGATGAAATCACTAAGACAGAGACATGATAACATCACTTGGAACGAGAGATATATCAGTAGATATCAGCTCTCCAGCTCATGAACCGGGTGGAAGCTTTTGTTTAATGGTCAGGCAGAGACTTGCAATCACTGCCAGTTATTGGTTTCCCTCAGTGTGCTAGCTAGTCTGCCTCTGTTGGTCTCCTGACTCTGTCAGCTTGTCTGCTATTCTTTGCTGTTATCAGCCAGGTTTTTCCATCTGCCTCTGCTCTACTTAAGCATTGTTTGTGTTGGTAATTTCATCTGCCTTTTTCTGTTGGTATTCTACCCTTCCCATCTAGGTACGCCAGCATCCCTTTTCGGTCCCTAGTCAGAGTAGGGACCGCTGCCCAGTTGCCCGGCTGGGGTTAGCCAGGAGTGGAGGCAAGCAGGCAGGGACAGGGGTTGTGGGTGAGATCAAGGGCCCCCGGGCTGGCGTATCAAGGGTAGTATACCGTGACATAATAACTGGCCATTAAAATTGCTCTCCAATGGAGGCCATGAGTACCCTCGCAAGTCAGTTGCAGGATTTAGTCGTCATGATCCAAGACCTGTCCGGTCGTATGGTGGCCCAGGAGCAGTGTAAGTTAGTGCATGTTTCTGCCACCCCTTCTATTCCTGAGCCCAAGTGTTCTCTTTCTGAGGTATTTTCAGGGGAGAGGAGCAAGTTTTTTGTTTTTTAGCAGGCATGTAGATTATATTTTCGGATGCGGCTCTGCTCTTCTGGCTCAGAATCCCAGAAAGTTGGATTGGTTATGTCCTTACTTCGGGGTCCCCCCCAGACATCGGTCTACTCCTTACCCGAGAGTTCGGTTTGCCTGCAGTCAGCTGATTTGTTTTTTCGGGAACTTGAGGGTATTTTTTATGAGCCAGACCGTGCAGGATTGGCGGTATCTCATTTCATGTCCCTACGTCAGGGGCAGCAGTGGGTAGAGGACTATTGCTCTAAATTTAGAATGTATGCAGGTGAAACCTTTTGAAACGATAGCGCCCTCAAAGATGTGTTATTGTTGGGTCTTTCTGACGCTATCAAGGATCTACTCATTTCTCATCCCACTCCCGTGATACTCAATGATGCTATGGAATTGGCAGTCAAAGCTGACAGGAGGCTGAGATCTAGAAAGGAGGAACGTCAGGCCCGTAAGGCTAGGGAGTTCAGCAGACCCACTCCCACTTCTCCCATGCCAACTTCTGGTGCCGAGCCTATGGAAGTGGACCAGCTAAGTCCCGAGGAATGACGACGGTTCCGGATGACTTATCGTCTCTGCCTCTATTGTGGGAAAGCCGGACATCGTGTAGCAAACTGTCTACGGAAGCGTCTACAACATCAGCCCGAACCGGCGGAAAACTTCTGATCCTAGGCGATTTGTGGGAGGATCGCCTAGGATCACAGGTACTCCCTAAGTTTTTGGTTCCTTGTCGGATTGGCTTCCGAAATTTCACTCGGTCCCGTCAAGCTTTTATTAATTCGAGTGCTGCCATCAATTTCATTAGTTTAAGCTTTGTTAGACCTCTGATGACTGAATTCTTGGCGTTAAAGATTCCCATATGCTTCACTAGTATTGATTCTACCCCTCTGTCTGCAGGTGTTGTACAATGGAGGACTCCCATATTACAGTTCACTGTGGGTGTTCTCCCTTCTGAGAATCTGTCGTTCTTGGTAATGGAATGGATGTCCGTTGATGTAGTGCTTGGTATGCCCTGGTTGGCACTGCACAATCCCCGATTTGATTGGTCTACTCGGGAATTTACACATTGGGGGTTGTTCTGTCATAGTCACTTAGCTACTATATCCATGTGTTTAGCGGATACCGTACTTATTCCTGAGTATTTGTTATTGCTCGACCCCTGACCGTTCTTACCAAGAAGGGTGCCAACTTGGTAAGATGGTTGCCAGAGGTTCTAGAGGCTTTTAGTCATCTCAAAAGGGCATTTACTGCTGCCCTGATGCTAGTACAGCCTGACACGCGGCGACCATTCTTCATTGAGGTTGATGCGTCTGAGATGGGGGCTATATTGTCTCAGGAAGTCAGCGGGAGACCTGGGTCTAGTCCTTGTGCGTTCTTCTCATGGAAGTTCAGTTCGGCGGAACGTGACTACAACGTGGGTAATCGTGAGTTATTGGCGATTAAGTGGTCTCTAGAAGAGTGGTGTCACCATCTTGAGGGGGCAAGGCATCCCATTACTGTGTATACTGATCATAAAAACTTGGTATATCTCACCAATGCTAAGAGACTCACAGCTTGTCAAGCCAGGTGGGCGTTGTTTTTTGCCAGGTTTAACCTCGTCATTACATATATTCCAGGGGAGAGGAACATGAAGGCAGACACCCTCTCACGGAGTTTCGGTTCGCCGGAAAGTGAGACAGTGGCTCCCGAGAATGTCTTGGCACCTCGGGTGGTGGTGGCAGCTGTAGAGTCTGATCTACCGGATTATCAGTAGGACGCTCCCTTCGGGGGTGCCGGAGGGCAGATGGTTTGTGCCAGAGACCTTGCGTCTCAGAGTCATGGAAGAGTCTCATTCATCTGTTCTCGTAGGCCATCTGGGAGTTCAGGGGACTCTGGATCTTTGTACTAGACACTACTGGTGGCCAGGCATGACTCGTGAGATCCGTGACTTTGTTAAGGGATGCTCTGTCTGTGCACGCAGTAAAATTCAGCGGCGGCGTCTGGAGGCGCCTCGGAGACAGTTACCGGTGCCTTTTCGTCCGTGGTCACATTTATCGGTAGATTTTATCACTGATCTACCTGAGTCTCAGAAGTTCACCACTATCCTAGTTGCTGTAGACTGTTTCTCAAAGATGGTACATTTCGTGGCGTTAAAGAAGCTACTTTCTGCGATAGAATTTTCCAAGATTTTGATCGCGGTATCTGATCGTGGGGTTCAGTTTGTTGCACAATTTTGGCGAGCCTTCTGTAGAAACCTGGGAACGTCGCTTTCCTTCACGTCAGCATTCCATCCGCAAACTAATGGTCAGACTGAGCGGAAGAACCAGGATTTAGTGCAATATTTACGGTTGTTTGCTAGTGAGAAGGCTCATCAGTGGGCAGAATTCTTGCCTTTGGCAGAGTTTGCGCTAAACAACCTTACTTGTTCTTCCACTGGGGTATCCCCATTCCTTTGCGTATATGGTCAGCATCCTCACTTCCTTACGGCTATTTCTACTCCGTCTGCCTGTCCTGCAGCTGATGTCACTAAAGGTGTGCTGCAGGGGGAATGGAAGGAAGTACAGAAGAACCGGGAAGCAACGGGGGCTCGTATGCAGTTGCATAGTGGGAGGAGTCTGTCAGTATCTGAACCTTACAGGATGGGACAGAAGGTATATTAGTCTTCTAGAAATCCCAAATTGAAGGTCCCGTCTTGGAAACTGGCACCGTGTTACGTGGGTCCTTTTGTCATCACGCGTGTAGTAAATCCGCTTGCTTATGAACTTGATTTGCCAGCTACATGGAGGGTTCATAGGGTTTATCATAAGTCATTATTGAAACCTTTTGTCCCTTCGGTAAGGCCCCCCACTACCCACCCTGGTCCGGGGGGAAGTTGAATACGAGGTACAGGAAATCCTGGATTTTTGCCTGTGCCGGGCAACCTTGCAATACTTGGTGGCCTGGAAATGGTTTGGTCCTGAAGATCATTCCTGGGTGGCTGCACGTGAAGTTCATGCTCCAGTGTTGGTGTGGCGTTTCCACCGTCTGTTTCCGGATAAGCCTGGACATGGTGGCGGGGTCCTGGAGGTCCCCCGTCAGAGGGGGGGTAATACTACCATGCGGCGGTTGCTGGTCCTCCCAGGGTGGTGGTGTGCGGGGTCCCGTGGTCGGGGCATGTCCCCCCTGGCTTGTTGTCCGGCTGCCGGGGGTGCGGGTGCCTGGCCGGCGTGGTGCGGGTGGCGCGCGGTGCCGTGCACGCGCACCTGTGAGTGCAGATGCCATAGACGAGCTCCCTTTTTATTGTGTTCTGTTGGGAGTTGGCTGTCTCCCTCTCTCCGCCCCTGGGCGGAGGTTTTTGTTTAAAGGTCAGGCAGAGACTTGCAATCACTGCCAGTTATTGGTTTCCCTCAGTGTGCTAGCTAGTCCGCCTCTGTTGGTCTCCTGCCTCAGCTGAGTAATGCACATAACTAAAGACAAGACAAACTGCACAGAGCATCCACATTAAAGACATGACATGGCCACTAAAAATGTTAAATTGTTGATAAAATCACAGTCTGCAGTGAATCTACAGTAGATCAATAACCTATTCTAAGTTTCATACCAACGTAATGTAAAAAATACACCGAATGACCCCTTTATTAGAGCACCATCTGTCTCACAATTAGCGCTTCCCCATATGAAAATTGTGGGTTGTGACCCCAGAATGCAGCAAAAAAATCACGTGACCAGTTTTCTGTGGCTCAGTCTTAGGGTGCATTCACACGAACGCATATCGGCTCGGTTTTCACGCCGAGCCGATATACGTTGTCCTCATCTGCAGGGGGGGGGGGGAGGCTGGAAGAACCAGGAGCAGGAACTGAGCTCCCGCCCCCTCTCTGCCTCCTCCCCACCCCCTCTCCGCCCCTCTGCACTATTTGCAATGAGAGGAGGCAAGACGGGGGCGGGGCTAAGTGCCGCGAATTAGCCCCGCCCCCGTCCCGCCTCTCCCCATTGCAAATAGTGCAGAGGGGCGGAGAGGAGGCAGAGAGGGGGCGGGAGCTCAGTTCCTGCTCCTGGGCTCTTCTAGCCTCCCCCCCCTGCACACGAGCACGACGTATATCGGCTCGGCGTGAAAACCGAGCCGATATACGTTCGTGTGAATGCACCCTTAGTGTGAGTCCACATTAGATAGGAAAAACCAAGGATCTGAGTGGCTTCTAATCAAGCCTGGCCATCGGTGCTAGACTAGTCGGGGTTGGATTTTAATCCCCGGCACATTGGGGATTTTCTCGCATAATGGTATGAAGAGTATACCAAAAATGGCGTGATCATAGAAAAACATCTATTCAAAGGGAATCCTGTGGATGGAAACAACTCATCACCGAAAAGGGGTCAGAGTAGGATGTCAGGAATCATTCCGATCAACAGATGCTGCACAGTCAGGAGCAGCCGAATACAATGCTGTGCTCTGACTAACGTGTCTGAATGCACAACTTGCTCTTCCTTAGCAGAGATGGGCTATAACAGCAGGCGACCAGTACGAGCGCCATTGTGTCTAAGAAAGATGAGACTGTAACAGGCTGGGAATGAGGCCACCCCCCCCCCCCCCCCCCCCCGACGCTCCCCCGAATCTGCTCGGACCAGTATGCAGTTACTCGAGAAGAGCGATGCTCGCTCGAGTAACTGCCTTAACCGAGCGTGCTCGCTCATCTCTATTGGTGACTCCACCGTTCCCCACACCGAAATTCATACACGGCGGATTAACAACACTGGACAAGTGCATAGTACGTCGGGTCCTCCGGAACGGTGGAGGCCCGGTAAAAACTTTACTAGTGACTGTTAACCACGGTACAACAAACTTCAGTAGGCAGAGTTTACAGTGCAGGCAAATGAGTAAATATTCAGCAATAATTGACATGAGAGTCAATGGCCACAGAATGGCAGTAATGATCACCCCGCTCTCATAGACTTCAGCACGCGTGGGTGTCAGGTAAAGGTGTACCACTATACGGGGATCCAGACTTCAGACGGCCGCATACTCAAGATTATTTCCAGAGGTTTGGTAGACTTCTGCACTGATTGTAGTCGTAGAAACGTGAAGAGGTAGTTACTTACATTGGCTCTATTGGGATAGGACTTTTTGGAGAAAACCATTTGGGCTCACTCACTCCCATGCGCTTCACATAGGGTTCAGCGACATAAGGGTTGATCTTCAGCGACATAAGGGCTGATGGTGCCCTCATGCGCCTCTGTGGTAGCAAACCCTCAGATGTCACATGGGTGCTCCTCGGCAGACAAGATGGATCTCCGAACCCTTTCTGGAACCCAATCACTCATACTTATAGATTCATCCGTACCACGTCACATGACACTGAATGATAGATACATTCAACATGCAGCCGAGCTCACAGGCAATGATTTTAATGGTGTTAACCCTTCATATGCTGAGGCTGTGCAACACACATACAGAAAATAGACATGACAGTTTTGCACAGTGCATCTACATAGGACAAACATGTATGACAATTATGGAGGGGACCAGGATGATGTTCTGGGACACTACAAGACTCCAGTGGGAAAAAAAGCGCAAAACTTGCATCACTGAGCAGCAGAAAAAAAAATCAACTGCTCAGCTAGATCCAGATTTCCGTTGCTCCATGCTAATGGGAGGTCAGAATTTGGCACTGGGGGCAAGAATCGCTGACCCCTTCCTGCCAGCTGGTCAGAAAATGTCAGCACCTCCATCTAATCAGCGTCAGCTGTAAGAAGCTTCCTGTCCGCATGGGCCAATATTACTGCAAAACAATTTAATCGCCTAATATAATCTATGCAATGAGAAATTACTACGGTTCTGAAGGACAAAAGAGGTCCAACGCACTACTACCGTCTTTCCCCTAAAATAAGACCTAGACCAATAATAAGCCCTACCCCGAGACTTGAAATATAAGCAATCCCCCGAAAATAAGCCCTAGCTACACTACATGAAAAAAAAAATCAATACTCACCTAGTAGACGGCGTTCGGGTCCCTTGTGCTGGTCTTCGTCGCTGCTGCAGGCTTCTGTGTACTCCTGAATGCCGACAGAGCATTTCTTAAGGTAGCGGGGCTTGAATACCCCACCTCCAGCAAGCGATTACTCTGATTGGTTCATTGAGCGCCGCGTCAGCCATTCAGAGCTGGCGCTCGAATAAACAATCACAGCCATTCAATGATGCCCTCTATGGGGGCAAAAATTAATATAACACAGTGTCTTATTTTTGGGGAAACACGGTAGATAGGGGGACTCTAAACAAAGGAGCCATTCAGTGTGTGTTCCTTGTATAAAACAGTGAAGCCTTTACGACACCTCTTGGACCAGATGGACACCATACTACTGGCAAGTAGAACTTTGCATTCTAATTTAGAAAACTTCACGCATAATTGAAACAATAAGTAAAATTTCCTTCAAGGTCATGAAAACAGTCCATCAATTATCACACACTGGAGGGAAGCGCGACGCTTCGTGGGAAATCTGATTGAAGAAATGGGCAAATGTTCTACTACACTGTTTGGTCTTTTGTGATAATGAGAAGAAGAACAGATTTTGAGAGAAAATGTAATTGTGCCCACGTAAAATTAGTGAATAATAAGCACTGGAGTTCAGCCAGGCTAACTGCTATGCCACTTTGTAATTCGATTAGGAATCCTTTACTTGCTAGACTTTTTTTTTATAAATGGCATATAATGTGTTCAGCTACTGACAGTGTTAGAACTAGAGCAGTGTCTTGAAAATACACAAATACGAAGGGCCACTATTATATGCCTGCAAATTTTTGTAAACTCACTTAAAAAAGTTGTGAGTAGAAACTGGCCACTAAAGTTCAGCAGCACTGTGCCACATATTGGTTACAGCTCTCCTGGATGTCCAGGGAGGCTGTAACCCATATGTGGCACAGTGACACAACTTCTTCTTAGGGGTTAACACTCCAATATAGTCTTTTAGGAAAGCTGGTTGCCATATTTGTGTATAATGTCCCTTTAAATAACCCAGGTTCGGGCACCATAAACCTGCACAATGTTACTGTTTGTAATATGAGCCCTGTCTCCTATCATGCTGTCTTTAAGCCTTTCCTCATTGTGCACACCTATTGTTAGATTGAGGCTAGCCTCACTTACAATATATTGCGTGGGAGTACTGACTTTGACTGATTCAGGCTAGTCCAGGGTCAGGAACACTTCCCCACTAGGTTTCAATAAATCCTCGTTGCTGTTCAGGTGTTCTGCTGGTCTGGAAGCATAATCCTCACTCTCTCTTAGCTGCAGACACCAGGCAGTCTCCAGTCATTGTCCTTTCTCAGCAGCTCCAGTAGCTTCCCCTCATAGGCAGCAGCTAGCAGCTCTAGCTCTCTCTGCTCAGCACTGTCTCTCCATTGGGACCCAACACAAAAACGTCTCTTTTATAACCAAGGCTCCAGTCTCTAGAAAGTTCTTACAGAGCATGCTCAGTTCAAACTGTGTCGAATGTGCCTAAGTTTCGTGCAAATCACAGTCAATCTCCATGGCAATATTTTAATCCTCTAGGGCAGTCCCTTGCATAGTTATGGTCCCTTTTTCTTCATAAGCTGGCATCTGTAACTCATGGCCAGGATCTGGCTGCACCACTTACGGTGATGGCTATGTACAGAAGTTGCCCCAAACAGAGGGTCCAGTTGTATCTAGCGAACCAAGATGGAAGCGACATTGTAGAAAAATAACTAACAGTCTTGATTCGCATTGTACGTTCATGGACTCTGGACAGTTCTCGGACCCATTGACATGGAAGGGTTCAATAGTCTATCAACCAGTTAACCAGGAAAACTTTAACTCCAGATCTGTTGGCACGGAATCACAGTGGTTGGAGGGGAAGGATTGGAGGACCCAGACATGGTCACCACACAATCATCGGAGTATGCTGTTTGAAGGACGTTTGTTACGGCACCCTGTTGCGCTTGGGAGAGACTCCTAATACCTCCGTCTACAGCTTAGCTGTACTATAGGTTGACCACTTCTGGTTTTCTTCTTGTTCCTCCTTTCCTGCCTCTTTAAAAATACAACAAAATTCTCCTCCTTACAATAGCAGCAACCTAAAGCATATCCTATCTCCAAACTGTTGAAATATCAGACTAGTCTATAATAGTCCATTAAGATTGGTGGGGTTGAAGATTATTCAAAATGACGTGACATTGAATCGAAGTTGGCCCTCAAAGTTAGTATTTGAAAATAAAGCTGAGTTTGATCTACTATGATAGACCATTAGATGGAGATTGGTGGAGCAGATCCATTATGGTTCTCTATACCACAATTTACAGTGGAGACTAGTCTTGAATTGGTGTATAACCCAAAATGGTACCGCTGAAAAATACAGGTAGCCCCACAAAAAGCAAACCCTCATACAACTGCATTGACAGAAAAATGAAAACGTCTTCGGGGTCAAAAGATTGCGATGAAAAGCAATTTTTTTTTTATTGAAGGGGGGCTTTTAATCTTTTTTAGTAGTACTACAGAAAAAAACTCTTTAAATTTAGTGACT
This sequence comes from Eleutherodactylus coqui, assembly GCF_035609145.1. Lineage (NCBI taxonomy): Eukaryota > Metazoa > Chordata > Amphibia > Anura > Eleutherodactylidae > Eleutherodactylus > Eleutherodactylus coqui. The sequence goes on from NC_089842.1 coordinate 227,787,688, forward strand.
GCGTAATCGTACTGACCCACAGAAAAAAGATAACATCAATTTTACCGCATGTTGAACACCATGCAACAACACCCCCCCCCAAAAAAAATATATATAGATATTGCAAAATTGCAGTCTTTTACCATTTCCCTCAACTTACAAATTTTAAAAGCTTTCCAATAAATTTATACAGTGAGCTAAATGATAACATTAAAAACTACAACTCGTCATACAAAAAAACAAGTCCTCATATAGCTATGCTGCCAAAAAAATAATAAAAGGTAAGATTTTTTTGAAAATGGGGAAGAAAAAATGAAGAAAAAAAAAGCACTGTGGCAGGGGTTTAATGGAGTCTGTTAATGAAGATTTCCACCATAGCCAAACAAAGGATGAGGCCTAGAATCGAGGGAGTGTCATCAAGGATTTGGCCCACTATGATGAGTTTTAGAATAGGGACTGGTCTAAAATTAAACCCATTGAGGGTAATTGTTACTTACCTCATCCAATTCCAGTGCGATGATATTATCCATGGCCATCGACCCTCTGCAAATGTCCACGTCCCATCTCCATGATGACCACCCTGCTCTTATGTCAACTTAAAACTTTTTGCACAGTTTTGCCCTGACTCTAAACTTGACTCTGCCACTGGACTTTGCATACGTCTTACTCCTTTAAAATTTGTCACATCAGTTTCTTTTCATCCTGTTGCATCCTGACTGCTCTCTTTTTAAAAACTACTCATCCTCTTCCAGCCATTTCCACCAGTCAATGAATACTCTGGTACTGTGACCTAGAAATCTGACCAGAAAAGTCTACAAACTTCTTGCGGGGGTTAAGTGTAAAGATGGGGAGATTCCTTAGACTCTTCCACTCCGTTTAGCCAGCGCCAAACTGAATGTAGTTCAAGGATTCACTTCTCTGGTGAGAACCCCAACAGTAATATAGACTTGATCCAATGAGGTCCACTGTACTATGACAATTAATGGAGTCTGCTAAAGTGGTTATCCACCAAAGTCCAATGATGAGGCTCAGAGTACAGAGCATCAATAAGTATCTGGTCGACCTTGATGAGCAGTAGAATAGAAGATGTAATAGAAATGGTCCACGTTAATGGGTCCTAAAATGTAGAGTAGGCAGGAAGTGATTCATCATGGTGAACCACAAGCCAATACAGTGCTGATACTCCATGACAAGATATAAATTAGAGGCTCCAAGACTACCAACTTTTTTCCCATGGGCATCTTATGAAAACAAACAGAAATTGTTAATTAGGGTTGGAGGTGACAATGTTTTCCACATCAGGATCTTCCTACATAATACAAAAAGCAGAGACCCCCAATGCTCAATGTTTGAAAGCCCAGCTGGGGAAAGGGATATTCAAGGTGAAATTGTGCCTTCTGGTTTCACAGAAATGTCTATACCTTCGGTACTGAGGACAGGTCCCTGTGAATGAGCCCATGACCTCCATGACATTCTGATATTATGAAGGCCACATTGTATAGTCTACAATAAGTCCTCGGTCCTATTTCCCAGTCTGAATTCCAGAGCGGAAGAGCCGGGACAAGTTCTCCCTCCCACCAACTTGACACAGATGGTCTCGGAGGCCTTGCAGTAAGAGACATCGCTGCGGAGAAGAAGAGGGTGGTGAGAGGCAAAGTGGATCAGGTGTGGAGTGCAGGCTTGCATCATCGTTGCCATGGCACTGATTAAAAAACAATATCGGCCTAATGAGCTTGTGGCAATAACATCACCCACCCTGAAATTGAACACACACGAGCCTAGACAGACATCTGACACACACACACGCTCAGACATTAACCCCTGCGCTAAAAACACAAACACCTACACAACACATAGGAAACAGAACATGCTATAAGCTCAACGTGTGAGAATCTGGTATATGATTAGATATAATATAGCCGGAGATTTAAGATAAATAGATATGAGAAAGATAAAAAAATAGGTAGATAGATAGATGTGGGATAGATAGATAGATATAGACTAGATAGATAGATAGATAGATAGATAGATACTCGATAGATATGGGATAGATTGATATGGGATAGATACATATGAGATAGATCGATAGATATGAGATAGATAGATAGATAAATAGATACTCGATAGATATGGGATAGATAGATCGATAGATACTCGATAGATAGATAGATAGATAAATAGATAGATAGATAGATAGATAGATAGATAGATAGATAGATAGATAGATAGATACTCGATAGATATGGGATAGATTGATATGGGATAGATAGATACATATGAGATAGATCGATAGATATGAGATAAATAGATAGATAGATAGATAGATAGATATGAGATACTGCATTAGCGGAGTCAGTCCCGTCCCTCGATCATGTAGTTAAGCAGGGGAGTGTGTGGTCACACACTGCCAACTTCTTCCACAGGATCCGACCTCTGAGCTCTAGACCCCGGGGAATACATCCCATGGAAGATGAGATCAGAGCCTTTGCATCCTGCTCACGCATCCTCCTTCACCGACTACATCTCTACTCTCTCTACACACTACTAACTCCGCCCCAATCTCTCTAAAGACCAATCATGCCACACAGAGCAGGTTAGGGAAACAAACATGCCGACACCACCAAGAATGGTGACACCAACACAAACACAAGACATGAACCAACACAACTACACATACCAAGACACAAAAACAATCCACCTGGCGTAGACAAACACCAACCTTGAGGTACCATAACTCTGGGCCACTACAGATAAGAAATAGATAGATGAGATATAGATAGAAAGATAGATAGAAAGATAGATAGATAGATAGATAGATTGAGAGGGGGCGCATTATTGGGATGTGAGAAGCTGGATGGTCATATTGATGAATCTATCTGACTCTTGTAACGGGGTGAAATCTCTTCTCTGCGTCGTAGAGGCGTCTAGTGGTCAACAAGGTATACACAAGCGGAAGAAGATGTCACTGCATACACGGAGCCTCCGAGAGCCTTTTATAGGCCAAGGGAGGAACCACTTTTAGGGTCTTAAGTGGCAAGACCGTTCATCTAATCACCACAAATCTCATCATTTTTCTGGGGGTCGGATTGTTTCGCTCTTTCAAACAGCAGGCAAAAGAGCAAGTTTCCAGTTTTCATAATTTAAAATCTTTCCTGGTTACCGAGATATCCTCAGGCTAGATGGGCAAGGCAAACAACTTTAAATGTCTCGCTACGATGGGTGTTATTTACTCCCAAAACTTAGTCCTAATAGCTGTTTCTCAGGCCGGTATTAACATGTCTGCAACCATGGATATCAGGAAAACAGCAACTTAGTTCTTTGCTTAGGTGAACTTTCCTCTATTCTGCCTGTTGTTGCCAGTTTTCCTTTCTCATCCAGCAGCTTGGTGCCTGGGAGTATCCTCTGATCCTGGTCTCGCAGCGTAGCTGCCTGACACACTAACTGGCTTTTTGTTCCCACTCAGAGACCAAGCGCACTGCACTCCCTCCCCGTTTTAAAGCAACAAAACTGTTATATCCTGATTTTTATAAAACTTAACATAACAAGTAATAATCTAACATAGTAGCTCAACAGCACCCCAAAGACATAAACCTCAGCCATGTCCTGCTTATTGAGTTCCTTACCTCCTCCTTAGCAATGTCTTATTTCATGTCTAGAATCTACAGTATTTTATATATCCTGATTAGAGATGAGCGAGCACGCTCGGATAAGGCAGTTACTCGAGCGAGCATCGCTCTTCTCGAGTAACTGCATTCTCATCCGAGCAGGCTCGGGGGGAGCAGATGGGGGGGGGGGAGAGTAAGAGAGATCTGCTCAGACGAGAATACATACTCGTGAAGAGCGATGCTCGCTTGAGTAACTGCCTTATCCGAGCGTGCTCTTTCATCTCTAGTCCTGATCTATGACTTTCGATGTAAACCCAACAATGCTCTGTATAACCGGCCCTCATCTCCTATCCAGGTCCTACAGTATCTGTAGGTCTTGCCCCATGTTTTCCTTTGAAAACACCATACATGTCATATTTTCGGTGTGTATGCTCTGTGCAAATAATCTTGTCTTTAATTATGTGTATTGCACAGCTGCAGCATGTAAGAGGTTAATGTCTGTGAATGTCTGGAAAATGTAACAAGTTATGTTGTCACGTGAGTATGCAAGGTATATATGTGAGTGAAAGAGAAGGAAGAAAAAAATTCCATCGCTTTAACGGTTGAGTCAGGAGGGAGAGTGACGGCTGCATGGGAGTACCTTTAACCCTCATGTGCTGAAGAATGGAAGAGGAGGAGAAGTATCCTGATGACCTAGTTCCAGGACCTCAACCCTAGGAGAGAGAGAGAGAGAAAGAGTCCACTGTGCAGTGTTCATAAAACTGTCTACAAGTGACTGTCAGTGGAGTGTTGTAGGAAAATTAGTAGAGCGCCCCGTCTGTGAGCCAAAACTTCTGTGGTGATTAATAAAGATGAGGACATCCACCTGTTGTGGTGGTCACCCAAACCACCACGTCACACGTAAGAACGCCTTGATACCACACTGTAATTCCAGACAACCATGCGGAACCAGGAAGAGCACACTCGAGGAAGCCGACAGCCAAGACAGTGTACGAATGATGATTGATGGAGAGGCACTTTCTTGCACAGAGGGGCCCGTATGTAGTGACAAGCCTTCTCTGTAGAAGTCCAGGAAGACACATCTCCACCTTGTGTTCCGTAGTCCGTAGTCCAGAGAACAGCACCAAGATTGATGGCAGTGGGATTGCGGCACACAATTTTAACCACAAAACAATGTCGGCATCCTTAATTTAATATAAAGGCAATATGTCACACATTGATAATGAACATACAAGTGACAAGCATAAAAAATAGAATAAAAAATGCAACATATAAAAAAGCCTGTGGGGCTAAAGTTATTAAAGGGGTTGTCCCGAGGCAGCAAGTGGGTCTGTACACTTCTGCATGGCCATAATAATGCACTTTGTAATGTACATTGTGCATTAATTATGAGCCATGCAGAAGTTATAAAAAGTTTTATACTTACCTGTTCCGTTGCTGGCGTCCTCGTCTCCATGGTGCCGACTAATTTTCGCCCTCCGATGGCCAAATTAGCCGCGCTTGCGCAGTCCGGGTCTTCTCCTCTTCTCTATGGGGCTCCGTGTAGCTCCGTGTAGCTCCGCCCCGTCACGTGCCGATTCCAGCCAATCAGGAGGCTGGAATCGGCAATGGACCGCACAGAAGAGCTGCGGTCCACGGAGGAAGAGGCCCTCTTCAGCGGTGAGTAGAGAAGTCACCGGAGCGCGGGGATTCAGGTAAGCGCTCCGGTGAGCTTTCTTTACCTCCCTGCATCGGGGTTGTCTCGCGCCGAACGGGGGGGGGGTTGAAAAAAAAAAAAACCCGTTTCGGCGCGGGACAACCCCTTTAAGTTAACAGTTTGTGGACTTTTTAATTACTTTTCCCGACGGACATCCTACAGAGTAAAGAATGGTGGCGTTACCCGTGTCATATTTCTTCGAGTTGACTACACCAGGGGTCCCCGTTAGGTGTCTAGCGCCGGTCCGCGGCACCGCCGGGAACTTTTGTTCTAAACACAAGGCCCGCTGCCTCGTGCTATGTGGCCCGCGGCGTGCCACGCCGCTCACCACTGAAGCGATTACCAGCGGGGGCGCCGCAGCTCCCCGCTGGTAATTGCGCTGATCCCGGCGCACACTGACGTCAGTGTGCAGCCAGGATCCTCCTCCCCGAGTTCCCTGCTCATTAGTTCCGCAGGAGAGGACTCGGGGAGGAAGCGTTCCGGGCTGCACACTGACGTCACGGCAAGCAGAGAGAGAGCGACGCTGACAGCAGGGAGGAGGTAAGTATATGGGTTGGGGGGGTGCTTATTACTAGGGGGCTGTTTATTTCTGGGGGGGCTGCTTACTACTGGAGGGGGGGCTACTAATTACGGGGGGGCTGCCTATTACTGGGGGGGGCTGCTAATTACTGGGGGAGGGCTGCTTACTACTGGGGGGGGGGCTGCTTACTATTGGGGGGCTGCTTATTGCTAGGGGAGGGCTTATTACTAGGGGGGGCTGCTTATTGCTAGGGGGGGCTTATTACTGGGGGGGCTTATTACTGGGGGGGCTGCTTATTGCTAGGGGGACTGCTTATTGCTGGGGGGGCTGCTTATTGCTGGGGGGGGCTGCTAATTACTGTGGAGGGGCTGCCTATTACTGGCGGGGCTGCTTATTACTGGTGGGGGGCCTGCTTGCTACTGGGGGGGCTGCTTATTACTGGGGGTGGGGGCTACTTATTACAGGGGGAGGGACTGCTAATTACTGGGGGGCTGCTAATTACTGCGGGGGGCTGGTTATTACTGGGGGGGGCTGGTTATTTCGGGGGGGCTGCTTATTACTGGGGGGGCTGATAATTACTGGGGGGCTGCCTATTACTGGGGGGGGCTGCTTGCTATTGGGGGGGGCTGCTTATTACTGGGGGTGGGCGCTACTTATTACAGGGGGAGGGGCTGCTAATTACTGCGGGGGGCAGGTTATTACTGGGGGAGGCTGATTATTTCGGGGGGGCTGCTTATTACTGGGAAGGGCTGTCTATTACTGGGGGGGAGATAAATTATATGCTGCCCTATGTGTGTGCTGAGGGGGGGGGAGATAAATTATATCCTGCCCTATGTGTGTACTGGGGGGGGGAGATAAATTATATCCTGCCCTATGTGTGTACTGGGGGGGTGAGATAAATCATATTCTGCCCTATGTGTGTGCTGGGGGGGGGAAATAGATTATATACTGCCCTATGTGTGTGCTGCCAGGCGGAGGGGGGGGATATATTATACTGCACTATGTGTGTACTGCCAGGACATTCTAAATGTCATAATTAAATAAGTATGTACTAAACTCCAACCCCCTTCATAACCCCGCCCCATATAACCAAAGCCCCGCCCATGTCCCACCCAACCCTGCCGGGCCTTGTAAAAATGTTCTTGCTTGAAGCCGGTCCCTGGTGCCAAAAAGGTTGGGGACCACTGGACTACACCATCTATTCAGGTAACTGCTATCCCAGCATTGCCAGGTAACTGCTGTCCCAGCCTTAACTGGAAGAGGCCTGGCGGTGGCCTGACAACTTTCCCTGCCATCTTTTCAGTGTTGTGCCTTATGTCTTGGTCATTGCACCTGCCCTACTTCTTGCTGTGTAAACCCCACCCATGCCTTGTCTGGTGGGCTCCTCATCTCCTACCCAATCTCTTCCTGACCTGCCTGGCTGACTTCAGATTCTGCCTTTTCTCCTCTTTTTCCGTTGCAGGCTCTACAATTCTATATTCTTGGAATCTATTTACAAGGTTATAGACAGCGGTCTTAGTAAAGGTGGTGCTACTGTGAAGTGCACCAAATGTATTAAAAAGCACAAGCCTCTTGATACATTTGGCATATCTTTTGGCATTAGCCAAAGTGGAAATCTAAACCAGACGGGAGCTTCAGAGGTTTCAGCTACAATTTATGCCAGTTTCTGCTGTAAATTATACTGAATATGATGGGCCATATGTGGACAAGCGCACTTTTTGCCTAGCCTCATCCATTTTCTGAAAGGTGGAGGAAGACAGAGTGTTCTAATAAAACTCTGGATAGATAGATAGATACGCTATTTGCCCTCCCCCTATACTCTCAACCTGTGGCCTCACCCTGTAGCTTTATCCTGTACCCTCAACCTCTACCCTCTCCATGCATCCTTACCCCATGCTGACACTGTATCCCCACCCTGTACTTTCATCCTGTGCCCTCACCCTTCACCTTCATCCTGTGCTCTCACCTTGTACCCTCGCCCTATGCTATCACCCTGGTCCCTCTTCCTATACCTCACCTCATACCCTCACCTTTTACCTCCATCCTGTGCCCTCACCCTTTACCTTAATTCTGTGTCCTCACCCCGTGCTCTTAGCCTGTGCCCTCACCATGTGCTCTCACTTGAGCCCTCATCCTGGGCCCTTAGCCTGTTTTCTCACCCTGTGCTCTTACCCAGTGCCCTCACCCTGTGCCCTCAGCCTATGATCTCACCCTGTGCTCTAACCTGTGCCCTTAGCCTGTGCCCTCACGCTGTGCTCTCATCCTGTGCCCTTAGCCTGTGTTCTCATGCCATGTTCTTACCCTGTGCACTCACCTTCACCCTTAGCCTGTGCCTTCACCCTTTGCCCTCACCCTGTGCTCTCATCATGTGCCCTCAACCTGTGTCCTCACCCTGTGCTCTTACTCTGTGCCCTCACCCTATGCTCTCACCTGTGTCCTCACCCTGTTCTTTTACCCTGTGCTCTCAGCCTGTGCCCTTACCCTATGATCTCACCCTGTGCTCTCACCTGTGCCCTCATCCTGTGCCCTCACCCTGTGCTCTTACCCTGTGCCCTCACCGTTTACCTTCATCCTCTGCCCTCACCCTTTACCTTCATTCTGTGTTCTCACCCTGTGCTCTTATCCTGTGCCCTCACCCTGTCATCTCACCCTGTGCTCTCACCTGTGCCCTCATCCTGTGCCCTCAGCCTGTGTCCTCACCCCAGGCTTTTACCCCGTGCCCTCACCCTGTGCTCTCATGCTGTGCCCTCACCCTGTGCTCTTACCCTGTGCCCCTTACCCTATGATCTCACCCTGTCCTCTCACCTGTGCCCTCAGCCTGTGATCTCACCCTGTGCCTTCACCCTGTGCCCTCATCCTGTGCTCTGACCCTGTGCCCTCACCCTATAATCTCACCCTGTGCTCTTACCTGTGCCTTTAGCCAGTGCCCTCACCCTGTGCCTTCATCCTGTGCCCTCACCCTGTGTCCTCACCCTGTGCCCACAGCCTATGCCCTCAGCCTCTGCTCTACCTCTCAGCTGTTGCCTTCCTGTATTGTTTTATTCTGTTGCCTGTGCCCTCACCATGTGCTCTCACCTGTGCCCTTAGCCTGTGCCTTCACCCTGTGCCCTCACCCTGTGCCCTCACTCTATGATCTTACCCTGTGCCCTCACCCTGTGCCTTCACTCTATGATCTCACCCTGTGTCCTGACCCTGTGCTCTTACCTTGTGCCCTCACCCTGTGCCCTTAGCTGGTACCCTCACCCTGTGCCCTCATCGTGTCATCTCACCTTGTGCTTACACCTGTGCTCTTACTTCTGCCCTCACCCTGTGCTCTCATCCTGTGTCCTCAGCCTGTGTCCTCACCCCATGCTCTTACTCTGTGCTCTCACCTGTGACCTCATCTTGTGCCCTCAGCCTATGTCCTCACCCTGTGCTCTTATCCTATGTCCTCACCCTGTGTCCTCACTTTGTGCACTTACCTTGTGCTCTCACCCTGTGCCCTCAGCCTCTTCTATGCCTCTCAGCTGTTGCCTTCCTGTATTGTTTTGTTCTGTTGCCTGTGTCCTCACTATGTGCTCTCACCTGTGCCTTCATCCTGTGCCTTTACCCTGAGCCTTCACCCTGTGCCTTTACCCTGAGCCTTCATCCTGTGCTCTCATCCTGTGCCCTCACCCTGTGCCCTTACCCTGTGCGCTCACTCTATGATCTCACCCTGTGACCTCAGCCTGTGTCCTGACCCTGTGCTCTTACCCTGTGCCCTCACCCTGTGCTCTTACCCTGTGCCCTCACCCTGTGCCCATGGCTGGTACCCTCACCCTGTGCCCTCATCGTTTGCCTTCACTCTGTACCCTCATCCCGTGCCTTCACCCTGTCATCTCACCTTGTGCTTTCACCTGTGCTCTTACTTGTGCCCTTACTCTGTGCTCTCATCCTGTGTCCTCAGCCTTCGTCCTCACCCCATGCTCTTACTCTGTGCTCTCACCTGTGACCTCATCTTGTGCCCTCAGCCTATGTCCTCACCCTGTGCTCTTACCCTTTGCCCTTACCCTATGATCTCATCCTGTGCTCTTACCTGTGCCCTTAGCCTGTGCTTTCAGCCTTTGCCCTGCCTCTCAGCTGTTGCCTTCCTGTATTGTTTTGTTCTGTTGCCTGTGCCCTCACCCTGTTCCTTCACCCTATGATCTCACCATGTGCTCTAACCTGTGCCTTCACCCTGTGCCCTCACCCAGTGCCCTCACCCAGTGCCCTCACGCTATGATCTCACCCTGGGCCCTCATCCTGTGCCCTTATCCTGTGCCCTCAAGCCGTGCTCTCAGCCTCTGCCCTCACCCTGTGCCCTCAGCCTCCGTTCTGCCTCTTAGCTGTTGCCTTCCTGTATTGTTTTATTCTGTTGCAGAGACTTTTGATGGATTTGCTCCTGCACTCCTCACATGCTCCACAGCCCATCATCACCCGAGTCCTCCTCCCCACGGGGACCTCACATCTTGGTTTCTGGGATGAGTTCCTATTTGCCCCCTGCAGTCTCTTTTCCTGCTTCTTCCTTCCAGCCGGGAAGGCATGTAGCATATCACAGCTGCCTCCCCAGCTGATCCTAGGCTGCAGTTTGGGCATCCTGCCGGCCAGTGGAGAAGACCGAGGACTGTTTTCGGGAGGTGACATGGAGTCCTCTTGGTCTCATTCCCAATGGGAACTTTATGCTCAGCCTGGGGAATGCGGCCAGATGCGGCTCTGGTGCCGGCCTGGAATACGCTGCACATCTAGTCGCTTTGGAAGCATATTTCATGATTGAAACTGCTAGTTTGTTCATTTTGACCATCTATCTCCATCTGTTTTCCACCATTGCTTCATCTTGCTCATTATTAACTCTTTCTTCGCCTGCCTGAGAAATATCCCCTCACTGAATGCTGTAGCAGTTTAACTTAAAACTCCCGGAACTGAATGCATGATCTGTATCATAGCCCCCATACCAAGTGCCATTTGTAATACTGGTGTCTTCCTATATAACCAGGGGATCATGAGGTCCCACCTGAGCACCAGAGCCTGGGTATGACTGCTACCTCCATGTCCCATATACACCGCTGCCACGGCCAGCCTTTGGGTCTCTGGCTCCTCTTCATTGTAGCCCGTGCCCACACCTCTAAATAGGTGGTCAGTAAGTTAATGATATCTCTCGATCACTGGCATCTGATGACGCTCAAGAGTAGACCTTGGTCACTCAATGCCATCACTTTTCTGTGGTCAGCACCCTCAGTCCACCAGGAGAACCAAGACATTTTGCATGGGGCTGAATAAGCATTCTGTAAATGGGGGAACAGATAAGGGCCAAACCTTTTCATTGACCTGAGCAATGTAACTAGGACCCATACATCCAAGCAACAAACACGGGGGGCCCCATGCTCAAACTGTGCCCTGGGAGCCATGGGACTCTAGTTCTGCCCCTGCAGTCAACCATTCCATTTTACTAATAGCACTGTATGAGGTGCAGATATCTTCTGCATATGTGTAGACACCTTCCCCTCTGCTTCCTAGCCTGATCTCACAGAGCAACCAATCGATACCTCCTCCTACCTGGCCCTGACTGCGGCGGAGTAATCAGGTGGATCTGACAGATGGAGCAGCTCCCAGGAGACCCGTACACCCACGGGGACATGAAATGCTAAAAAAAGGATGACTGACACGTAACTCTTAACGGCCCAGACCCTCGATGGTAGCAAACAGCTTTGGAAATCTTAAGACATTCAAGGTGGAATCTTATCTTTTTATATGCTTTTTTTTAAAGCGTGTTAAATGGCTTGTATTAGTGGATAAAAACATGACTGCTTTCTTCTTGAGCTGCAATACCACAAACAACCTGTAGACATGTGTGGCGCTGTTTCTAGACAAAAGACACCATGTTTTACCAATCCTTGATAACCCCTTTAAGCCTTTGATTGGGGACTACAACAACTACTAATATGCTGGATAGTGGTTGTCACCGCTAAATAAACCAGTATTTAACTACTATATCCGAAAGTTTTTCTCTTCTGTCAAGTTTTTATAAACTTTCTAAGCCATGTCTTACAGCTGCTCTGGAAAAATCAGGGCGACAGGTAATAGGGCCGCCTTAACAGCATCCAATGAGGTTGTCACCCAGCTTTCCTGATCTCCTGATGTAACATTGGTGGCCACCCAGCTTTCCCAGGAACAAATAGCAAATGGCAAATTGATACAAGGGTAAATACGGATGTTTTGGGAAATTTTCCATATAGATCCTTAACGTGAGGATGGATCCCAGATGCAATAAGGTCCAAGAGGGCCAGCATGCCTTACAATGTAATTAAAGGGAACATGCATCTGTTCTGTATAGGTGGATGGAAGAGCCCAAGGATTTATCTTCAGGGGTGTAGCAGTTGTACCTCAGAATTGAAGCCAGGGGGTACCCAAACACCCCTCTACCACATAAGTAAGACACTAGAATTGTTATTAACAGTACTTTTACTATATAGAGACACAATAGAAGTAATAGTACTCTATGGGGCACAATAAGGAAACTATTACTATATGGAGGCACAGAGAGAACAATAATACCATATGGGGGCACAAAGAGAGCAATAATACTGTATGGGGGCACAATGAGGGCACTATTATTTTATGGGAGGCACAAAGAAGCAATAATACTGTATGGGGCACAAAGAGGGCACTACTATATGGGAAAATAAAAAGGGGGAAATTATACTGTATGGGGACACAGTGAGGGCACTAATACTATATAGGGGCGCAAAGTGGGCAATAATATTACATGGAGGCATAATGAGAGCGTTATTATTATATTGGGGCGTGGGAGAGGTAATATTACTATATAGGGGCACAAAGCAAGCACTATCACTATATGGGATCATACAGCATGTCGTACAATGAAAACACTATTACTGTATGGGGGCACAAAAGGGGCACTTTTACTATATGTGGGCACAAAGGGGGCACTATTAATAAATAGGGTCACAAAGGAAGCACTAATACTAGATAGGGGCAAAAGGGGGCAATAATACTGTATGATAGGTATTGATATGGTACAATGAGGGCACAAATACTTCGTGGGGAATAATTGGTTGGGTACTGTTACTGTGTAGGGCACCAATGGGGGCATGATTACCATCTGGGGCACTATGGATGGAGTCTTTGTATGGAGGTGGGGATGTGCAGGAAAAGCAAGGAGTTAAAATTGTCTGTGCATTGCATTCTGCAAAAAATGAATCATGTCTGAAAAAAAGTCGTCATAGTGGTTTGGGCCAGATGGAGAAGAAAGTCATTGATAAAACACCAATCACAAAAAACGTCACCTGTGATCACTGGACGTAACTATACTATAAGGTCTGCAGGATATACTTTATATACTACGTATATTATTATTGGTATTGCTTATTGGGAGGAGGGGAACATATATCCGTTTATGGCTTCTAGCAGTACCACTAGAATCTATGTGTCCATGCAACAAGTTGGTGTGGGGGGGAGGTTGAAAATTAGCTCTGCGGCCCACAGGACTCTAGTTACAGGCCTGATCGCCACCCTGCTTTCTCCAGAATGGATAGTAAGAAACCAATGACATAAATAGAACACTAGAAAAGCATAGCACAGGTTTATGTTTTTTGGGGTATTTTTTTTTATTTCATTTGTATGCACCCTTTAATTCCCATAGCCTGCATCATATCCTATAGCATACGGGTTCCAATGTGGAGCAGCACTGTAGGGGTTAAGCAGAACATGGACTCTTGCCATCCCGGCAATGCAAGTAACTCACGGCAAGTTGTCACATTAAATGCACAGTAGTGACAGCTTAACCTGACCATAACATTGTACTATGGGGGAGGAAGAGGCACAAGGCCAGCGCCTCGAGCCATTTCCAGAGCAAAGGGGGGGGAGATGTGACAGTCAGTACACCGCTGAACCTGGACGCCTTCCCCGCTAACCATAAAACCCTGCTGCCTTGACAATCCCCTCCAAGCAGAGGTCTACAGCATAAAACAGGGGTGGGCAGCCTAAGTGGGCCACAGGTGCAGCTTTTAAAGATGCCCATAGGGTCCTCTAACTCTTTTATAGGAGAAACGAGCCAAACCGAAGCTGAAGCTTTTGTCACATCAAGCTCATATTAGTGCACACGTCTCAATAAGTAGTGAGCGCGGAGCAGGCGGCCATGGAGGCGGACGGTTACTATTAGTTATACAGGGCCCCCCTCACTGCCGGCAGCTAATCACACCTAATTTCCATTAAATAGGTGGAAATTAGAAATGAGCGAATATACTTGTTTGGAGTAATTACTCGATCGAACACCGCGATTTTCGAGTACTTCCGTACTCGGGTGAAAAGATTTGGGGGGCGCCGGGGGCGGGGGGAGGCATGGTGGAGCGGGGGCTAGCAGCGGAGAACAGGGGGGAGCCCTCTCTCTCTCCTTCTCCCCCCCACTCCCCGCTGCAACCCCCCACGGCGCCCCCCGAATCTTTTCACCCGAGTACAGAAGTACTCGAAAATCGCGGCGCTCGGGCGAAAAAGGGGCGTGGCCGAGTAGGCTCGCTCATCTCTAGTGGAAATCATATAAACATTAAACTTTGCTGCTTGTTTTCCCAACTCAACAGCAGAAAGTTCTTTAGAAGAAATGGCATAAAGATGGATAAGGATGAGTAAGGGGCCTCAGTAGGGTCAGGGCAGGCCATGGTTTCGGGGGGGCCCTCGGAAACAATTGTGTGCATGGGTGTGGCCCAAAGAATATTGCTATGGATCATACAGTGGCAAGCTGTAGCACTGTACAGTGGTAATATGGTACTGCCATACACTGCCCACATAGTACTGCCACATACTGCATTGCATACATAATACTATCACACATGATGTATGACATATCCAAATGGAAGTACTATACAGTGTATACATAATATTACTATACAAAGCCTACATGATAGTGCCATACAGTGCTTCAATAGTGCAACTATACAGTGCTTATGTATATTACGTACATGCCATAATATGCCAATATAATAGTGCCATACAGGGTTCCATAATGCTACCACACAGAGCATATATATTTTTTTTTTACATGCCATATCTACATAGAACTACTATGCGGTGCCTACATAATACTATCATACAGTGCCTACATGATAATGCCATCCCGTGCCTCTATAATACTAATATACAGGGCTTATGTAGATTACTTACATGTCATATCTACAAAGAACTATTTTACAGTGCCAACATAATAGTGTCACATACAACAGATATATTACTTACATGCTACATCTACATAGAACCACTATATGGAGCCTACATAATATTGCCATATAGTGCGAAATAATGCAGGGCTTATATATATATTACTTTCATGACATTACTATACGGTACTTACAGAACGTATGGGGCCTATACTAGTTTATAGGGATTGTCCTGAGTATGAATTAGTCTGCTCTCACTCCTGTGTTAGGGTCAGTTCAGGTGAGGCTGCTCTCACACCGGCGTTCAGGTCAGTTCAGGTGAGGCTGCTGTCACACCTGCATTAGGGTCAGCTGAGGTGAGGCTGCTGTCACACCGGGGTTAGTCAGTTCAGGTGAGGCTGCTGTCACACCTGTATTAGGGTCAGTTCAGGTGAGGCTGCTGTCACACCGGGGTTAGTCAGTTCAGGTGAGGCTGGTCTCACACCGGCGTTAGGGTGAGTTCAGGTGAGGCTCCTGTCACACCTGCATTAGGGTCAGTTCAGGTGAAGCTGCTGTCACACTGGTGTTAGGGTCAGTTCAGGGTTTCGATCTCTCTGCGCCATTTTTTGAGGAAAGAAACTGAAATAAAACTGAAAAAAATTGATCTGTTTTTTTTTCTCCTCATTGATTTCAATGGGGTTCAAAAAAATGCAAAACCTTCTGTTTGCTTGCATTCCGTTAGGTTGTCTGTTTTTTTTTGTTTTTTTTTTGTTTTTTTTTAAGCCCCATTGAAATCAATGGGGTGAAAACAGACCAGTTTTTCCGTTTTATATCAGTTTCTCTCCTTCAAAAACGGAGCAGAGACTTACTGTAGGGGTCTGGTCTGGGGTCTGTGAAGGGAGTCATATTCCCTAATGCCGATAGGGAGCAGGTCTTTAATAAATGGGCCGGTGTACAAATGTTGACGCTTAATACCTCATTGATCTCAAATACGACTCAATGTGACAACGGCGCACGTCTATAATGAGTTGTCAGTCGTCATCTGCCTCTCGTGAAGGAAACAGCACGGCTGGAAAAACGATCCATTAGTGAGGTTTGGATGGTTGGGATTTCCAGGAGTTCTTAAGGCGGCGGAAGTTCCTGAGGGACAAGAGAAAACGTTTGCAGGGCTTTGGTTAAGCAGGGGTTAAGCTCCTGTTTACTACACCTCATTGGCTGCAGCCGGCAGAGGTAGAATGCGCCTCCCGCTGCTCCAGCATAATAAAGGTTAAAGCCGTCTGTTCTTCCTAGCAGAACAGACCAAAGGATTTCCCCTGAGTGTGCCTGTGCAATATGTCACCTCGTATGCTGCCAAGACTTGTCCCCTCGCATTCAGTGGGCGCTGCGTTCCGGCGCCTTGTCCATGCTGGTACACAATGCGCCGCCTTTGTACCTCAGTGTTGGTCTGGCTACCAGAGCCAGGTGAGGAGATTGTGTCTTTATTAGCACTGGAATTATATTCATTCTCATTTACTGATGGGTCTGCGGGAGCCATAACTTTTTAGAACGCAAATTGATAGCATTTTCCGCACATCTATTATATCAGTCGCAGGTGACGACCACTCTCCAGAGTCATAGATAGGCCTCCCTTCATCTGTACTTGCCTTTTCCTAAATACACTGGCCAAGGCAGAGTGGCACTTACTCTTGCACCCGGGGCACATGCCTCACCAATCCCTCCTAGCTCCGCCCTGGAGTCGTCTCCGCTACAGCCCCACTTTACTAGTATCACTGAACAGTAGTGTCCTTTTAAGGTGCTTTGCTGCAGACTATAGTAATGTTTCTTTAATGCAAATCATAAGAGATAGCTCCACCCACATTACTACTGGATTAAAATACTCTGTTTATTGATGACCTCTTCATTAAAACTGAGGTAGTCACAGCTCCGCCCCTATTACTGGATGTGCATTTAAAGAGTAACTCTACAAGATTATATTACCCTGTTGATACTGATGCTATTGCTTCATCTATTCACAGTGACTACCACTCTTCATTAAAAGAGAGGTTGTCACAGCTCCGCCCCTATGACTGGATGTCCATTTAAAGGGCAACTCTACAAAATTATATTACTTTGATTTCAAGACCCCTGATACACACCCTGTTGATACTGATGATATTAATTCATCTATTCACGGTGACAACCACTCTCCTCTTTATTAAATGGGAGGTTGTCACAGCCCCGCCCCTATTACTGGATGTCCATTTAAAGGGCAACTCTACAAAATTATATTACTTTGATTTCAAGGCCCCTGATACACACCCTGTTGATAATGATGATAATTCTTCATCTATTCACGGTGACAACCACTCTCCTCTTTATTAAATGAGAGGTTGTCACAGCCCCGCCCCTATTACTGGATGTCCATTTAAAGGGTATCTCTACAAAATTATATTACTTTGATTTCAAGACCCCTGATACACACCCTGTTGATACTGATGGTATTGATTCATCTATTCACGGTGACAACCACTCTTCTCTTTATTAAAAGAGATGTTGTCGCAGCTCCGCCCCATTTCTGTATGTGCACTTAAAGGACAAGTCCACATTTTTCTATTAATTCAATTTCAATGCCCTGAAATATAACTTGGTTGATACCGATGATACATCTCCATTAATTCACAAAGACGACTATTGTCCTGCTCATAAAATTAAAGCAGAGGTGGTCACAAGCCCACCTCTATGCCCACATGTGTACTTAAAGAACAAATCCACATTTTTCTATGACTGTTTTTAAGGGCCTGAAATATACCATTGATACTGTTGATATTGCTTCACTAGTCACGGTCACGACTTTCCTGTTCATTAAAAAAGAGGCTGCATACCCCCCCCCCCCCCCCCCATTACTGGATGTGCATTTAAAGGGTAACTCTGCAAAATTATATTAATTTGATTTCAAGACCCCTGAAATACACCCTCTTTATACTGATGATATTGCTTCATATATTCATGGTGACAACCATTGTCATCTTTATTAAATGAGAGGTAGTCACAGCTCCGCCCCCTTTAAGTCCACATTTTTCTATTACTTTGATTTCAAGGCCCTGAAATATAACCTGGTTGATTTTGATGATGCATCTTAATTAATTCACAATGCTGACTACTGTCCTGCTTATAAATTTGAAATGAAGGTGATCCCAGCCCCACCTCAATTTCGATATATGTACTTGAAAGATAAGTCTGTATTTTCTATATTTTTTTCTAGTTTTGAGGGCCCTAAATATATGGTTGAGGGTGCATTCGGACGACCGTATATCGGCCGGGTATTCACGCCGGCCGATATACGGCGTCTCTCTCTGCAGGGGGAGGAGGCTGGAAGAGCCGGGAGCAGTGCTCTGAGCTCCTGCCCACTCTCTGCCTCCTCTCCACCCTCTCCTCCCCCCCTGCACTATTTTCAATGAGGAGAGGTGGGACAGGGGCGGAGCTAATTCCTGGAACTTAGCCCCGCCCCATCCCACCCCCTCTCATTGCAAATAGTGCAGAGGGGCGGAGAGGGGGTGGAGAGGAGGCGGAGAGGGGGCATGAGCTCACTGCTCCCAGCTCTTCCAGCCTCCTCCCCCTGCAGAGAGAGATGCCGTATATCGACCAGCGTGAATACCCGACCAATATATACGGTCTTCTGAATGCACCCTGATACTGTTGATATTGCTTCACAAGTCACGGTCACAACTTTCCTGTACATTAAAAGAGATGTTGTCACAGCCCCACCCCTATAGCTGGATGTACATTTAAAGGGTAACTCTACAAGATTATATTACTTTGATTTCAAGACGCCTGATACACACCCAGCTGATACTGACGATATTGGTTCATCTATTGATGGTGACAACCACTCTCCTCTTCACTAAAAGAGAGGTTGTCACAGCCCCACCCTCATTTCTGTATGTGCACTTAAGTGCATATATGGCAATAGGGGCGGGACTGTAAAAACCTGTTTTAATTAACAGGAGAGTGGTTATCATCACCATGACTAGGTAAAACAATATCATCTGTATCAACAGGGCATATTTCATGGCCTTAAAAATAAAAGTCATAGAAAAATCTGTACTTATCCTTTAATGTATATATGGCAATGGGGCGGGGCTGTGAACACCTCTTATTCACTTGTATGAGCGGGAGAGTAGTTGTCTCATCAAAAGGGTATATTTCAGGGCCTGGAAAACAAAGTAATAGAAATATGTGAACCTGTCATTTAAAGTAAAATAGAAGTTGTCACAGCCCCACCCCTATTACAATGTCTGTACTTAAAGGATAAGTCCACACTTCTCTACTACACTGGCTTCATGGACCTAAAATATACCCTACTGTTACTGATGATACGTTGTCATCTATTCATGATGACAGCAAGTCTCCTGCTCAAAGCAAAATAAAGGTAGTCATGGACCCGCCCCTATTATGACACTTAAAGGAAAAGTCCACATTTTTCTACTGCTTTGCTTTCAAGCGTCCCTAATAAAGGATCCACCAGATCACCAAAGCAGATGATAATTTGTCATTTCACACAACTTTTCCCAAAAAACACGCTATTCATTTTTCGGTTTCAGCCTGGAATAGATTTTATTTGTCAGGAATTGGGACTAGTGGAACCGATGTCCCCCATTTAGCGCTCACAGCTACCTGTACCTGTCTTTTCATTTTGTCAGAGGCCTGTAGCCAACATTTTAATCTGCCGTGAGAAGAAGTCCAGGTGTCTCCAGCTTCCATGTTGGCGAGCCTGGTGGTGGCTGCTTCTGTGTGTGAAGCAGAGCGACAGAAATGAATTCCGGGCTCTACGCTTCTAGCACTGGGTAATTGATGCGCATCTGATACAAAAACATCAATTAATTTTTTTGAGCGGTAGCGGTGCCTGGGTTGTCAGCTTTCCCAGGCTCCTGAATGGCACATTTCCTTGCTCCTAGGAAGATGGCGAAGGGTACAGTAGGAGTGGTCCACTAGAAGACAGGAGCACCACATGATGGGGCCAAGCCCTGATATAGCAATGGGCCTCAGCCACAAAAGAGGCCCGTAGACACTAGGATCCCTTCACACTGCGTATGCACAAAAATGCTTGCGTAGGCGCAGCACATTTGCACTGTAAACGCATTTTTGCTTGCGTTCTTGCACATCTTACTGTACTTTTTGCGCTCGCTGTGCAATTTCACATGGGCGTGGGTCCCAGTCGCACCCCGATTTAAGTGGCTATTTTGCCTAATTAGTTTCAGATGTGTTCTTTTTTTCCCGCAAAATTGTGCAGCGTATTGCGCCATCACGTGGATATTAAAGGGGTTGTCCCGCGATGACAAGTTAAGTTAAAGGGGTTGTCCCGCGGCAGCAAGTGGGTCTATACACTTCTGTATGGCCATATTAATGCACTTTGTAATGTACATTGTGCATTAATTATGAGCCATACAGAAGTTATAAAAAGTTTTATACTTACCTGCTCCGTTGCTAGCGTCCTCGTTCCCATGGAGCCGACTAATTTTCGCCCTCCGATGGCCAAATTAGCCGCGCTTGCGCAGTCCGGGTCTTCTGCAGTCTTCTATGGGGCCGCTCGTGCAGAATGCCGGCTCCGTGTAGCTCCGCCCCGTCACGTGCCGATTCCAGCCAATCAGGAGGCTGGAATCGGCAATGGACCGCACAGAAGCCCTGCGGTCCACGGAGACAGAGGATCCCGGCGGCCATCTTCAGCAGGTGAGTATGAAGACGCCGGACCGCCGGGATTCAGGTAAGCGCTGTGCGGGTTGTTTTTTTAACCCCTGCATCGGGGTTGTCTCGCGCCGAACGGGGGGGGGGGGGTTAAAAAAAAAAAAAACCCGTTTCGGCGTGGGACAACCCCTTTAAACACTTCTGTATGGCCATATTAATGCACTTTGTAATATACATCGTGCATTAAATATGAGCCATACAGAAGTTATATACTCACCTTCCCTGCCCTGGCGTCCCCGTCTCCATGGTGCCATCTAATTTCAGCGTCTAATCGCCCGATTAAACGCGCTTGCGCAGAAGGGTCTTCTCCCTTTTGGTCGGTCCGGGCACGAGCTGCGTTCTGGCTCCTCCCCCTTCTACGCGTCATCGCGTAGCTCCGCCCCATCACGTGTGCCGATTCCAGCCAATCAGGAGGCTGGAATTGGCAATGGACCGCACAGAGCCCACTGTGCACCATGGGAGAAGACCCGCGGTGCATTGTGGGTGAAGATCCCGGCGGCCATCTTGGAGGAAAAGAAGGAAGAAGTTGCAGAGAGGGGATTCGGGTAAGTAAAAATTTTTTTTTTAATTTCAACACATCCCTTGGGTTTGTCCTGCGCTGAACAGGGGGGCCTATGCAAAAAAAAAACAAAAAACGTTTCGGCGGGACAACCCCTTTAAGTGCGCATTTGAGCACCTTCCGTAGACTTCTATGGAGCACACAAAAATAGAGCATGCTGCGTTTTGTGCACTCAAAAACGAGTAATAGAAATTAACCCATAGAAGTCTATGGTGGGTGGGGGGGGGGCGAAAATGTGCGCATGTGTTCATGTGGGTATGCGCAAAACTCTGCTTATACCTGCGAACATCTCATTTGGTCTAATAACCATTTAAACCAGGGTGGGGTGATTCCCCCGCCCATGTGAACGTGCAGGGCCTGCGCAAATGCACACAGTATTTGTGCAGGTACATGTGCAAAATACACTCGCAAACGGCACAAAAACGTTGCGTTATTACGTGCGCTTTTTTGTGTGAAGCGATTCCATAATTTTGGACAGCGGGTCCAAGTAAAAAATTGCTCGTATGAATGAACGCATTGAAACAAATGCGTTAATTTTTCATGCAAGCTCTGTCCGTGTTGGATAGCACAAAACTCGCCAAGTTTAATGACATATAGAACAGTCCATCTCAGCGGAGAACCATAACTTTCCAATTCAGATGGCCGCTGTCAATATTCCCATTCCTCTGCTTCAGGAAAAGCTGGGTGACAACCAATATGGCCATCATCCCGACGCACGTGGATGTTGTCACTCACTTCACTTAGAAATGTGAAGGTCAAATCTCCCCATCTTACACAATCAGCCACTTGTCTACTGCTGTCAATCCCCTAACCCTTCAGGACCCTGGGAAAGCCCACCCATACCTCCTCTATAAAAGTTCTACACAACTTTAGACGGGTGCAGGCAGGGCAGCGGACCTCGGCAAGATGCTAAAACATGGACAGACGTGGAAGAAGAACAGAGTCCAGCTCACCCCTGAGGCCCTGGCATCTATCTCCATGTATCTGGCGCTGTCCATAATTCTTAAACGACCGTTCTGTCATCCTCTCCAGTCATATTACTGCCAGACTCCGAACCAGGGAGGGCTAAAGGAAAGCGAACCGTACAGGAATGTCAGTACTGCACTGTGCATGAGCAGTTCTATAGGACTTGTTACCTGCAGAATTGTGTTACCTGAAACTACATTTACATATCTATCTATCTATCTATCTATCTATTTATCTATCTATCTATCCAGAGGCATAACTTGAAGCACCTGGGCCCCAATGCAAAACCTGTAACAGGGCCCCCAACTATAATGCTTTATTCATAGTACTGGGCTCCCTATATGCAGAAGAGAGGCCTTATGGGCCCCCTAAGGCTCCTGGGACCGAGTGCAACAGCATCCCCTGCATCCTCTATAGTTACGCCCCTGTATCTATCTATCTATCTATCTCTTTCATATCTATCTACGCTATCTTTCTATCTATCTAATATCTATTTATCTCATTATCTATCTATCTGTCTCATGTCTGTCTTATCTATCTATCTATCTATCTCATATCTATCTATCTATCTATCTATCTATCTATCTATCTATCTATCTATCTATCTATCTCTTTCATATCTATCTATGCTGTCTGTCTATCTATCTAATATCCATCTAATATCTATTTATCTCATATCTATCTATCTACCTCATGTCTGTCTTATCTATCTCGTTCATATCCATCTACGCTATCTATCTATTTATCCATCTAATATCTATTTGTCTCTTTCATATCTATCTACTCTATCTTTCTATCTATATAATATCTATCTATCTATCTCATATCTATCTATATATCTCATATCTATCTTTCTATCTATATAATATCTATCTATCTATCTATCTATCTATCTCATATCCATCTAATATCTATCTATCTATCTCTTTCATATCTATCTACGCCATCTTTCTATCTACCTATCTATCTAATATCTATTTATCTCATATCTATCTATCTCATGTCTATCCTATCTATCTATCTATCTATCTATCTATCTATCTGATGTCTGTCTTATCTATCTATCTATCTATCTCATATCTATCTATCTATCTATCTATCTATCTATCTATCTATCTATCTATCTATCTGATGTCTGTCTTATCTATCTATCGCTTTCATATCTATCTATCTATCTATCTATCTCATATCTATCTATCTATCTATCTATCTATCTCATATCTATCTATCTATCTATCTCTTTCATATCTATCTACGCTATCTTTCTATCTATCTAATATCTATCTATTAGAGATGAGCGAGCATACTCGCTAAGGCAAACTACTCGAACAAACTTCTCCTCCCTGCTCACTCCCTGCTCACCGGTCTCCCCTCCGGCACCCGAATCTTTAGAGACGAGCGGGCAGGTACTCGCTCGAGTAGTTTGCCTTAGCGAGTATGCTCGCTCATCTCTACTATCTATCTCATGTCCATCTAATATCTATTTATCTCATATCTATCTATCTCATCTATCTATCTATCTCATATCTATCTATCTCATCTATCTATCTCATATCTATCTATCTCATCTATCTATCTATCTGTCTTTCTATCTCATATCTATCTCTTTCATATCTATCTACGCGATCTATCTATCCATCTATCTAATATCTATCTATCTATCTCTTTCATATCTATCTATGCTATCTTTCTATCTATCTAATATCTATCTATCTATCTTATATCTATCTAAAATCTATTTATCTCATAGCTATCTATCTATCTATCTATCTATCTCATATCTATCTATCTCATATCTATCTATCTCATGTCTATCCGATCTATCTATGCTATCTTTCTATCTATCTATCTATCTATCTATCTATCTATCTATCTATCTATCTAATATCTATTTATCTCATATCTATCTATCTCATTTCTATTCTATCTATCTATCTCATGTCTGTCTTATCTATCTATCTACGCTAAAAATCTATCTATCTCATCTCATATCTATCTTATATCTATTTATCTCATATCTATCTATCTATCTATCTATCTATCTATCTCATATCTATCGATCTATCTATCTATCTCATATCTATCTATCTATCTATCTATCTATCTCATATCTATCTTATATCTATTTATCTCATATCTATCTATCTATCTATCTATCTATCTATCTATCTATCTATCTATCTATCTATCTCATACCCATCTAGCTTGTATACAAGATGTGATACGGGCTGGCATGGAGGCTCTATTACCCTGTTGTACTGCCTCTAGCTTAGATACAAAATGTGATATGCGTGGACATTGAGACTTTGGCACCTTGTTGTACCATCTATAGTTTGGATCCAGGTTGACATGGATGTTTTAGTATCTTCATTAGTCATCTCAAGCTTGGACACAAGATGTGATATGGATGGGAATCGGGGCTCTAGTACCCTGTTGGGCTGCCTCTAGCTTGAATGCAAGATGTGATAGGGACAGTCATGGAGGCTCTAGTACCCTGTTGTTTTGCCTCCATCTTGGATACACAATGTGATATGGGCAAGGATGGAGGCTCTAATACCCTGTTGTACCCCCTCTATCTTGGATACACAATGTGATATGGGCAAGGATGGAGGCTCTAGTACCCTGTTGTACCACCTCTAGCTTGGATACAGTGTGATTCAGGAAGGCATGGAGGTCCCAGTACACTGTAATACAGCCTTTAGCTTGGATAGAAGATGTGATACAGATATAGATGCTCTAGTACCCTCTTGGGCCCTCTTGGGCTACCACAAGCTTGAATACAAGATGTGATATGGGCAGGCATGGAGGCTCTAGTACCCTGTTGTACTGCTTCTACCTTGGATATAAGATGTGATACGAGGGATATAAATGGTCTAGTACCCTATTTTACCACCTCTAGCTTTGATACAAGATGTGGTATGGGCAGGCATGGAGGCTCTAGCACCCTGTTGTACCACATTTTGCTTGGATACAAGATGCGATACAGGAGGCATAGATGCTTTATGTTAGATTGGGGTGCTGGAGTTTGTTGTTCTACAGGGTTCCAGGAGCACATCTGCACAGGTGAGGGTTAATTGAGCTGGCTGGGTGTGGTTGTACAGGTCAGCCAATCCCCTGGGTCTGGGTGTAAATATATACCCCAGCCCCTCTGTAATGAGAAAGCTGTATTTTCCTCAGTCCTCTCTGCTGTGTGAGTAGTGTCTGGTCAGCTTGCAGCTTGCTGTGTGAGTAGTGTTTGGTCAGCATGCAGCTTGCTGTGTGTGTAGTGTCCTGTGCTGCCTCTTTAGTGTCTTGCTAGAGTAGGGACTGCAAGACACGAGGAGCCTTGGCGGGGCCTTGCAGCTTAAAGGGGTTGTCCTGTGAAAGCAAGTGGGGTTAAGCACTTCTGTATGGCCATATTAATGCACTTTGTAATATACATTGTGCATTAAATATTGGCCATACAGAAGTTATACACTTACCCCCTCCGGTGTTGGCGTCCTCGTCTCCATGGTGCCAACCGAAGCCTTCTTCTCCCTCGATTAGACGCGCTTGCGCAGTCTCCCCTCTTCTGTCCGGCTCTGGCGTGCTTGCGCCGCAGAGGTCTTCTGCGCATGCGCAGAAGACCTGTGCGGCGCGAGCACGCCGGAGCGGCCCCATTCAACGGGACAGAAGAGCAGACTGCGCAAGCGCGTCTAATCGAGGGAGAAGAAGGCTTCGGTCGGCACCATGGAGACGGGGACGCCAACACCGGAGGGGGTAAGTGTATAACTTCTGTATGGCCAATATTTAATGCACGATGTATATTACAAAGTGCATTAATATGGCCATACAGAAGTGCTGAACCCCACTTGCTTTCACGGGACAACCCCTTTAAGTTCATTGGCCAATGTACGAAGTAATCCCTCGCTTCTATATTCAGCTTTACCATCTGCTTTAGTGTGCGAGGTTCTATGGTAAGTGAGTTTGTGCATTTAATGTGTCAGTTCCGCCTGATTGCGAGTGTCACCATTTCAGGGAGAGCAGGGCCGAGGTTCTAGCGTGGGGCTCCCTTTATTAAGGCGATCGCTCTGCTTGTAGGTAGGGCCACGTCATCTTCCCCGCAACACAGGGTCAGTTTCCCCTAACCTGTGTCTTCAGATCACATTCTTGTGGGCCCAGTGCTTAGTTGCCCACACGAACGTAATACTCTAGAACTCTGTTGTACTGTCTCTAGCTCGGATACAAGATGTAAATTGGGCAGGCATGGAGGTTGTAGTACCGTGTTGTTGCACCTCTAGCTTAAATACAAGATGTGATACTGGCGGGCATTGAGGCTTTAGTACCCTATTGTGCCATGTCTAGCTTTGATACAAGATGTAATTTAGGGGGCATGGAGGTTCTAGAACCCTATTTTACCGCCTCAAGCTTTGATACAAGATGTGGTTTGGGCAGGCATAGAGGCTCTAGCACCTGTTGTACCACCTCTTGCTTGGATTCAAAATGTGATACAGGAGGCATGGAGGTTCTAGTAATCTGTTTTACCACCTCTAGCTTTGATACAAGATGTGATACGGACAGGCATTGAGGCTCAAGTCCCCTATATTACCGTCTCTAGCTTTGATACAAGATGTGATACAGTGGACATGGAGGCTCTAGTACCCTGTTGTACCAGATCTAGCTTGGATACAAGATGTGATATGGAGGCTCTAGTACCCTGTTGTTGTACCTCTAGCTTGAATACAAGATGTGATACTGACGGGCATGGAGGCTTTAGTACCCTGTAGTACCACTTCTAGCTTTGATACAAGATGTGATACTGGCAGCATGGATATTCTAGTACCCTGTTATTTCACCTCTAGATTGGATACAAGATGTGGTTTGGACAGGCATAGAGGCTCTAGCACCCTGTTGTACCACCTCTCGCGTGGATACAAGATTTCATATGGGCAGACATGGAGGCTCTAGTATCCTGTTGTTCCGCCTCTATCTTGGATACAAGATGTAATACAGCGGCATGGATGCTCTAGTACCCTGTTGTACCGCCTCTAGCTTGAATAAAAGATGTGATATGGGGGCATGGAGGCTCTAGTACCCTGTTTTTGCACCTCTAGCTTTAATACAAGATGTGATATTGTCGGGCATGGAGGCTTTGGTACCCTGTTGTACCACCTCTAGCTTTTATACAAGATGTGATACAGGAGCCATGGAAGCTCTAGCACCCTGTTGTGCCACCTCTCGCTTGGATAAAGGATGTGATACAGGAAGGCATAGAGGCTCTAGTACCCTGTTGTACCACCTCTTGCTTGGATTCAAAATGTGATACAGACAGGCAAAGATGTGATACTGGCGGCATGGAGGCTCTAGTACCCTGTTTTACTGCCTATAGCTTTGATACAAGATGTGATACAGGAAGGCATGGAGGCTACAGTACCCTGTTTTACTGCCTATAGCTTTGATACAAGATGTGATACGTGCAGGCATGGAGGCTCTAGTACCCTGTTGTACCACCTCTTGCTTGGATTCAAAATGTGATACAGACAGGCAAAGATGTGATACTGGCGGCATGGAGGCTCTAGTACCCTGTTGTAATAATAATAATAATAAACTTTATTTGTATAGCGCCAACATATTCCGCAGCGCTTACACAGACAGGGGGGATACAGAAAGACAAAAGTACAAAAAATTACAGAACCACGGTTACAATCGTAATCAGTTGGTGGAAACAATAGGGGTGAGGGTCCTGCTCCAACGAGCTTACATACTACAAGTAATGGGGTGATACAGAAGGTAAAGGGGCTGGAGGTGTGCACAGTATCGCGTGATGGAGAGTGAGGGATGCTATATACAGACAACAGTCAGACATTTAGCTATGCGACGGCAGGATCAATATGACTACAGGAGCGGTTTATGATGGCTAGCAGGGATTGCAGTCGGTAGGTCAGGGAGCATGTTATCAGGCGGAGAACAGAGGGGTTTGTTTAGGGAATGCGGTATGCATCCCTGAAGAGGTGCGTCTTTAGCGCACGCCTGAAGTTCTGCGAGTCCTGGATTGCTCGGGTAGCCTTTGGTAGTGCATTCCAGAGGACTGGTGCTGCTCTGGAGAAGTCTTGGAGGCGGGAGTGAGAAGTTCGAATTAGAGGGGTGTGCAGTCTAGTTTCGTTTGCCGAGCGGAGAGCCCAGGCTGGGTGATGGATGGAGATGAGGGAAGCAATATAGGGGGGCGCTGCACTGTGGAGGGCTTTGTGGATTAAGTCAATAAGTTTAAATTGAATTCTATATTTAACGGGCAGCCAGTGCAGTGACCGGCACAGGGCAGAGGCGTCCGAGTAGCGGCTGGACAGGAAGATGAGCCTGGCTGCCGCATTCAGGATGGACTGGAGAGGGTAGAGTCTGGTGTAGGGGAGGCCGATCAGCAATGAGTTGCAATAGTCGAGCCGTGAGTGGATGAGGGCAACAATAAGCGTTTTCAGCGTGTCTATGGTGAGAAAAGAGCGGATTCTTGAGATGTTCTTGAGGTGCAGCTGACAGGTTCGGGCCACTGATTGGATGTAGGGGGTAAATGAGAGATCTGAGTCGAATATGACCCCAAGGCAGCGAGCATGTTGTTTGGGAGTTATGGTGGCGCCACACACTGAGATGGAGATGTCAGGATGAGGTCGGTTGGTGGAAGGAGGAAACACCAGTAAGTCAGTTTTAGAGAGATTTAGTTTTAGGTAGAGAGAGGACATCGTGTTAGAGACAGCAGACAGACAGTTGGTGATGTTTTGGAGGAAAGGTGCAGAGATGTCACGGGAAGAGGTGTATAGCTGGGTGTCATCAGCATAGAGGTGGTAATGGAGGCCAAAGCTCCTGATGGTTTGTCCAACAGGGGCTGTGTAGATAGAGAAAAGGAGGGGGCCAAGGACCGAGCCTTGGGGGACCCCAACAGCAAGGGGAAGAGAAGGAGAGGTAGAGCCAGCAAAGGAGACACTGAAAGAGCGGTCAGATAGGTAGGAGGAGAACCAGGAGAGAGCAGTGTCCTTTAGGCCGATGGAGTGAAGCATACTGATGAGGAGTTTGTGGTCAACAGTGTCAAATGCTGCGGAGAGGTCGAGGAGGATCAGTAGGGAGTAGTCACCCCTCGATTTGGCTGATAGTACCACTGTTGTACCACTTCTTGCTTGGATATTAGATTTGATATGGGTGGGCATGGAGTCTTTAGTATCCTGTTGTTCCACCTCTATCTTGGATACAAAATGTGATACAGGGGCATGGAAGCTCTAGTACCCAGTTGTACCGCCTCTAGCTTGAATAGAAAATGTGATATGGGGGGCATGGAGGCTGTAGTACCCTATTTTTGCACCTCTAGCTGGAATAGAAGATGTGATACTGTCAGGCATGGAGGCTTGGGTACCCTGTTGTTCCACATCTAGCTTTGATACAAGATGTGATACAGGGGGCATGGAGGTTCTATTACCCTTTTTTCCCCCTTTAGCTTGGATACAAGATGTGGTTTGGACAGGCATGGCGGCTCCAGCACCTTGTTGTACCACCTCTTGCTTGGATTCAAAATGTGATACAGACAGGCATAGAGGCTCTAGTACCCTGTTTTACCACCTCTCGCTTTGATACAAGATGTGATACGGGCAGGCATCGAGGCTCTATTACCCTGTTGTACCACCTCTACCTTGGATACAAGATGTGATATGAGTAGATATGGAGGCTCTAGTACTCTGTTGTACCGCCACTAGTTTGAATACAAGATGTCATACGGGTGGGCATGGAGGCTCTAGCATCCTGTTGTACCACCTCTCGCTTGGATACAAGATATGATATAGGTAGGCATGGAGGCTCTAGTACCCTGTTTTACCATCTCTCGCTTATATACAAGATTTCATATTGGCGGGCATGGAGGCTCTGTTGTACTGCCACTAGTTTGGATACAAGGTGTCATACAGGTGGGCATGGAGGCTCTAGCACTCTGTCGGGCTGCTTCTAGCTTGGATACAAGATTTTTTACGGGTGGGCAATGGGCCTCTATTACTCTGTTGGGCTGCCTCTAGCTTGGATACAAGGTGTGATACAGATGGGCATGGAGTCATACAGGTTCCGTATGGTAAACCGCAGCATATCGCTCCACATTTCGTGAGCTGTCATTGTCCCTCCTACTACTACTAGGGGTGACCAACTGTCATATGCAATGGCCCCCCAGACCATCACACCAGCAGGGGGCAGTATGCCGGTCAACAGCAAAGGCAGGATTGAGGCGCTCACCCCGAGGTCTCCAAACATGAACACAGCCGTCATCAGTGGTGGTCTGTTGGGGCTCAATCTAAACCTGTATTCATTGCTGAAAACAACCCAGTTCTACTCTGTAGCAGTCCAGTTGCGTCATTCACAACATCATTGCAAATGGTGGAGACAGTCGGTGTCAGAGGCCGTACATGTAATGGGTGCTAGGAGACCAAATGTCCTTCAGCCAACTGCCCAGACATGGTTCTGACAGACATAGGGGCAGGGGCGTAACTATAGAGGATGCAGGGGATGCCGTTGCACCCGGGCCCAGGAGCCTTAGGGGGCCCATAAGGCCTCTCTTCTCCATATAGGGAGCCCAGTACTATGAATAAAGCATTATAGTTGGGGGCCCTGTTACAAATTTTGCATTGGGGCCCAGGAGCTTCAAGTTACGCCTCTGCATACAGGCCTGTAAATATGGCGGACAATGAATCAGTCGGAGCTGCTCATGCTTGTCGGATGATCAGACGATCTTCTCTACTAGTGGTCTGTCGGGGGCATCCTGAGCCTGGTCACCTTATTTGCCTCACACATTCAGTGGTCCGAACACTTCCTAACAGTCTGGTCAGACGCTCCTTTCTACTGGTGGTCTGTTGGGGCGTTTTAAGCCCGGTCGCCTTATTTGCCCTCACAAATTTAGTGGTCCCAACATCTCCTAACAGTCCGGTCAGAACGGCCCCCAGTGGGGGACAATTCATCGATACGACCATCCAGCTTCTCACATCACCATAATGCGCCCTTCTCAGACTCTGGTAACGGGGTGACATCTCTTCTCTGCGTCGTAGAGGCTTCTAGTGGTCAACAAGCTCTACGCAAGCGGAATAAGAGGTCACTGCACACAAGGAGCCTCCGAGAGCCTATTATAGGCCAAGAGGGAATCACTTTAGGATCTCCGGTGACAAGATCGTTCATCTAATCACCACAACTCTCATCATTTACAGATCTGCCTGAGATGGAACTGCATGCTGAGTTTTACAGCAAAACAACAACTTTTTCCGGGGCGGATTGTGTAACGGCAGCAGTATGCAATCCTAAGCTCTCACTCACGACATGAAGGTTGCAGGTTCAGATAGCTGGCTCAAGGTTGACTCAGCCTTCCATCCTTCCAAGGTCGGTAAAATGAGTAAATAAATTACCTGAAACTGCTGCGGAATTAGTTGGCACTATACAAATATCAAGTCCCTTTCCCCCCCCATCCATCCATCCATCCATCCATCCATCTATCTATCTATCTATCTATCTATCTATCTATCTATCTATCTATCTATCTATCTATCTATCTATCCATCCATCCATCTATCCATCCATCTCTGTCTCTCTCCTCTCTTTTCTCTCACAACGCTGCATATCCTATTTTTGTGTGTTAACCCGTAAGCAATCGTCCATTATTTCCAAGGAATCTTCTAAAATATCGGATCACCCCCGCATGCCATGTTATTTGAATGCGAGCGTAATGTGATTTTA